>NW_006438867.1:6080526-6090880 GCF_000325575.1 Pteropus alecto
TTTTTCACAGTGTGGTAAAAGGAACACCCAAGAATTTTTTTTTTTTTTTTTTTTTTTGCCTCGGAGAGGATGTGCCTGCCTGCCCTGTAACACTGGGCCCCTAAAACCTTCTCTGATCTGGCACGTGCCAGAATCTTGGTAGGGCTTATCTCTCACCATCTGGACACAGGTGTTTTACTATGGCCTCTAACATATTTGTCACTTTCGCTCATCTAGTTCAGTTAACATGGTATCATGAATTTAATGGACAAATATTATGCTCTAAAAATGTCCAAAATGGCCTAAATCCCTTCTGAGTAGATGAAGACAAGGGGATAATACCGTAGTTTATCACACATAACTTCAGACTACTTCAGTCTTCATTTGTAAGAGAATTTAGGGGAAATGCATTTGCCAGCTCGATGGCTCCACGTGTGTGCCTGGAGCTATTTAAATCTGCACGAGTGAGCACGCCTCACCTGACACAGGCGCTGCAGGGGATGTTCTGCTTGGTTGAGTTTGAGGCAGACCACTGTCATCCTCTAAGATGCATTCGGTTGGTTTCTAAGGGCCAGACTGGTGAACTGGCCCTTAGGAATACGGTGGGAGCGTGAGCACCATGTCCTTTAAGAGTGGCGCTGATCTCTTGTCATTCTTCCTGAGATGCAGAGAGGATGGGGGGTCAGTTTTAGAGCACTTGTCTTGGTCTCCCCCACTGTAATAGCTCTTCACCCGTGGGCAAGGAACATCCAGTGTGGGAATAATGCCAACTACTAAATACGTCCCTTCCAATTATGTATTCGTTGACCAGTGAAATGACCACTTGAAAAATCTGCGCCACCCGCCGCGCATATGTCCTCACTCTGACAGGGAGACAGACCACGGTGACACTTTGGGTTCCTGGCATTGATAGCAGAACTAGATTTGCTGTCCCGTGTCCTCAAAATGCCCAGGCATCACACTTTCCTCGTTGTATGGCAACCCCGTTAAATGCCTTTGGTTCTGGTAGAGCGGGGCTGGGCGAGTCACCGCTATGTGCACGTGCTCTGGCGTTGTGGGTGCCTGCCTCTGGGGACCCGGTGTCTCCTCAGTCAAGGGTTTCCGGGTCTGGAAACTGAGCAAAGAGTTGCGATATTTTTAAATGGGGACCTGTGGCCCTCAGCCTCCTGATCGTCGGTTCTTGATGTCTTTCAGTTGCATTAACTCCCCTGTTGGCCGCCATCCACCTTTTTCCTCATTGATGATTAGCGGTTCTGGCTTTTCTCTTCCACTGAGCTACACCATTGCTTTCTCCAGGCTTTCAGAGGCCAGCCGTGCAGCGTATCAGCACCGAGTTCCCAGACCCTTGTCATAGTGTTGAATTCTGTATCATCGGAGAATGTTCCCATAACAGCAATGCTCCTTTATCCAGCGTTGTATCCTGTCTTCCTTGATTCACCCCCCACTAGGATTCAGACCCTTTCATGCTGTCATCTCCTGCGGATATGTGCTGGGTAGGTCCTTCTGATCTTTTGGGGGTACAGTCCCTTTTCTCTCGGACCAGGCCCAGCACTTTCCTACTTCAGTTATGTTGTGATTCAACCCTAACTCTTAGTCATGTTGTCACCTCATCTTCAATTGAGAGGGAGGCATGGGCCACTCCGCAGACCCAGAGGTACCGGGGGCAGCTGGAGGTTCCAGTTTCTTAGGTTCATCGGCCTAGATGTCTCATCCCAACCCTCAGGGCCTCGCTTCTGGCTTGTAGGGTCCCGGTCCTGACAGAGCAGACTTGCCCGGGTTGAGAACTCGATCTTCTTTGGCCCTTCGCTTCTCCAAAAAAGGCCAGATCCTTAGCTGGTTCTGCCTTTCGGTTACAGGAGGTGAGAGTTCCCTCGTGTGCTGCCAGAGAGCCCTCTGATCGTGAGTTTGCCTTGTATCATCTCAGCCTGGCACTATCTTTCTCTAGTTCCTCGAAGGAATCAACAGAGCGATCGATTCCATTGTCCTTATAATTACAATTTTGTCTGAAACCCTCAAATGCTTTGTAGTCTACCGTTGTGCCCACTGGTAAATTGCCTCCGGCTGAAGTTTCATCCCAGTTCACCAGCAGGAACACTTAGGTTGCTTCCATATCTTGGCTATTGTGAATAGTGCTGCATTGAACGTGGGGGTGCATATTCATACTCTATCTACTGCCAGAAATGGGGTCCTCATTGCCCCTGGCCGATGGATAATTTGGCTCCAAAATGCCATTTTAGATTTACTTCCCCAGACGCCTTCTGGCCACCAGCTCTGCTATACCGGTTTCCCCAGGAAAGACCAGGAGACTGAGATTTGCACAGAGGACGTTTAGTAGGGAATGTTCTTAGGGAGAGTAACGTGAAGGGAAGAGAGGAAGCAGGACTGGGCAGAGGAAGAAGTCGAACTCTGATCAGTGAAAAAACAGGCCTCAGCTGACCCTGTAGAGCTGGCTGGGGAGGGGGCGTAGTGCGGGACTCTCTGAAGCTAGACTGGCCCTTCGGAGATGCCCTTAATGAAGGCGGGGCCGAGCCCTGGTAGCATGGGATTGACCAGTTGGCTAGCTGCTCTGGGAATCAGCTCTCTTTAGTCAAAGATGAGGGGGAGGTCCGTGTGGCACACTTCAGCGTCTGCTACAGTTATTTTCTTAAGGTTTTCTGTTTTTATAACTATTTGATTTTTGCATGCATTTTTCAGAAAATAATTTTCTTTCCTTACTCGTTTTACTTCTGTAGTTATGACCAAAGTATAATCCTGTGGAACAACAATTTAAAATCAGTATGTAATGGAAAATTCATCTTTGCATTATATTTATCCAGTTAGTGTTCTAGACAATGGGACTGGCAGGGAGCCTAATAGAAAAAAATCCTGCCCTTGTGGATATGAGACAAATAATATGGGAATATAGCTTTGGAAGCTGAATAAGATAGGAAACTGGAGGCAGGAGAGAAAATTTTGCATTTAAGATTCATTTGCTTGGAGTCAGAAGTAGGGAAAAGTTAAAGGTACCAGCAGAACTGTGTGTATAAATTCCACTGTAAATAGTGGTTAAACTCAGCTAAATAATTGTCCCTTTACTCTCAATGTGAACAAATTAGAGGCCATTACTATTTTGGTGATTACTTTGATTAAATCATCTCTGTCATCAAAACGTTTTAAGGGAACGAAAACATAAAATATTTAAGTTTTTTTTTTGATCTATTAGGAAGAATTGATGGTGAAAATAATTTTAACATAATGGCTCTATTTAAAATATTTTAATATGAGTCTTCCTGGAAAATATATAAATACTAAATGAATCATTTATGTAATAGTTTTAGTAAATTGGCATTTGAGCTTTGATTGATTTTATTAGTGGTATTTCAGCATTGGTATAAATTATATCTGTAGTAATAGTTTCTAGAACTTTGTCAAGATTAACATCATCATATTTTATAAATATGTGTCCTTTGAAATAATAATATGACCTGGATTCCAAGTCAAAAGGCCATGAATTTAATGCTTAATATACAATAATAGCAAGTATCATACTTACTCTGTGCTAAATGCTATTCTAGTAGCTGTTCATTTTCCCTTTGGAGCTAGCATGACAAACTTCAGGGAAATATAGGCCTGCAGATATAAATAGAATTTTTTTTTGAATGCCTATAGCACCTGGTATTCCTAGAATATATTTAAATATATTTTGGGATATATCAGAGCAATTATTATAAGGTTATTGGTTGTGAATGTTAGATGCCCAGTGAAAATAAAGTGGCTTTGTTTGAAAGAATAATAGTAATCAGAAGCATGATAACCTTTATGATAACCTAATGATAACCTTAATTCTCATGACGATAGACATATATGATTCACCAATAAGACTTATATTCCACCTGTCGTGAGAAAGGTACCAGCAGGTACAGGAGTTAAATGAACCCGAAGAACTCTGGGAATCTCAACTGTAAGCATTACAGGACTTAGAAGAAAACCATTACATCTCTCATGATGTTAGAAAAACGATGATTTGCATTTAGGATTCATTTGCTTAGAGTCAGAAGTAGGCCAACACAGAGCCCTGTGAAACCCTCATGTGTTAAAAAAAAAAAAAGTTTTCTTGAATAACTGCATAATTGAATACTGTCATTGGTGATACTTTTTTTGTTGCTATAGCTTTCAGAAAATACTATGCAATCAGATATTACAAACGTTTACAGGTATTTCCTAAGTAATTTTACAGAACACAACCAACGATAAAAGTTTAATAAAGTTAACCGTATGTTTTTCTCTAAAAGGCTACATGTTAAATCAAGAAATAAACTCTCTTGTTCATTTTGGACCTCTAAATCAAAGAAGTGTATATTTTAAAGACAAAGAGTTAGGCCAAGATCGAGTAATATTGTGCCTTTCTCCTCCACTTTTGTTCAGAAACCTTAATTATAAGAAACTACGAGCCTCCAAGTAAGTCTTGACCACCATTTCCCCAGAGCTCTGGTAGGACCTCAGACTGCAGAGGAGTTTGAGGAAGAAATGCCAGTGTGAAGAAGGAAAGGAAGAAGGTTAAACAGCAAGGAGAACTCCAGCCTAAGGAGCCAGGTGCCAAGATCAGAAAGAAATGTGCCTCGGTGCCCTGCATCTCACAGACAGGACCAGGTGTCAAGACCACAGAGCCCTGGCATAAAGCTTTTCAGATGCGTTCCACCAAATGTCAGGATGCATGCCAGGACCGGAGTGATCAAGGGGTCTGCTGTGAGGAGAAGCTGACAGGCCATTTGAGCTCATCAGTTGACAGAATTGATCATCACAGAGTTTTCCTCATAGAGCTAAATAAGGCATGTCTTTACAGCTCAGTATGGTTTATCTGATATCCAAAGGGAAATACCTAAAATATGTAGTTGGAAACAAAATTAGAAACAGTGCTTTTCTGGTGCTAATCTCCCTCCCAAATTCAACACATTTATCTTATCAAGGTAGAACTTTATATGATCTTGAACCTTAAAATACACTGTTCAAACACAAAATGTGTTTATGGATTAACTAACATTCATACCAGAAAATGGAGTAGAGTACTGAATCACTGAGGTGTAAAATGAGGGATGTTTCAGCCTCATATCCGTTATGATATATTCGTCAATCATATCATTATGGTAGTCAACCATTTCAAACAAAATGAAGAATAAAACAAATAAAATAAGAAAATGAGTAAAATGAGCATACAGAAATATATATTGGAAGCAAAGAGATCACAAGATCTCTTTGACATCAGCCAGAGACAATGGTGATAAAATAACTTTTTCAGGAAGACTATCCTTATATCTAAAAAATTGTTGTTTAGAAGAGTCTATTTGACTAGGAAAGAAAATGGGTCAAAAAAATTTTAAAAACATCATTAAGTTAGCACATTTTTTCTTTGTAGCTTTTCATTGCAAGATTCACTGTGTTTACATCTCTTGTTTTATGCATTATTCGAGACCATTTGAGGTGCAAGTGACGGAAACCCAAGTCAAAGAAGTTCAGATACAGATGGGACTTATTATTTCACAAAGTGAACCAGACAGAACTTGATTTAGGTACTCAAATGATGTCGGTAGTTACGTGCACATAACTCATATTGATCATGGTTATGTGGTCATGGCATTGTAATTGACTTCTCTTCTGAGTTGCCCTGCCATTTTGATGGATGATGTGACATGTTGGTACTAGTTACATAATAAGAAATTATACTACTTGGCTATTAGAGCAAGATGACATGGTTTGTGAAAGGCAGTTTTGAAACTGAAAAAATAATTTCCCCAAAGTTTTCAAATTGCCATCATGGGTTCTATAAGAAGTTTGGTAAGCCCTCATCAACACGCCTTGTTACCCGGAAGGACCTTTCTTGAGACAGCTGGAATTTTATCCCCACACTAAGATGAATCTCCCATGAAGAAATGAGGACAACCAGAGAAGCTGCACCCATTGGACCTCCACCCCCGCCTTGTGGTTACTCTTACTGAAATTAACCAATGAGCTTATGGCAGGAAAACATGATCTGAATCAGATGCACGTGTCAAGTGAGCACAATCATCCAGCCTCAACCCCAGTCCTCTTAACATACTTCAAAGACTTTGGTTTTTGTGTCAGCCATTGTTTTGTTATGTGTTTCTCATTTAACTGTATTGTTGAACCAGATTAACTTAACCAGAGCAAAGAATTTGTATGAAACATAGCCTTTGGCATTTCTTCGTACTTCCTTGTGAACTAGATATGTCATCAGATTTTGCAAATGTTACACATATGGTTGAAAAGAATAAGCATTTTCTAATTTCAGGAGTAGGACTCTATACATGCCTAATGAAACACATTTTAGTTGTATTGACTAAGTTTTCTATATCTTTACTCACTTTAATGGGTTTGGTCGATCAGTAGGGGCATCTTCAAATCTTCCATTAAAATAATGGCTTTCTCAGATTTTTCTTGAACTTCTTCTTTAATTTTTGTTGCATAAATACGATGAATATATACAGCTGTAGATATTAGGTATAGGTCTATCGGTATATTTGTAAGATGCATGCAGGTCTAACATTGTGCAGCCTCTGGGTGAATTTATTTATTTTATATCTATATTAGTACAGCAATACCCCCAACAAACTGTGCCCTGTAATTATAGGAGTTGAGCTATAACATAAATGACAGGTGGCTCCTGTCCTTTGTTCCCGCCCCATTGCCAAAGAAGGAGTGGCTGAAGTTTTCATCTTCGGAGAAAAGGATGGTGGTGACATGTGGTGATGGCTGTGTCAGACTGGAAACAAGCAAAATCATAAACGGGCATTAAGGGTGAGCCCCTGTCACCAGTCATACCCTAGGGACCTCAAGAAGATATATTTAGACCTTCTCATTTGTAAGCTGTGTCCTTTAAACTTATCTCTACATTCTCCATATCTTTTTCACTTTGTAGTGTTTTTTAAGATCTATCTTCCTACATACTGATTCTCTTTTTAGCTATATGTCACCTATTAGATATAGGAGAAACTGTCTTTATGTCTTTTAACTTTAAGCTATGTAACTCATTCTTTGAAATTTAAAATACAACTAAAGTTTTCAATTCTAAGGGGTCTGTTTAGTTCTTTTTCAAGCCTACATTTTAAAAAATCATCTATCTCCTTTTGAACATCATCATATATTATCATCTCCGTGTCTCAAACTCTGGCAGTAGCCTGTCCAAACTAGTCATGCCAATAAATGTTAGTTGAAATCAACAATGTCATTTAACAACGTTTATTTAGTAATACACTAAGTTCAATTCACCATATTGTATATTGTGACAGAAATAAAGACCCGTCGAAGACAGAATTCCTATCCTTAAGTGGTTTTATTTTAAATAATAAATAAGGAACAAAAGCATATAAAAACTGATATTTATGCAAAAACACATTATCGTGTCTCATGTCTGGAGCCCTCCGCATTAAAATGTTGATAACTATATTTGAGCGAAGCACTTAAAGCCAATCAAAATTAAGTATACCACCAGCATACTTTGAAAGATGCTTAGCAGAGAAAGGAGTGTCATTTTTTTAATGATAACATACATTGTTTTAAAAATGAAAGGAGTCTCTGAAAATAATTTTTGTTTGAGATGTAGTAAAACTCAGAATTATTTATCTTGGAATATAGATTTTAAGTTCCAGCATAAAGGATTATTTTGTTGATTTTTTTTGTGTGTAAAGTCAGCCTGTAGTCCTTACATTTCACTGAGGAAATGGGGTCCAGTCTCTTCTTCAAGCTGTCGGCAAAGCAGGTGCACAGATGTAAGTGACTCATAAGCCAAACGGGTCATGTTCCCCAAGTTGCTCTTCCCTGGGAGAACCTCAGCTGCTAATAAAACAGCCGTGAGTCTCCCCAGTAAATAGCTAACTAATCCACTCACCATACTCCATTGTGAGCAGGTTTCAACTTTCTAATTGTAAACTGGTTGAGGAAACTCTAAGGAACGACTCTCAACTTATTTTATTGCTTGCTGTACCTTTAAACCTAAATAACATTAGCACATTATCTGAGTATTTGTCCATTCGACATTTGTATTTAGTCAGCAAATATTTATCGAGCACATACTATGTGCCAGGTACTGTTCTAAGAGCCAGGGATACAAGAAATAACAAAACAGTTGAAAACCGTACCCTCTCGGGGCTTATAGGAAGTGAGGTGAGTGTTTACAATAAAATAAGTGAGTAAAATATATAGTAAGTCGTGTGGTGTTAATTGCCATGGTGTAATAAAACAGGAAGGAGCATAGATTGACGTGCAGTGGTGTAAGTGGCGGGGTCCTAATTTAAATACGGTGGTCGTGGAGGGCTCTGTTGACAAATAGTCTGTGAGCAGAGTTGAGGGACATAAAGGGGGAGCCACGCGGTGTCTGGGAGACCTGCAGGTAGAGGGAACCATCATGACCGAGTCTCTGAGGTCAGTCATGCTCCAAGTATACATGGGTGATGCGACCAGCATGACCAGAGCTAAAGGTATAAGGGGGACAGTGACAATGGCTGAAGACAGGGTGGGCTGTGCCAGTCGGAGTCAGGATTTTGGTTTTATTCTAAGTGAAATAGAAAGCCGTAGAGGTTTTATGGCGAGGTGGGACATGACCCGATTGATGTTTTAAAAGGACCCCTCGAACGTCCATGTTTGAAATTGACTGTAGGAGGCACTGGGGTGGAAACAGAGAACAGTTGCAGAGAACAGGGACAAGGGTGAGACATCGTCAGAGTCTGGATTAAAAGTGGTACTTTCATGTCTTGATGGACCGGGTGTGGTGTAGAGAAAGAATGAAGAACAACTCCAAGAGTTTCAACTTGATCACCTAGAAGGATAAAGTTGTGATTTAGTGAGAGAGGGAAATATTACAAGGACCCGGAGTGAGGTCAGAAGTTTTGTTTGGTACATGTGAAGTTTGAGATTCCTAGTTGGCTGTGAGAGTCTTGAGTTCAAGGTGAGTCTGTGCTAGGAATATACATGGGGGAGCTCTCAGCTTACAGATGCCCCCAAAGCTAGGGGTCAATACATAGAAAAAAAGAGAAGTTTCGTTGCTGAGCCTGGGGCAGGGAAGTGAGGAGGAAGCAGCAAATGAGAACGAGACTTGCAGCCATTGTAGTGAGCAGAAAGCCAAGTGGGAAAAGCTTCTGAGGGAGGAGGCAGTGATTATTTGACGGTTGCTGGCTCTAGGTCATGTGAATGCACATTCTGTTTAGCAACGTGGAGGTCACTGGTGAGCTCACAAGAGCAAGTTCAATGGAGGGGTAGGTGTGAAAGCCTGTTTGGGTTCGAAAGAGAATGGAGGACCCGGAATTAGACTGAGGATGGTCACCCCACTGGAGAGGAGAGCAGAAACGGGGCTGAGGCTGCAGGTATTTGTGAAGCTGCTCCTGTTGGCCAGGGCATTTGGGGATAAAAGCAAAATCACTGTCCCCGAGGGCCACAGGCTGGTGGCTTGCCCTTTTGAAGACTGTTTTTCAACCTGTAGTTTATCCTCATCAGTATTCTTTCAATAGTTAAAACACTGGTGACCTCACATTGATATATTAGTCCTCTTCCAGAGTGCCACATCTGGAAATCCTTTGACATAGCATATTTTATTTTTATCTGCTTAAACTGCATCCTGTTAGGGATTAGCTCCTCATCTACGGTCACTGTTTAAGAAGAGTGTTGGACTTAGAAACAGTGTGTGTGTGTGCGTGTAGTGTACACACGCATGTTCTTAGAAAAACACTATTTTTATCGATCTGCAGCAATACTGTAAAACAGCACACTTGCTCTGACCCTTTTCTTAATGGATTGAGCATGTTCGGAAATCTTAGAGCGTTTTATTTAATACTGCAGAGGACTTACTCCATCTCCTTAGCCCCATTTTCTAGCGTCACACCTGGCAATTAGCTCAATTTTATTGTGCGCCTATTGTCAGTTGTACTGTTTTAGCTACACAGCAATGAGCAAGTCACGTGATGTTTACATTCTAAAGAGGGGGAGTCAGGAAGCAAGTGAACGATCAAATAAAACAGGGTGACAGGGATGAATTAGGGAGACATGAAGGCTACCCTCAGAACAGAATTGCTACCAGGCATCCTGTAAACTACAGCAGAGTGGTCTTAAATGGATATTTAAGTTTTCTCAATTTCATGTATAAACAAAAGCTTTCTGTGGTAGGCAAAATAATGACCGTGCCCTAATTCACAGAACCTTACATGGTAAAAGGGACTTTGTAGATGTGATAACATTAAGGCTCTTAATATAGGGAGATTATTGTGGTTGCCCAGGTGAGCCTGATGTAATCACCAGGGTCCTTACTAGGGGAGAGGCAGGAGGGTCTGAGTCAGAAAAGGAGATGCGACCACAGAAATAGAGGTTGGAGGCAAGGAGGGTGGGAAACCTC
>NW_006438867.1:6090896-6091560 GCF_000325575.1 Pteropus alecto
GAAAGAGCAGATTCTCCCCTAGACCCTCCTAAAGGAATGCAGCCCACTCACACTTTGATTTTTTTGGCCCCGGAAAACCCATTTTCAGACTTCTGACCTCCAAAACTGTAAGAAAATTGTGTTACGTATAAGCCACCAAGTTTGCATAAAGTTATACCAGCCATAAGAAACTACATATAGGAATAGAAATATGTAGCAGTTGGAAGCCGTGTGTGTGTGTGTGTGTGTGTGTGTGTGTGTGTGTGTGTGTGTGTACACACACACGTTCTTAGAAAAACGCTATTTTTATCGATCTGCAGAAATACCGTAAAGCAGTGCACTTGCTCTAAATTCAGATTCTCCGGCACCCTTTCCAGTCCGATTGCAGTCTCATAGGCTGTCCTTTACAGCAAGCGATTCCGGATCCCCCACCATATTTCAGATGGCAAGCGCTTTGAAATAAATATAATAGAGCCGTGTGATGGAAAGTGACTGAGTGTCTAGAGAAGGCTTTCTTTAAGGAGATGACACGTGAGCTGCTCCTGAAAGCTAAGGGGCCAGCAGAGTGTTTCAGGTGGAGGGAAACCCAGGATGACAGCCCTAAGGTGAGAGGTACCTGATCCATTAAAGAGTAGATGGAGCACTGTGAGTGAAAGACGGATGGTAGTAAATGAAGCCGAAAGGT
>NW_006438867.1:6091582-6093226 GCF_000325575.1 Pteropus alecto
GGGCAGTGGAAGTTTGGATTCTCGGTGTGGGGGAAAGCCAACAGAAGTTTTGAAGCAGTGGAGCGACAGGGGTTTACTTATATTTTGCACATCTGCTACTGAGTGGAGAATTTTCTAGAGGGCAGAGAAGGAAAGCAGGTTTTGCAGCAGTGCAGGTGGAGACTTCCGGTTTGCTCAAACTCACGTGGTAGCGACGGAGATGGAGAGAGGAAGACAGATTTGGGACATACGTTGAAACCTGCTTATGTGGAGCTTGAAGGGAAAAGAAGCCAGGATGACTTCTGAGACTTCGCCGCAACTGTGTTTGTGGTGTTGCAGTTTTTTATAAAGAAGAACGAAAGAGTTCAAAGAGATAAGTGAATAAATAATGCCCTTATGAAGTCATTAAATACTTAGGTTTTGCATAGCATAGATGGTCAGTGCTGAGTATTTGAAAATAACTGTGTGAAGAATAGCAAAGTTTTACATAATCGGTTAGAACATGGGAAAACGCTTATTGTTAAATTGGAAAGAGATATAAAGAATTATTTTAGACCATGACTCATTTTAAAAAGGATACTTCCAAACCATTCCTAAAACTATATGCATAACCTTTGCACAGAAGCAACTCAGAGGTGAATATTTTATATTCTAATTCATCATTTTGCCACATTTACAATCAGAAGTCTTCATAATTTCTAATCTTAATTTTATAAATTAAAACCACTTCCTCTTTTTTGTGTGTGTAAAGGGGAAAATGAGTAATTTTTAAAAACCTCTTCTTAGAGTTGAAGTTAGTACTAAAGCTTTTATTTGAACTGACTTAAAACAATATTTGTAAACATTTGTATACAAACGTTTTGACCTTTCTTGAAGTAGGTCAATACTTAGGGACTCCATCATAGGCAAAAGTTGCTGTGGTAGGTATCTTGTAAAGAGCTTTTTTAATTCTGAGTAATTTAGTAACTGAAGACAGAATTTAATCATTTGACATAAAATTACTCAATCAGATTCTATTTTTTAGAAGACATGTAGGTACCAGCTTGACTTCCTCTTACTGAATCTTTTAAGAACTTGATAACTTGATTATTTTAGGTTAATGATTCAGTTACACATTTAACCCTTCAGAATTTCAAAAGCTGTACATATATCGAATTTATCGATTAATATCTGAAAATATGGTCATTGGACTTCAAATGGGCTTATCATATCTAAAGCATTTTGCACGGCAAATTAATATCACTCTGTGATTGAAATATAGTGACCTATTTCAAAGTAATATTTAATTCTCTTTTTTAAACTTATTAATTTTGGAGATTTGTTATTGGGATAAAAAATATTTTGTTGGACTCATAGTAAATCAGTATTGACAAACAAGTTCTCTCTTTTGGTCCCTCTGTCCCTCTTCCCCCTACCCTCCACCCCAACCCCACCCCATGGCAGATGGTGCGTGAACAGTACACCACAACCACAGAAGGCACCCACATAGAGAGGCCAGAGAACCAATGTGTCTACAAAATTGGCATTTATGGCTGGAGAAAGCGTTGCCTCTACTTATTTGTTCTTCTTTTACTCATCATTCTCCTTGTGAATTTTGGTCTTACAATTTGGATTCTTAAAGTGATGTGGTTTTCTCCAGTAAGTATTTCTTTTCCGTTTTTTTTT
>NW_006438867.1:6093252-6114575 GCF_000325575.1 Pteropus alecto
GTAGGCATGTTTTTGTTTTGCTGTGACGTCACTTCATCCATATTGAATTGGTAGAAGCTTCCTTTAATGTAATTATTTGTTTCCTGTATGGATCAGAATTTCAGTAGCGAAATATACATGTAACATTTACTTTTTAAACCTTTTTAAAATAATTTCACTGTGAGCTGTAGTTTGTTGGTTTTTCTTCGTTTTTATTGTAATTCTTGTCATTAGTCATTATCTTGACATAGTGAGAAAACTGTAATAATCTTGAGTTTATGGTTGATTGAGTTGTGATTATTTAATGATTATTTAATCCATGAATTGGTAAAATTTTAGAAATCATGTTTTTCTAACCACATTGACATCTAAATATTTACCATTCAAACGCTACTTTCTTGCTTTTTTGAAAAGTTCCATTCTGATATGCACTAAATTCATGTCCACACTTCAACATTTAACAACAGATTTAGTAAATAAAGTCTCAGTAGTCCTAAGGAATTCATATTTTCCTTTACACATCCTCATGTTTCCAAGATAGCTGAGTAATTTTATATGCTCTGACAATATTTCTTGTACTTATAAAAAAATATATTTATTTAATGTACAATGTCTTAATTTTGCAAGACAATGAGAAAAACGCAACAGGTGGGTTAATCACAGGTAGGTTAATCACAGGTAGGTTAATCTGCTCCTCACATTCATCCTGAAGTTGTAATATGGGCATGGGCTCTTTTCAAGAACAATAGTTGTACATTCAGTCCGAAATGCCCTCCATGAGTTAGCATCCTTCACTTTGATCCATTTATTTCTTTCCTACCATAGTTCCACAGCTGGTAGACACATTATTTCTTTTGCTGACATAATAAATATTTATATTTTCACATTTTCAAAGAGATAAAATACCAGTCCAATGAAAATGTAACATAAAATGTGTGTTAATATATTTCATATATATTTAATATAAATGCATTAAAATATTTAATATAACTATATATAATATACATTATTATACATATAAATATTCTGTATAAATACACTTTGGTTGCGGTTTCTTCTTTAAAATTTACAGAAACAATATTTTTACAGCTCCACAATAGTGTTTAGTTCCACTGGACAGGTTTCCTTTATGAAGGTAGCACACCGTGTGATATGCATGTTTTGTGCATCACCTACATTTTGTGGTTACATTTAAAATGTTTAATTTAACATTTTTTGGAAACCGAGTCAAGGTTGAACTCCTCAGATGTAAGCTATGGGATGTGTCGGGGAAGCCCCCTGACTAGAGGGTCTGGCATCAGCCTGCAGTAAGCCCCTCTGCTATGCAGAATACTAGGAGAAAATTCTTGGACGGGCCTGGGAGAAAGCAGCCATCCCCTGGCCCTGCAAGGGCTGGGGGGACAGCCGGATTTTACCAGTGACTCCCTCAGTCGCCTTGTGGTCCTGGCCCATGCTTGGCACTCAGTAAATGTATCTCGAATGACTAGAGAGGTACGTCATATTAAAAATATGTGAATTAATTTTATAAACTGCATGTAAATGTAAAATGACAGTATGTCTGGTTTGTGCTCTTGTTTTATATTGTAGCTTTTAAAACAACTTTTAGGTATTATAACTTGACTCGTGCCGGCAGCTCAGTCCTTTTCACCAGCTCTGTGATAGCGAATCAGAGGTCAGTTGGTCCTTTCCCAGCACGCGGCCGCTGTTCACAGCCCGCACTTCTAGTGAGATGCGGTCACTGAGCCTGGTCTTTTCTTCAACCTTAGGAACCTGTTGCTAATTAGCGGTGAATATTCAGGGTCCTTTAGTGCTGCCGTTCAACAATATAAGATGAACAGACGCTAACATTTATGGGATCAAAAAGCAAGAGCATCTTAAGAGTTCCCCCACCAAAAGTGCCAGGCCTTAATCAAAAGATGCAGGTGAACTTTGGGTCATTTTTCTCAAAGGGATGACATAAACGGTGTAATTCTCTTATGCGTGTGAACTTGATTCCTCACTCTTGTAAATGTTTCACATATCATGAGGCTGTAAATTGTGAATTAATTTATGTTTTAATGTTTTTTCCTGGTTTGGAAGATCTCTATATATCAGATTGCATTTTCTTTTTTATTTTATTCGTGTATAAACCGATATCCTTTCTTGGGTACATACGTGCCAAGGAAGTAACATGACTATAAAAGAACCTTTCGAGCACGTTGGCACGAAAATGACATTAAGTCAAATAGGGCTATCAACGTTTGCTGAGAGCTATAAAATTTTGAACATGAATGACTAGTATATAATTCTCTACCTAAATTCAGTGTAATAACCTATCTATCATGCACACGGACAGTCATTATTCAGGGTAGAGTTAAAACCATAATTTCTCAAATTAGCAAAGTTTAGCAAGGCTTTCTATGCATATATCCTTAACGATATAGTGATGGCATATGTAATATTTTATATATACACTTGACCTTTAAACAGCACAGTTTTGAACTGCATGGGTCCACTTACGTGCAGATTTTTTTCAATACATGCGTAAATATATTTTCTCTCCTTTATGGTTTTCTTAATAACATTGTCTTTTCTCTAGCTCAGTTTATTGTAAGAATACAGTTTACAGTACACATACAAAATGTGTGTGAAGTGACTGTTTATGTTATTGGCAAGGCTTCCGGCCAATAGTAGGTTTTTAGTAGTTAAGTTTTGGGGGAATCAAAAGTTATGCATGGATTTTTGACTGAGCGGGTACAGGTATCCTTAACCCTGCGTTGTTCCTAGTATCGTGTTAATCAACTTCTTCCCTTCATCATGCTAAGTTTCACTGTAGAGAGCAGTAAAGCTAACTTACTAGTGATATATTTTAAAATTCTAAGATCAAATTACAGGGGAAAGCAAGGAAAACATCACAAAACAAAAACACAAGGATGCCAAAGAATATTGAGACTTCGAAAAGATCAAAGAATAGGAGACATGAGTTAAAGGTTGACAAGAAAATTAATCTGAACTCAGATGAAACGGAGCCTTTAAACAGCCTTTATTTTCTCGGCATGGTTTACAAATCATGATTATCTCGCAAATCCAGATCCACTCTTGAAATTGCAAGTTTATGTAAGAGAATTTTACCTAATTTCTATAAATGCCATCTGTTGGATTTAAGTAACATTTAGAATATCGTAACCACTGATGCTAAACATAAAAGTTCTAGAATATTCCATGTGAGCCATCATAATGGTTAAATCAGTCAGTCAAGAAAGTAGACCCTAAAAGAAATCAGTGCAGAAAGTGGCTAGTTATGATTTTCCCTGTTATACATTCCTTCCATGAAACTAACATGCAATATTAATTTTAGTTTTAATGCTCATGGGACTAGAATGATATCCACGATTGTTATCAGTCAGTATGATAAAATAAGGCATCTTTAATTTTTAATGACCTAGATTTTTAAAAACCCATATAGTTATTAATATTTACTTGCATGTTAAGTATTTTAGTGAATTTAATGAATTAATTTTAGCAAGGTAAGATTAATGATTCTAAGCTAACTACATTAACCCTGGAAGTTAAAATTTATTTGAGCACTTTTATTTGGGAAAAAAATAGGATATAAATAAATCAGAATTGTAATATTGAATATTAGAATTAAGCTTATAGTTATCTTATAAAATATTTTGTGAATGCATTTTGTTTGTTCTTCTTTAGTATGGAAATAGGGAACATTGTTGTTCCTTTTAGGCGGCCAAAAATCTCGAATGCATTTACCCTTAACAAGGATTTTAAATTAATTCATTATGGAAACCAGCAATTAGAAATCTTCCATCAAGGATTTTCCCATTAAGAATCTTTTGTTCAGTAAAGCCCTAGTAGACTGCTTCTGTGAATATTTTCTTAAATATTTCCTCACTAAGCAGTCAGTAATTATTCATGGGAAGGTGGAAAAAGTGATATTAGATGTCGTCTTATGACGTTATTTCAGCCCCGTGAATATATAACCATTTGAAGAGGATTTCAAAAACTCAGTCAGGGTAGGATGCATATAAACAAATGACTGTAGGCTGCACTCTTTGTACGGTCATTAAAATATTACCTTTATAGGTGATATTTTCTGACATCTCCATTTGTTAATTATTGCATTTTATAAACTCTCAAAATGTGAAGAAAATTTATTTGCACTAACTGCATATGAAAACTTGAGTACATTGTCTATCTCAATGACCTTTATTTTCTTCATCTCTAAAATACTTGATTTTTACCTGATCATACCCTAGTCCTCCCTGATGTAAAATTTGACGATTTCGTCTAACGTTTATTACTTGTGGATTTTAGACGAGTATTATTGTCTTATCTAGGAGGATCAAGATTCATAATCTTAACTTTTGTTATTTTAAGTAAGTGTTCCATGATAATCTGGACCGTGTTATGGAAATCTAATTTGATGATAATGATAATCATTAACAAGTCTTTATATTGCTAAATATTTTTATTTCACTTTTTTTTTTAACTACCTGTTTTATGCTTGTGGTAGGCAGAGTTCTAAGAAGGCTGTTCCATGACAGCCACCACTGGTGTCACTCCTGTGTAATCCCCTTTCCTTCCATGTGGGTGGTACCTGTGATTTGCTTCTAGCCAACAGAATGTGGCAACAATGATGGAGATTAGGTTACATTAATAGCAAATGTGAAGGGACTTTGCAGATGTAAGTAAGATTTCAGATCAGTAGATTTTGAGTTAATCAGAGGGAGGTTATCCTGGGTGGGCCTGACTTAATCAGGTGAATGGGTTTAAGAGATTAGAACCCCAAGCTTGGCTGATATCTTAGCGGCAGCTGTGTGAGACCCTGAGCAGTGACCAAATTCCTGACCCATAGAAACTGTAAGATAAGAAATGTGTATTGTTTTAAGCTACTGCATTTATAAAAAATCATAACATAGCAATAGGAGACAAATAGTGTTATTCCATTATGCAAAGAAATGTTTAATTTCTCTTTTACTGGATATTGACAAACAAAAAGAAAGAAAATATAACAAAGAGAAAAACTCTAAAAATACCTAAATGAATTTACCTGATGATCTATATTCTTAGCCATTTATTATTAGAGAAATATTTAACTTTTTTAGTCTTATATTGCTGGACATTGATATACTTTAAATAACTGAGAAAACAGCAATAGGATATGTTAGCTTAACTAACATATTTTAACCACTTACTATCTGGGAAATTATTTATCAAGTTAATTTTTTTCTTTTTGAAAATATTTTTATAACGTGTGCCTTTTTTTCAATCTTAATAGCTAAAATGTTCTTGGATGCATTATTATGACAGATTGATAATTTCATCATAATTGAGACAATCACTGAATATATGTGTTGGTATGTTATTTATTATCATGAAAAAAGTTTATAATTAAAAAGCTCTGTCTTTTTTATTTTTATAACTCATAACTTAATATATACATAGCTTGCACAATCCATTCCTGCCCATGAACTCAGTTGATCCTCATCATTATCCTATGAGCTTGAGTTCTATGTTGCAGAAATAAGACTGGCGAGAAACCAGGCACTACTCAGAGAGTTGGAGAACTCAGATTTATTACATGGCAGTCCCAGAAGAGCTAGTGCTTTGAAGATCTGGGCCCCGAGCTCAGGGGTAACCTTACTTTTATAGGGCTCAACAAGCAAAGGCAATACATCTGTTATCTAGACAGAACAAGCGAAGGGGAAGGTGAGTCTTCAGTTGATCTCAAGGTCACCCGTCCCTTTGCCCTATGCATCAAGCATGTCTGCAGATTACAGTGTTAGCCATTTGAGTGGAAAATTTCTCTTCATTTACAGACGACAACTTTATGTATTTTATTTCGGTGATTATAATGTTAAGTATATTTAACAAATACCAGGATCCATGAAAATCAGGAGTGCCTAAGCCAGCTGTTCAGAGCTCTCCTACACCCAGAAAGAAGGTAGTACACAGATGTGGTGTCCTCGCATCATGTCCAAAAAAGCCCTGTTGGGGTTTTAGGGGACCCAGTAAACACCACTTTTCCCCACCCGAATTCAGAACCCACTAAAAGTGAGAAAAGGGCGTCAGGTAGCTAGACCTCAAAATAACATCTGTATTACTGATGAAGGAGGATAATACAGTAATATTATCTAAGTTCAATAAATGAGCATTTATTGAACTTAGATAGTATTACTGTTTTACAGCTGATTGGAGGTTATAGGTTTGGATCTGGCCAGTCATCTTGCACCTAAGAATTAGAGTCACCCAGCAAGTCATAGGAGCATGAGAAGACTTCAGATGCCGCTAGGGGGCAGGGACCTGCCCACCTCGCCTGCTTCCTGGTGGGCCTTCCTGTACCAGCAGTAGGTGAGAAATCCGGAGGCTGGTGGATCCCCAGGTCGGGGAGGAGCTGAGCCAGCAGTCTGTGCTTTTCTTAACTCACCAGCCATGCAAGTCACTCCTGCCTGTGGTGCAGAGGAGGGAGTGTCGATCTCAAGTTCCCTCCTGTGTCCCCTGCTTAAGTGATCTGATGTTGATTTCCTGCCAAAGAGGGGAAACCAGTCAGGATATAAGTTAGATATTGGGGATCCAGACAGGTGGAAGACAGGGGGCCCACCCGGCCACTGGGAATCCTGGTTGTACCAGCATGCCACCTCCAACTGTGGGACTGTAAGAAGAGGCAGTGCCTCCATCGTATTCATCCAGTCTGCCTTACTGAAAATGGACGAGTGGATTCCCTTTCTGTTGTGCTTAAAACCACATTAGCTCTTAAAATGCTGTAGACAGTTCTCTCTTAACTCTGCCTGGAACAACCCCCCAGACACACACGCACACGCACACACACACACACACCATTAGAATTTCAGCCCAAAATGACACTTTAGTGCAGACCACTCCCATCCATGGTTGAAGACAGGCTCCTCCTTTATTCTCTTTTCTAGAATTCTGGTTTATTTCCCTCACCACGGCATAGATCACAATCTGTGTTTCTACATTCCTTGTGGTTGTTGAATGCCTGCTCACCCACGTCAGTTGAGCCCGGTAGGCCCAGCGCCAACGTAAAATAAACTCTCTATAAACATTACTCGAATAAATAAATAACCGAATGAATGAAAGCATTTTTCTTACCTCTTACAATTAAATTGTTACATGTTTTTAGCAAATGAATAGAAAGGAGGCAGGGCAACCCAGAAAAAGCAAAGAAAATTAAGAAATAGCAGAATAAGCCAGGCCCTAAAGTGCAGACGGATGAGGATGCTCGAAGATGAGCGTGAGAAGCCAGGCCTTAAAGTGCAGACAGGTGAGGGTGAGGAGAGGTGAGAAAAGTGGCTCACCTGACAGTTTACCTGGGAAGGTCATTAGAAACGGTTGTTGCTAAGCCGCTTCCCAGTGCTGGTTAATTGGGTCTGGGGAAAGGTGCAGGGTTCCTTCAGTGGTCCACGTATATCTGGGTTATAGACCAGGTTCAGACACGCACTGCCTTAGGGTCATTAAAAGTCGAAAGTACATTCAGAGAATACAGGGTCACTTCTATGGGGTCACCTCTCCAGATTTCACATTGTTTCCTGTGCATCGTAATATAGAGGCATTCTATTCCTTAACTGGTGAAAACAGGAAGGAATATGCCTAAATAAGGTAATAGAAAACAAGACACTGAAACTTCTAAGAGCAGTCAGCTTCGTTACTCATGTCTCAGCGCTGGTCTCACTAGCGAATATGTTGAATTGCACTGCATTTTATAAAATGAAATTAATTCAAAAAGAAAAGATGATGTGCGAGCTAGTGAAATTGAAATATCTCTGCCCCTGTCAATTCTTGCTCATTTATTGAACTTAGATCAAATTTAGCCAAAACAAAAGTTACTTCTACTAAAATACTTCTAGCTGGAATGTCCATTATTGGACAAATAATTTTATTAGCTTGAACAGAGGTTTATTTTGAAGTATCTTACTGCAGTAGTTAGATGTCTATCATGTAACTGTCACAATAATATACTTTAAGACGCCTCTGTTGGGCAGCAGATTTCCTGAGTGGCTGAGAGACGGCCTCCACGTGGGTCCTCTCACCCGGGCGTGCTTAGCGCGCTCCAGCCACCAAGGGAACAGCCTCGACCCACAGGAGAACAATGTGTAGGAGTTAAGGCGATCAAGTTTTATCTGGCCCACAAATGTGGAAGAGATTTTCACTTCTTCGCGGAACCTAACATGCTTGAGACCCCCACTTAGCGATGTGAGGCACCAGTCCCCAGACTGCCTTACGGGGATCCGCTGGGAGTGGTGGATACGTGCTTCGTGCTCCATGCAGGAACGAGCCACCGCCTTCTGGCCCCTCCAACCCCGCCTTTGCTGATGCCCCGCCCACATCTTTACATTTTCAAGGATCCATATCGATGTCCTAAGCTGCCTGCCTTTCTTTCCTATTTTTCAAACAAATGGAAACTATGATCAGAAGAAAAATATGACACTGCAATTTTAAACCAGTAGCGTGGCCTTTACTCAAATTATTTACCTTTCTCTAGAAAGAATTATATCAGTGCTTTCCAGTCTGAAAACCAAATTGAAATGTTTGATTTATAATGTTACTCATAATAAAGAGGGATTGACCCAGAGGTCTCAGGCGGTAAGAGCATGAACTAACTTAACGGCATTTATTTTCTAAGAAGACAAGATATTATTAAGTCTGAGTTTAGAAAAGGAAGATAAACCTAGAGCTATTCCGAGTATAGTGGAATTTCATTTTCCTCCATCCCAGCGATCCAAATCTTATTATTACCGGTGTCGAGAGATACAAATAGCACTGTAGTTTAAATCTTTCATCTCAAGGATATTCTTTCAATTTTCTTTTTTTTATTGTAATTTTCTATGAGTGATTTAAGCAAATATTAACAATTGGAAAATAAAGAAGGCAAAAGCACACAGTCTCGTAAGCCACAGGATCTTGCTGTGCAGGGTGATATCAGCTTGAACTAGAAACATGATTCACATTCTTGTTGTGTGGCGTATTGCAACAAAATAGATGTGCTCTAAATGTAAATTTATTCATTCGCTTCCCTTTTCCACTAATAATACAAAACTGATAATGTCTTTTGGTAACATAATTTGTTTCTTTCTCACAAATACTAATTAAGATATCTTATAAACCAAACTAATCTCATTTCCTTAAGTTTTATTTGTTTTTTAAAAGCATACTTTAGGGATACTATAAGATAGTGGAAAGAACATTATTAGCTTAGGAGTCACACTGGGCAAGAATCCTGGTTTTAATTAGGATTATGTTCAGTCTATAATTTTCTGATGGTGCGCACACACCACAAAACAAGCACTGTTTATGATTATTTATATTAATTAGATGCTTGATTTAAGCCTGGCACAAAATTATAAAATCCTTCAGCCAAAGATGTTCTTTATTTTATCTTCAGTGTAAAATGAAAGTATCTTTCCATCATCCTGTTAAATTTCTCATTGTAAAAATAATGTGGAAAGTCACATTCAGACAAAAATCATCACTCCATTGGTAATAGGGGTCTCTGCGTGGTTGATTTAGTAGATGCTGATGTAATGAGCAGGGAGTAGCCACCACTGCTCTATTACCATACATGGGAACTATACACAACTGTCAAATGTGGAAGTCAGACCAATTTCAGATACCCTATCTGCACAAAAATATGAAATAACAGAATTTCAAAAATGACCATACTCAAAAAATGGGATACACAGAAGGATATCATTTACCTACCTTGTCTTAGCAACGCAGAGCATTAGAATCTTGAACGTGTCTCTCCAGAGCAGTCTCTCCGTGAGAGTTCATCACTGCCATTCCATTGAATAATCTAAAACTCCTTAAAAGTGGATTTAAGTCTTACCCTCCATCTTGGCCCAGCTCAAGCCCCACCCCCTCCAGAAGCATTCTCCAGATTCTCCATTACACTTTAATCAAGCTGCCTTCTGAACACTTGTAGCTTTCTATACTACTAGTAAATCTTTTTATGTCAGAGAAACTTCTTGAAGGGCCAGTAGAGCTTTCTTATTATTTGAATCTCCAGCCATATCACAGTGCCTAGCACACCCGTAGGTACCCAGTAAATACTTTACGGTCCTAAGAAAATGAGAAGAAATGAAAGATGAATTTCACACGTATGTGAAATTGGCAGTGACCAAAGGAATGGTGCAAATTTAGTGCTAGGTGGCCACCACAAAATTACTGCAGGATCTGTAGAGAGGTTGATGGGTCCAAGATTACTATAAAAAATTCGTTAATCCATTATTTTGTTCACAGAATCAGATACTTAATGAACCGTGATACTCACTCACAAATTCTCAGTTTCTTTGCAAAGGCACTTGAGTAAATTGTGTGTCCTTAAAGTCGTCACTTCCTAAAACGTTCAAGATGCACCCATTGTTGTCTAACATTGACGTTTCTTGTATCCAAATGTCCAGGTGAGTGGTAGCAGAAGCATCATTGTCCAATATAGTCCTCAGTTGTATAAAATAGTACGGACTGATGGATACAGTGATATAGTGAGACTCTTCATGCCGGTCAACAAGATGCCTTTACCTTCATCCCAAAATATGTTCTGCTTGAACCATTTGGTCTGGATGTTACCATGCTGTTGGTACTATTTTGAGAAGCACATTTAGATACTCCGGAAATGTGGTTTTCATTCCTGGGTAGTAGGAAATGATGATGATTATTATGATGGGTGTGATGATAATGAAGAGGATAACTTTTGTGTAGTGCTTTAGAATTTATAAAGTACTTTCGAATGCATAAAGCATTATAAATGCATGGGTATATGACATGCTGTTTATAATGCCGACTTTTCCAAATAGCAAATTGAGGGACTACCATTCACAACATTTTAGAATATGAGGAGAAATTTTAACCTGATTGTGTAGTGCTTTAGAATTTATAAAGTACTTTCGAATGCATAAAGCATTATAAATGCATGGGTATATGACATGCTGTTTATAATGCCGACTTTTCCAAATAGCAAATTGAGGGACTACCATTCACATTTTAGAATATGAGGAGAAATTTTAACCTGATTCCTCTCCCTGAATGTCCAGTTTTATGAGCATCGTTTATTGAATAGTCCTGTTTTTTCATTAATTTTATTTTTGAAATTTTGCATAGACTTTTTAAAGAAAAAAAAAGACATGAGAAAGAAACAAGAAATTACTTTTATTATAACTATTCAGATGTGACTTTGTATCACTTTTGCTGTGTATCCTAATTGAATAATCCTGTTTCTCATTAGTTATTCTGCTGCTTTTATCTTATCAGCTCTTACGAACAGATCTGTTTTAGAGCTATATGGTTTATCTACCCGTTTATTACTTTGTTGGACAGTTTTAGAATCCAGTTCCAATTATAATAAATTTATGATTGTTCTCATATATATAAAAGGGAAAATCATTCCTCATTCCTTTTAGCGTTCCAAGTGTTCTTAGCACGATAGCCTGATTATTCTGTTTGTCTTTGCAAATAGCGTTCTTTTGAAGAATTTCAAACACATGTTTTGAAAATAGAAAGTTCTTTATGGAGTTGCATGTCGTCTGCATAAGGTGCCATGCTCATCTGCTCTGATTTTTTCCCGTTGTTTTTCCTGTGCTGCTAACTGAACACAGAGTCTAATAATTCTTGAGTCTTTTCCGATCCTTCATTCCTTCCTCTCTCTCAAATTGCTGTTCTCTTGTGGGGGCTTCTTTCCTATTTCCTCTCTTGGGTCCTTTTATTAGCTCTGCTTTAAAAGATAGAAAAGAAGCATGTCTATATTTATTATTTTTTCTAGTACCTAGTATACTGCTACAACATACTAGGCACCACTCAATAAATATCAGACGTTAAATAATTTTCAGAGATCACAGAGCCAGAAAATGAGAATCAGGATTTTTATCCATTGCATTTGATTTGAAATCAAATCCTTTTTCTACTCAACCACTCTACATAGGATGTCTTAAATGGTGGGAGTGGAAAAAGAAATTATTGACGTTATACTTTCCTAACATGATAAAGAATAGTTATCATAAAGCATCAACAAAAAACATGCTTAATACTGAAACCCTGAGTCATGCTCGTTGAAGCCAAGAACAAGAAAAGTATGTCTGATATCGGTACAGCAATTTAGCATTTTTCTGAAAGTTTGACAAATGCAACGAGATAATCTGTTAAATAAGGGATTGAAATGGCTAAATAGTAGACAATTTGAGACAAAAAAATGACTTGCAAATAATTATGATGTTATGAACTCCAGAAGAACTAAATGAAAAACTACTGAAACAAATAAAGTTTCCAACATGTTTAGTAATAGAATGAGGTACAAAAAAACATTGCTCACTATACACCATCGGACTAACTAGTCCGAACTAATTAGAAAATGTATCGGAAGAAGAATCCCACTTCATATTGCAATAAATATATAAATTCCCAAGAACTCTCAATTCAACAAAATATACTTTTTGTTGGCAGTCCTAAAAGGAATCCCAAGTAAAATAAAAAGGTTTATAAAGCTGTGTGAAAAGACTTAATATTAGTTTTAGTAATAACAAAAAATAACAAGGGAAAACCTGTCCTAGCAAATATCGAAACATTCTGTAAAAAACTATATGGCACATAAACACCAAATAGACATGAAGAGATTTCAGAAGCAGTGAGATGATAATTGGTTAATTCAGTACATTTATAATTTGTTCACTTCTCTGAAGATGTTATACTTAATTAAAATGTATTAAAAGTAAATGAAAATGTTAAAAATTATATAACTTATTTGTTAAACTAACGATTATAAATATATATTATTAAAATGAGAAATTAGAAAAATTAAAACTTGGTTGTTGGAAAAAGATAGTAAACTCTGATATGTTTTATTGATTTAAAAGTCATTCTCGAAGAGTGACCAATATTTTGTCAAACACTGGGATAACTCCACTGATTAAACAAAGACAGGATATGTAATATTTATTTGTGTTAATTTCCTCTCATGAATGGTAGGGTGCTGTTTTTATTGTACAAATATGCCAGTACATTTGAATGATGGTTGATGGAGTGTGGGGTGGGGAACATTACTTTGTTGAAACAACTACATCAGTTTGAGTCTAGAGAAAACTCAAGAAAATTATTATGCCTTTAAGTATTGAAAATTCGACATTGGAAAATTATGAACCAAAAAATATGTACCTTTTAACATTGCCAGAGTATTTGTATATTGTACATTTTCACTTACAGGTTTTATTAGGTGGTGTTTTGGATCTGTCCCAGAGTTATTTTTAATGTCTGAATAGAACGATTTATTTCTATCTGTCAAATGAACTATTTTCAGGAGATTTTATTTTTAACTATAATCATATTAAAGGGATGTTTCTTTTTCTCAAAGAATATATTTTTAACGTTTTTCTGAAAGTCAATTAGAAGATAAATAATTCAGTTGAAATTAAATTTGCTTCCACAGCAAAATTCTGGGAAATATCAATGTCATTAGATGAACGTTACCCAGAACTGATTTCCACACGTATTTGTAGAGTCACAAACTCCCACTCTTCACAATTCAGATGATTTCTTCAATCCATCTTTATCCTTGAACCAAAATGAAAATTCAGTATCTAATCTTCTGGGTGGTTCAGAAGAAACAAATATCAAAATCTCACAGCATAAAGAGATTACCATGGAAAGAAAATTGAGATATAAGCCTCTTTGTGGATATATGAAAATAAATATGATAACCACTAGTTATTCTGAGACTAATTCCGGAATCTATACACAAAATATACTGACTTTAAGCTTCTCACTAAAGTCTGAGAATCTCATGTCTGCAATATGAACAATCAGCATCACTTTAAAATTGAAAGAAAATTTTATACAAATCATATTATTGAAGAAAAAGTTTGTCATTGATCTATAGCAGTGTTTTAGAATATAGTCAGATAAAAATCCATAAACATTCATGCATGTAATAATTCTTTCTGTTTCTAAGGAAAAAATTCTTATGAACTACAACAACTTAGTTGCCTAAAATTGTCACTAGCATCCTAGGAAGAAAGGAAAGTTGTTTAGAAAACTACCAGAAGTGACTGAATAAAACAAAAACGTCAGGCAAGCAAAGAATAGTATGAAAAGAATGAATGATCAACTTAGGTTTGATTTTATTTTATATTACCTCTCAAATATGGGTGTGAGTTGTGATAGCATAGCAAGGTCTAAAGTTTTTGAAAATTAGTACTGTTTGCACACCCCCATAATGCAAAATATCATCCTAGACCTGTGAACTCTGAATAGCAATTATTAACCTATTATTTTTTAAAATATATATTGAGCACCAAACGTTAGCAATGTGCTGTGTGTCATGGATCTTACAGTTATAAAGGCCATTCAGTCACTGGACACGTTTTGTTAGGTTCTGTGTGGAAGGCTCAGGCTAGGTGTTACATTACAGATTAGATTCACAAAACTCCGTGTGATAGAGGTCTCGGTACTTGCGACATAATGTGGTAAAGTTTCTCTGAGACATATGGTCAAACTTTTGTAGGAATCCAGAGGAGGGAATTATGATGGCCTGACATCATAAAAGGCTTCACAAAGGACTTAGATGATTTGGGGATGCAGTATATGGATGAAAAAAGGTTGTCACGTGAGATATTTATTGTCACTAAAACATTAAGTTTCAGAGAATAAGGGCAGGAGATGAAGCTGTAGAAATAGGCAAGGACGAGGTATAAGAGCCCTGTATGCCAGTAACTTATCTCATTTTATCATGTACACCCGTGGAAAGCCATCACAGGTTTTTAAAGAAGTAAACCGTTCCATTAGTTGGAACTCCACAAAACACCAGCATTTAACGAGAAAGTGCATAGGAGGATAGCCTTGAGAAATAAATGCCAAAAGAACAAAGTGATAAGATAAAACAAAGTTGTTCTAGCTTTAAGAGAAGATAATGTTAAGAGTGATGGGTTGGTCAACAGTCTGGTTAAAGATTGTTTCTTTGTTTACTAGAGTCCTGTGGGGCTTGTGAATGCACGCTTCAGAACCAGACAATCTGGCTACTCATCCTCAGGCTGCAGCCATTAAAGCTGGAAAACCAGATGTGCAAGCTCCTTCCAGGGATGTATACTGGCAACTCGCTTTTATTATCTTAGGAAAGCAGAGGGAGAAGGTCAAAGACGTGTCCACTGGCTTCTCCTCTCTGGTCTTGGGGAGGGTCACAGCCAGACCCTAGAGGTGGGCTAAATTAGAAGCCTGGCTCTCAGGCAGTAGTTTTTAAAATATACAGATACAGTCCTTTAAGGGAAAGACTAGAGACAGGCATTTTTGCCTGCTCCTGCTCGGCTGAGCAAGTGCTCACACCTGCGCAGGTTAAAAACTGCTTCTTTGTTCGCTACAGTCTTGTGGGTCTCATGGCTGGAGCCCCGTTGGCTTTCAGAGATAGGCGTTTTGGGGGCCGTCCCTCTGATGGAAGCTGGGTTCCTCTCCTATGGCACTGTGCCAGTGGTAGGGTTTATGGCAAGTGCGTCTCATCCTTTCGTAATCGTTAACGACGTGCATATTTTCTCATTTGCCCAAGGTGTAGGAGTCACTCAGCTAATTTCTGGATCTTTCAGTCAAAATTGCTCAGTGTAGCTGTATATTCGGTGAATCCTTGGGGCAATGGAACTCAGAGGTCTTTTATATCACCATCTTGGCCCTTTCTCTTTTCTGTATTTTTAATTTTAGCCATTCGGGCATATTGGTATTTTGATATAGTTTTAATTTTTCTTTTCATAATGACTAAATATTGGACATATTGTATATGCTTATTGGATTTTCATATACCTTCTTTTGTGAAGTGCCTGTGAGTTATCTTTTATCTCGCTGTTTTGTAGACGTTCTTTACATATCTGAATGTTAGTCTTTTCTCACGTATAGCTATTGCAAATACCTTCTTTCACTGTGTAGATTATCTTTTTAACTATTTTAAAGGTGTCTTTCAAGTGCTTTTTGTACCATCTCTGCCTTCTTCGTAGTAATGCAGATTCTTCAATGTTCTTTGCTAAAAGCATTATGCTTTTATTTTTATATCTATATATGTAATTCATATTAAATTTATTTTTGTGTATGATGTGAGTAGAAGTCAAGATTCATTTTTCCGTGTAGATATCTAATTCACCCAGCACTGTTTTTTAAACAGAGCACGGTATGTGGAACATTTGGAAGGACTGTCACTCATCTTTGCTTCTAGCCCAGAGTGAGCCTTCACCAGATAGGCAAACGTCAACTGTCCATTTGCCCTGCCTTCCAGCCAATGACAAGCATTGCTAGTGAACAATTGCACCTTTTCCTCCAGAGCCAGACTTAGACCTGAGAAAATTCTCATGCAACACTCAAGGTTCTTGACCTTGGCTGTGTATTGGAATCACCTGGGAGCTTATAAAAACCCCAGCGCCTGGGCCGTACAGCACAGCAGTTTAACCCAACCTCTACGCGCAGGGCCGAGGCAGGAGTATTCTTTACAGCTGCCCAAGTGGTTCCGGTGTGCAGCCAAGGCTCGGAGTCAATGCTCTACCTCTTACCACTCAGTGTAGTATCTGGCACAGCAGCAACAGCAGCATCGCCTGGGAGCTGGTTAGAAAGGTGGACCCTCAGGTCCCCCCTGCAGACCTGATGCAGGACGGGGCACATTTCCCCTAATGGGTGGGGGGTGACCAAGCCTTGCACCGAGAGAAGGAGCAAGTCCTTTGGCGGAGAGTGTAGAAAGAAGTCAACACACACGCCAAAGTTGGAGTCAAAAGGAAAGTTTATTAGAAAAGGGGTGACACTCCACAGACAGAGTGTGGGCTCCTCTCAGAGAGAGTGAGGGGGACAGTGAGACAGAGGAAAGGCCCTGAGAGGGACCCTGAGTGGTCAGGGAATTCAGTTTCTATGTCGTTCTTTAGTTCCCATTTCCTTTGATATGGACGCACAGTGAGGAAGGGGAAGAGTCTGTAGCTGAAATGATAAGAATGTGTCTAGTGAGCGCCTGCTGGCAGTTCCCAGCCTTGAACCCATAGGTTCCCCATGGTCTTAGCCGTAGGGAATGACTTCCGGTTCCTGTTTTCCTTCACAGGTGTGGGGAATGGGCTGTTAGCAATCCGAGCAGAAACCTTCCTCTGTTCTGAAGGTGTTTTCCAGGCCTGGCCGCAGGGCTGATCAGCATATTGCTGTCTCTGATTGTGGGTTCATTAACATTTTTAATTCTCCTGCCTCCTCCCTACATTAGACCCACTGAATCAGTATTTCCTTATTAACTAGAACCCAGGTGATTTAAATACATGTTAAAGTTTAACAAGAAACCCTTGCAGCTTCTACCACTTTATTCTCAATCGTAAGCGTGGTAGGCTGAATAATGGCCCCGAAGATGTTCACGTCCTAATCCCAAAACGTGTGACTCTATCGCCTTCCATGGCAAAGGAGACACTGCAGATGTGTCTTAGTTCAGGGTCTTGAATTGAAGAGAATAGCCTGGATTATCCAGGAGGACCCAATCCATGTAAGAGGGTGGACCCAGAGTCAGAGAAGGAGACTGGTGACAGGCGCAGAGTCTGAGGGGGGTGGGCCGAGACACGGGGCGGCCTCCAGGGGCTGGAACAGATGAGGAGAGAGATTCTCCCCTGAGCCTGCAGAAGGACCACAGCCCTGCCCACCCATTTTGGGCTTTTGACTTCTAGAACTGTAAGGTAAAAAAATTTATGTTGTTTTAAACTCCTGAGTTTGTAGTAATTCGTTATAGGAAACTAATACAGTAGGCAAGATGAAATGTATGTGAGCTAACAGATCATATATGTATTGGTCTCTACCTCCGTTCCTGGCACCGAGCTCCTAAACCCTTGTAATTTTTTAAGCGATAAAAACGCTAGGGGCATCTCTTGTTCTGATATCTGTGTTCGACCCCAACCCTGACACAGGCCTCCTGAAAACCTTGTAAATACCTAAGTGATGAGAGCACTAAAAGCATCTTTTTTCTAATGAGGTGACTCCAGGTAGGCTCCCGGGTGACTCCTGGACGGGGGCTGGTCACCAGAAAGACCCAGCCGTGATCAAAAGCTTGGAATTTTCAGCTGCATCCCCGTCCCTGGAGGGGAGCAGGGTGAGACAGGGACTTCGTAATTGACCTATGTGAGGAAGCCTCCATTAAATCCCAAAGGAGAGGTCTGGGGAGGTTCCAGGCTGGCAGAGTCGTCCACGCCCGGGAGGGCAATGCACCCCACTCCCCGGGGGCAGAGTGCCTCTGTCACATCCTTTAATAAACTGGTAAACCCAAGAAGGTGTTTCCCCGAGTTCTGTGAGTTGCTCTAGCAAATTAATCGAACCCAAAGAGAGGGTCGTTGGAACCTCCGATCTGTACCCGGCTGGTCAGAAGCACAGGTGACAACCTAGGCTTGTGACGGCATCTGAAGTGTGTGTGTGTGTGGTGGGATGGTGGAGGGGTCAGCTTTGTGCAGCTTTGCCTTTAACCTGTGCAATCTGATATCTCCAGGGAGATAGCATCAAAATCCAGCTGACTTCTCGGATGCCCTGCTGTATCTGAGAATTGCTCGCTGGTGTGGGGAGAAGCCTTCGCACATTTCTTACTGAAGTATCAGAAGCGAAGCGTTTGTGTGAGCGGTAAAGGAGACTCACATAGGGAAAAACTGTTTTGGTTTTTTTTTTCCTACACAGGAAGGAAAAAAAACACCTAGTTGTCCCCTGTTTCAACCAGCTGGCCCTTAGAAGGTGTTAAGTGGGGCGATTCAGACAGAAGAAGGAAGAGGGGAGAGCATTGGGGGAGGGGAGGAGAGGGAGGAATTTATTAGGTACAAGAAGGGAAAGTTGTCAAATTTAGTTACTTGAAACAAAATTAATTTGGTAAATTCAAAAGGGTATGTAGGTTAATTAAACCATAATAAATGAAAGAGAAGCTTGCAGAACAATCAAATATTTTGCAATCTTTTGACCTCCAGAGTGAAGAAAGCCAAAATTAGTAGTTTACTGACAAAACGAATTTAACGTTTCAGGCAAAGTTGATTAGTCCGCGTTCTACTTCTGTTGTTCTAGCTGTTGAATGCTCACCTTGCAATTAAGAAAATGATGATTAAGGGTCAAAGCAACACATGACCTTGTCCACTCCGGCTTTGGGAAGATGAAAGAGAGGTTTGGCAGGGCTTGTGCTGCAGTTCAAGGTTAAGGTTGTAAGGAGGACGCATTTGAGGCATGAAATGGTCCGGCTCGTTCCCCCTACGGCCATGCCGTGGAAGGGACTTTGGACGGTGGCGCTCATCATCCCACTGATCTGTGTAAACTGCCTTGGGGACGCACCCAGGCACGCTGCTGGGAAGGCTCTCCCGGCCCCTTGCTATTTCTCAGAAGTGTCGAGCCCATTTGGGGCAGGGGGTGGGGGTTGGAGTGATTAGGAGCAGAACAGAGTCAGGAACTGGCAAATTAAATGAAAGATAGTGCAATCACATTAAAACCGAAACTGAGCGAAGCACCCAAAGAAGAAAAGCCAGAGTCGAGATGCCACGTGAGTGTTAAGCTGACAATATGGTGTAATATACGATCTTGATGATATTAAATTTTATTGGCTGAACTTCTGACTTTTTTCTAGAAACTTCTCCTTTTTTTTTTTCCTGATTTAACAGGTCAATAACCATGTTATAAACACTTATTGTGCATCAGACCTTAAACCAAGAGATGAGAATAGATAAGGCTAATCCCTGCCTTCAGGAGGGGTTCCAGGCATTTGTGGCTGCAAAACGTATTAATCCAAAAATTAATGGCTTAAAACAAAAGGCATTTTACTGTAACTTTTTATTGTGTAGCTCAGGAAAGGGGAGAGGACTCAGCTGGGCAATTCTTCTGTTCTCCATGATGTCCACTAAGGTCACTCAGACATAATTAACTGGTACCAGAGCACATTTCGAGGGTCCAAGATGACTTCACTTATGTATCTGGTGCCAGTGCAGGGCCGGCTGGAAGGCTGGACTCCGCTGGAACCGACACATGACCTCAAGGGACCTGGGCTTCCTCCATGGTGAGTGTGTTCAGGGCTTCCAGAATATTCCAAGAGGCCTGAGTAGAAGCCTCAGAGCCTCTTTCTGCTACATTCTGTTAGCCCAGATTCAAGGGTAGGGAACTACAGTCCATGGTTCCCAGGGAGGAGTGATCAATGTTTTGTGCTGGAGACACAGAGGCCCATGTATAAGCACCCATGTGCTCATATAGAGATACACACAGAGTAGCATGATAGCACAAGGGTGACCGAAACGAGCCCAGAAGGATTAATAAGAAGCAGCCATGGAAGTTAAAGCGACACAGTTATTCTTAGTCAACAACATGAGCAGCATGAAGGGGCTCGAAGTACTCAAAAACAAACAAACAAAAATGACCATTAGTATGATATGCTGGAGGACAAGTGGGAGAGCCACAATGCAATCAGCAAGAGTCGGGGTGGGCCCCACACGTCTAGAGCAAGTCTGTCCATTCTCTTTGGGGTCAGGAATGGACCTGGTGCCCAGGGCCTGTGGCCACACTGCGCCAGACCCTTCCCTCATAGATGAAGGCCAGCAGGCAGCATCAGACGCTCATCCTCCGGTCGGCCTCCCTCACCTTCACAGGTTCACCTCCACTGTCTACCTCGGTCCACTGCAGGTGATGCCCATTTTCCTTTCATCCCTATTTATGTTGGTCTCCGTAAGAAGCCCACACCTCCCCACCCATCTCCCGCACCCTAACACTGAGGCTGCTCATGCACTAGCCTGTTCCCTGCTTCCGTCCTTCCCCAGCTCCCGGAAGCCTTCTGTCACCCCCTCTGGATTCTGAATTCAGGATTTTCATCAACACCACGAATCTTATACTTGGCCCATCACTTTGAGCCAGGCTTCTTCACTGTAAAATCACTATTTTCTCACTTACAATTATAATTATTTTGTAAGGAGATCGTATCAGACTATGTAAAAATCCTGTGTCAGAAGAGTAGGGACCTGCGGTGGCCCAGAGCAAGGTGTCGGAGCCCCAGCTGGGTGAAGAGGGTGTCTATGAAGAGGTGTGACCCAGCACTGGGTGTCAGGGCCTGGAAGAGCGAGTGGAACCCCTCGGCACTGGAGCCCCACGAGGAAAGGATGTGGAGCCAGGTGGACCGAGGAGGCATCCCTATCGGAGAGGGAGGTGGGAGAGTGGAAACGTGAAGGGGATTGGTCGGACAAGTAAATGAACGGGTAGTGGGCGTCACGTTCCTCATTGTCAAAAGAGATACAAATATGAGAGAGAAAACCAGTTAAACCCCGTGGTGTTGGATTGAAATTGGAATCAGTGTGACTTTGTGGTTTTCCATGTCGATACAGAAGCAAATGTTCAGTTTCTTGTTTCTTATACAGTCAACT
>NW_006438867.1:6114588-6145537 GCF_000325575.1 Pteropus alecto
AGGAATGCCACCTGAGTATTCGCCCAACAGAAAAGGAAGTTATGTTCCTACAGAAACCTGTACAGAGAAGTAGATAGTGGCTTTTATCTTTATTCATCAAAACAACCCAAATGTCCTTCAGCCGACGGTGGTACATTCGTCTAGTGGAATACTACTCATCGATAAAAAGAAACAAACTACTAATACACACAACAGTGTGGATGAATGTCAAATGCATTACTCTAGTAAAAGGAGCCAGGCTGAAAAGGCTCCGTACGGTGTGATTCCATTTACGTGACATTCTGGAAAAGGTTAGAATTATGGAGACAGAAAGCAGTGCTTGCCAAGGAATGAGGGTGTGGGCTGGGGGCTGGGGACTGGGGGCGATACAGAGAGACACGTTTAGGGTCTCTAAGAACTGTTCTCTATCTTGATTGTGTCGTGGTCGCACGACTATGTTAAGTTTGCAAAAATGCATAGAACTGTTCACTAAAAAGGGTAAAAGTGTTATTATGTGTAAATTATACCTCGACATACCTGACTTTAAAAAAAAAACCTAAACAAATAGATAAGCATATCCTTTTGTTTTCAAGTATTGTATGGTGATTTGTTTTGTCCAGAGGTTTGTGATTCATCTTATTAAAAATCAAAGAATATTACAGGTGAAAGGAGACTTAAGTCATCTCGTGTCAGTTCCTTCATTTTTCAGATAAGGAAAGTAACAGCCAGAGGAGGAAATGATGCATGAGAAGGAGCCATTAGCTTTCGCAATCTGATTATGTGAATTAGCTACTTGAGAGGCTAGAATTAGCATTAGTTTTTGTCGTCTTTTTTTTTTTTCCCCCGATGTAGCAAAATATAGCTCAGAGAACTCTCGGCATTTGTTCACTTGGACCCAAAAATTTAGCAGCAGATTTTCAGGTGAGCGTTTTTAATCTCGAAAGTTCACTTTGGTTACTTCTAGGATATAAAATTCCCGATGGAATTGCTTGCTAAAAATTAGCTTATTCCGTGTTCTACTGGTCTCAGCCTGTCCATAACCAATGTTGTGTCTGGAAAAGCCCTTGGGAGTTCTTATTACAATTGAAAGACGCCCTTCAGCAATAACCACTGAGAAACTTTGAAAAGCTACAAGTTTGTTATTTAACAAGACCTGGAAATTCCACAGCCCACCTGGGGCCACACAGCAAGGTCGCAGACAGAGAGTGCAAGGGCCTCGGGTTCTGCTTTTACTGGGGTGAAGGCTGGGAGCCCAGGGTTTCACTGAGGTCCACCCTTGATTAGTGATTTTAAAACCTAAGAGCAGAGAATTTAAAGTGCAGAGAGAGAAAACAAGTGACCCAAATGGTCAATTATTGAAATCAGCCCCATCTCCAAAACCAGAGCCTCAGTGGGGAAGGCAGCCTGGCTTTTGATCTAGTCAGTCTGAGAGCTGTCTCTGAGGTGGAAGGCTGTCAATCAAAGTCAGGCACATGCATTACGAAAAAGAAAGAAACAACGACAGGTGTCAGGGCTTACACTACCTACCCACACGTGATGAATTGAATAATTTTTCTGAGGTTTACTTATTTTCATAAACTATACTTTACAAATGCATGGTTGGATCCTGTGAGAAACTAAAACGGTCGTTATCAGCTTTTTAGACTTTGAGCCCCTTCTTCAAACCAAACCACACACTGACTCACACATGTAAGAGAGACTCCGGGAGGCCCCTCTGCCCACGGTGAGGGTCAGCCCAAGCCCAGCAGCATGAGGGAGGGGCTTCCACCAACCACAGGGCCAAAACCACAGCGCCCAAACCCACGGGGAGAGACCCAGAGTGCTGGTTCACAGATGGGGAGCTGGGCGGAGTATGTCATCACACACTGAATTTGGTTCTTGTTAGTGCGACTTGTCAACTCAGAGAAGTCTATGGCATCGGTTCTGAGTAACACGTCTTTGTCCTGTCCTTGTATAAAAAAATGTCTTTGTTTCATTCTCTCCACCATTCTGCTCTCCGTCCTTTTTATCTGCCTCTATCCTAGGGGGAGAGAAGGAAGATCAAGATTCAAGATATTCAAAAGGGATGGACAGATAGTCACACACGCACGCACACACACACACACACACACACACACACACACACACACAGCACATGTGAGAGCTCAAAAGACAGAATCTAAGCTGCAAATACAAATGGGTGTGTCTTCCACACTGAGATGGTCATGGAAGCCAAGGGTGTGCTCTGCGGGAATGCCTGGAAAGGCCTAGGACAGCAGAGGGAGCCAGCAGTCAGGGGCCGGGTGGAGGAGGATGGACGTGCAACAAGGCCAAGAGAGTGTTTTCTGCAGTCAGAGCAAAGCTAGACTAGCACAGTTCATGAGAACCAAACGAGAGTGGTGTTTCAAGGAGAGAGAGGTCCAGTGTTGAGAAGTTTTGAACTGCCCACGAGATCGAATAGCATGATAGCGGTTGGTGATTTTCAGAATTAAGTCTTCTACCCTTTCTGGCAACTATTCACGACTGGAAGCTCGTTGAGAGCAGGCAGCTTGACTAGAGCTCCACACTGCTTTTCACGTAAGAAAAGCCCAATAGATATTTGCTATTTCATGAACTCGCCTGATATACATCTGAAGCCTTAAAAAGGTAGTTAGGGCATTTTGAGGGGCGGTAGTGATGAAACGGTTCTGTCTCCTGATTGTGTTGGTGGTCGCGTGTGTTAAAACTCATAGAACTGTACACCTCAAAAGGGTCCATTCTATTGCATCTTAATTTTAAAAATTTTGAAATAATAACGGTAAGATTCTTTTTCTTACATGGCGATGGGCTCTTGGGTGTTTCTGGTAAAAAGATTCTTTAAATCTTATATGTATTTTCTAAACAGGCCTTTGTATTTACGTAAGACTTAATAAAATATTATATATTGAATAAAAACAACTAAAGTTTTAAATAACGCATTTGAGAGAAATACAGAAAAGTGCTGATAGGAAGTCAATGAAAATGCATATGTAATTTAAGCTGATTCTAAAAGAAATGGAATAACAAAAGAAAGCAATAACAAAATCTCTATTGTCTTGTCTTTTTAACAGACAGGAATGGGTCACTTGCGTGTTACAAATGATGGGCTTCGCCTGGAAGGGGAATCTGAGTTTTTATTCCCATTGTATGCCAAAGAAGTACACTCCAGAGTGGTAAGAAAACGATTTGATGAAACATTTAAATCATTTGTACTTTATGAAAAAGAAATAATGGTTAAGTGCAGAAATTAGGCATATTTCAAAGGAGAGTTCTTAGAAAGTAGACACGTACACACATTCATGACATACTCATTATAAAAAGCTTGGCTCCAAGGTTGTGGAACTCATTTCTGATATTATGTTCTAAAAAGACTCTGTTTTCATGTGCTTCAGATCTGAATTTGGTGACCTCAGTAATTTAGACCTTAATAAAGGCTTGGTAATTAAAACCTTTATCAAAAACAATCTAAAATTCTTCCCATTTATGCTTGTAATTTAAATACACTTCTTTCAAGGCATTTAAAATTATCTGCAAAGCTTAGGAAAAAATTAGTGTCATAGTAGTATGTTCTGTAGTAATTATACTAATTACAGATTATGGTTCTATAGGATTCTCCATAAATAGATTAATCAACACCATTAAACAATTGTGTGACTTCAAAAGTAAATCTGCCTCAGTATTATCTTCATTTACCTCCATGAAATTTATAACGAGTAGAGCCAAATACAAAATATAGTCAAACAATTTTTGTAATATGTTCTGTTTTTCCTTATATGATGCTATGGACTTTGTAGTAGAGATATTTTGCTAGTTACTGATTAGGTGGTATTATCTAAATAAAGTGTTACAACTTCATCCAGCTGTAACTCATCAATTGTCGGAAGAGTACACTCTTCATTTTCCTCCCTTTTCTAGGTACAAAAGGATCTATCAGTATCTCCTACATACAGAGGCTATGCTAGCTAATCTAGGGCAATTACAAAAGAAACAAAAGGCCAACCACTGTAAGAGAGATAAAGTACACTCCTAAACTAAACATCAGAACAATCACCAACCTCTACTACCAACTACAAAATGATATGGTATAAAACTTATGAGTACTGATTGCAATAGAGAGGTCTTAGAGAGTACAGAGCTCGCAGTAGTTATCAGGCACTACGGTGTCAGCAGTAGGAACAGGCAAATGACCTGGAATATCACAGGCTGTTGTCCATATCAGCCTGATTCTATGAGCTTATTCAGATAATACACTTACATCAGTCATGATGGCACTTCCCCCTATTAACCAGCCCTGTTGTATGGAAACATGGGAAATAATGCAAGCTTTTGTAAAAAGGGAAGTCAGATGCGAAGAAAGAATTCAAATATTAGAGCTTAGCCTTTTTTGCCCCAGAGTTCTATTGGCTAATCTCCTACCATATTTTTTTAAGAGATAAGACTGAGAGAATAGCCTGGTGACTGAAATCAGGTGATTAAATCATAGCAAATATAATATTCTGGAATTAATAATACTTTTAGTTATATCCTATCAGACTTTTTCATCTACAGTATCCTTTTTTGAAAAGGGAGCAAAATTATTTAAATTATTTTAGATAATTACATATTAAAGTCTCACAATGATACATTAATGTGAAATGTCAATCAGTACATAAAATTACACAAACATTTGGAATAATATTATGTGATAACAGAGCTGTGAAGTATTTTGTAACTAGTATGGCTTTCCAATAATAGGATTAACTGAACAAAATTATGCCTTGTAATTTTTGTGTGCACTGATGTATTAGTTATGTTTTCTTTTCAAAGATGCGTCTAGGAAGTAATTTTCCATAAAATTACAGAAATTATCTTATGAATTTGCAAAATGTGACACATATTTTATTTATCCATATTGCTGGGCTGGGAGAATTTTTTCATTTTAAGTGTAATTCAGCATGGTGTTCTGGCTGCTAGCATATGATGACTTGGTAACCCTTCAGAATTAATACATGAGGCTCTGTCGGGGCTGTGCTTGGAGTTCATGACTTAAACCCATCCACCCTGCCCATTAACATAAACGCAGAGCAGTTATATCTGATAGAGCAAAAAGACTACATAGTAAAACACAGAGACACAATGGAACATGAAATAGAACAGAAACACAATTTTAAACCTTTACTTGAAATGATTTTCTTTGAGGTTCACAAACCTGAAAAGAGACAGGAACAGCTTATGATCAGAGCCCACAGAGCAACAGACACCAAATTGATGTCAACATGATTGGGACCCCAGCAGACCTATTGCTTGAGACAGCAATGAAAGGCAGAAATTGCTGGCAACCCCTGCCCAAGCTTGAATAAAGCTGTATATCTGTGGGGAGGAACCCACAAAGATGCCAGACCAGGACACTAATATCACTGAGGACAGAGGCCCTGAGCCATCCTTGTAAGACTGAGAGACCGTGGGGTATGAATGGAAGCAATGGTAAAAAGCTTTTAGACAGGCTGGATAAGTGCAGAAATTAAAATACACAGGAGCTTAAGACTGAGACTTCAAACCATGTAAGGAAAACTTCATCTAAAACAAGGTTACAAAATAAACTCTACGAGAAAGGAAACTAACTTCCAAGTAAAAATAGTCAATCTGAAAATGACTGGAAAAGCACACTTGAGAATCTCAAGGACATAGAGCTATTTTGAGCAACTTTAATGACAAGAAGAAGAAATTATAAAAATCAAAATAGGTAATAGAGGAAAGACATTAACACTCTCTCATTAAACAACTAAAAACTTGAAAACATATGGTTCTTGCTATGGTCTGAATGTTCACATGTTGAAATCGTAATCCGTCAAGGTGATAGTATTAGGAGGTGGGGCTTTGGGGAGGTATTTAGGTCATGAGGGTGAAGCCCCTATGAATGGGATTAGTGCCCTTGTAAAAGAGGCCCGAGAGAGCTCCTTTGCCCCTTCCATCATATGAGATTACAGCTGAAAGGCACACTCTATGAACTAGAAAGTAAGTCTCACTAGACATTGAATTGGCCAGCACCATAATCTTGGACTTCTCATCCTCTAAAACTGTGATAAATAAATGTTTGTTGTTTATAAGCCATCCGGTCTCTGGCATTTGGTATAGTAGCCCAAATGGACTAGAACAATTTTCAGATGTCAGACAATGGCAGTCAGGATAGTTATCTCTGAAAAAATGAAACAAAAGAGGTGAGTCCTAGAATTACCCCAGTTTACTGTCTGAACAGAATTTCGTAAGTCATGGGCATCAGGTAGAATGTTAAGAAAGGTATTGGCTCAGGAGTGACACAAGATCAGCACTAGTATCATTGCTGGTCTGGTCCCATATAACAAAGCTTAATAAGAATCCTTGAAGGTATCATAATTTTTCCAACTGACTTGGTATGTCCCAGTACGAAGTTCAAAAAAACTGTTCTATCTGGCACAAAGGTCAAGGAAAGCATGAACATGTCAAGGAGAGACATGAAAGATGGAAAGACAGAAAAAACTCACATTAACCTAGAGTTGAAGGATATAACACCTGGAATTCTTTTTTTAAAAGTCAATTGGTGGGATTAACAGATTAACAACAGACTAGACACTATAGAAGAAAAGATTAGTGAACTTTAAGGTGTAGCAATAGATACTAATCAAAATGAAACACAGAGGAAAAAGACTGGAAAAAATTGACAGAGAGAGATGAGAAGACAATATTTGAAAAAAATAATGCGAGATATTTTTCCAAGTTTGATGGAACTTTAAATCCACATATCAAACATGCTTAATGAACCTAAAACAAAAGAAACAAGAAGAAAACTACATCAAAGCATATCAATGAAAGTGCTTAAAACTGGAGATAAAGAGAAAATCTTAAAAGCAGCCAGAGGAATAGGACATCTTATATACAAAAAAAACCCCGAAAAACATAAGAATGGATGGCAGCAGACTTCTAGTCAGGAACAACGCAAACAGTAGAGCACTAATTTTAAAGTAATGAAACAAAACCCAGCCAACCTAGAATTCTGTCCCTAGCAAAAATATTTTTCAAAAACAAGGGCAAATAGTCTCTTTTTTCACACTTACTAAAGCTGAAAAAATTACTTTAGCAGACTGGCACTACAAGAATATTAAAGGAAATGATTCTAGAAGATCTTGACTATTAAAGGAGAAATAATAACAATGTACTTTGGAGTTTACAGCAAGGATGGAAGTAAAATATATAACAACAATAAAATAAAGACCATGAGAGAAAAAAATGGAAGTACTGTTATAATGTTCTTATGTTATATATGAATTGGCTTTTACATGAATTACTTGAAGACAGACCATGATAAGTTAAAGATTTATAAATCCTAACATAAACACACATACAAAGTGTAGCTAATATGTCAACGATGGAGATAAAATGAAACCATAAATTATACTCAGTCCGAAAGGAACCCGACAAAGGACACAAAGAGCAGATAGAATAAATAGAAAACAAATAACAAGTTGGTAGATTTGAACCAAGCCATATCAATAAGCACATCAAATATAAATGGTCTAAACACTCCAATTGAAAACCAGGGATTGTCATATTGAATGAAAAAGGAAGAATGACTATATGCCACTTAAAAAAAACCCACTTTAACTATAGAGACACAAATAGATTAAAAATAAAAGGCTAAAAAAAAGAAAAAATATATACCATATTAACACTAATGAAAAGAAAGCTGTAGTGGCTATACAGTTGATCCTTGAACAACATAGGGTAAGGGATGCCGACACCCCTCCCCACCATGGTCGAAAATCCACGTGTAAATTTTAATTCCCCCAGAACTCAACTACTAATCGCCAGCTGTTGGCCAGAAACCTTACTGATAACATAAATGGTTGATTAACACATATTGTGTATGTTATATGTATTATAAGCTATATTCTTACACTAAAGTGAGTTAAAGAAAAGAAAATATTATTAAGAAAACCATAAGGAAAAGAAAATACATTTATAGCACTTATTGGAAAAAATCCACATGTAAGTGGACTCATGCAGTTCAAACCCATTTTATTAATAACAGTAGATTTCAGAGCAAAGAGATAAAGATCTCAGAGATACAGAGGGCTGTTTCAAAAGACGCAGGAGTAAATTCATCATTTATATCACTAAACATTTATATACCTAATATTAGAACTTCCAGATACATGAAGCAAAAACTGATACAACTGCAAAAAAAAAAAAAAAAGAATTATCCACAGTTATAGTCAGAGATTTCAACATTTTTCTCTCAATAACTGAAAGAACAAAGAGATTTCAACATCTTTCTCTCAATAACAGAAAATCAATGAGGATATAGGTAGGAGACTTGAAGAACACTATCAACCTACTTGATATAATTAACATTTATATAGCACACTTCCTGCCAACAGCAGAATACCGGTTATTTTTCAATGCACAGGGAATATTTATCAAGATTATATTTTGGACTATAAAACAAACCTCGATAAGCTTAAAAGTATTCAAATCATACAACATATGTTATTTGACTACAAAATATTTAATCAGACAATAGTAACAAAAATATCTGAAAATATTTCAAATATTTGGAAATTAAATAAAATATTGATACATAATCCATGGGTCAGAGAAGAAATCAAAAGAGAAATTAGAGAGTGTTTGTTTTAAACTGATGAAAAAGAGAGAAACAGTATATCAAATTTGGGGAGATATAGTTAAAACTGTGCTTAGAGGAAAACTTATAGCACTAAATGCCTATATTAGAAAAAAAGAAAATCAATGACTTCTGCATACTCATAGAGGAACTAGAAAAAGTACAAACTAAGCCAAAGGTAAGAGAAGAAATGAAAGAATTAAAAGCAGGAATCAAAAAAAAATAGAAAACATAAAAACAATAGAGAAAATCAATGAAACCAAAAGCTGGTTCTTTTTGAAGATCAATAAAAATCGATCAACTTCTAACTAGACTAACCATTAAAAAGAGAGGACACGAAGGACCAATGTCAGAAATGGTAGAGGGGAGACCCCTGAGGATCCTACAGACATTCAAAGAATGATAAGAGAATATTATGAATAACTTTATGCCATAAATATAATTTTTCCACAGATGATTTGGCAGACTTCTTGACAAACACATGTTGCTTCAGTGACTGACTAAGCTTCTGCCATTCCCATATTAGGTTCACATTTGAAATAATTAATCATGTCCACATACAAAGTGGCCAAAGGAGACTATTGAGAACTCTTAAGGCAGTTGTGATCTATATTTGAGCTCTACCAACACATCCTTACATTGTTAATGGTCTTTTTTTTATTATTATTATTAGTTTCAAGTATACAGTACGTTGGTTAGACATTTGTATAGTTTATAAAACGATCCCCCTAATTGTTCTTTCTCTCATGACTCTCCATCTAGCCATTATATGAAAGCTAACTGCATTTCCTCTGTGGTGCTCCCCATCCCAGTGACCATCCGTCAGCTACTAATTTGTACTTCTTTAACCTTTCACCCCATTCTCCCAGCCCCCACCTCCCTCCCCTCTGGCCGTCTTTTTATGCATCTCCCTCATTGCTCCTTATCTAGGTCACACACTCTGGAGAAAAGAGATCATGTCCTGTGCCTCTTTTATCTACATCCTAAGACTAAATATAGTGTTGCATGATACATTGTTTTTATCCAAAAAATACAGTCAGAATTCAGTTCAGATTAATGGACAAATTATTAAATGTGTCTTTCCACCTGGCTGTCATTTACAAATGGCTTCAAATTTGTCTAAAGGATATCACTAGCTAATTTTGAAAAATGAGAAACTCATTCACAAGCTTTAGCTCTCAGCTTTCCTCACATAGAAAATGGAAATGCCCTCTACTTTACAATAAACATTACAGTTTTTTAAAAATGTACCTGTTGATTATTTCAAAGAGCAAGTACAATTAATATAAGAGCTTTCATTAAGTGATAGAGAGAATATTTGTATCATTTTGTTAATATTGCTACAGAGCCATTTCTGCCTTATACTATGAGTAACAGAAAATCTAGCCAGGAGTGGCATAAACTCATCAGAACTTTTATTCTCATATAACTAGAAGCTAGAAGGGGGCGGTTACAGCATCAGTTCAACTCTCACCAACGTTGGGGCCGGCAGCTTTGCCGTCTTTCTGCCTTCCCCACGGTTGCTAGGGGTCTGCTAGGCAACGTCATCCAAGGCATGTGGCCGGCGAAGCCTGCACTGCCAATACGTCTCCTTTTCATCAGGAAAGCAAAAGCCTGCCTGGAAACCCTCTTCCCGCCCCCAGCAGATTTCGGCTTCCATCTCATTGACCAGAATTGTATCACTTGGGTCCCCTTAGCTGCAAGACAGGCTGAGAAAACAGTTAGCCTTTCCAGCCCCGACAGTGGAAGGCAGAAAAAGAAAAGGGTTTGAGAGTCCTCATTGGATCAGACACCTAGAGTGGTTCCCTGAGTAGCTTATTTCGTCTAGGCATGGGAGTAGATCTCACAGCTCCAACCTGGGCCCTGTCTGCCCATTCCGGGGGAATGGAAGAAAAGAGCATGGAAGTTGGCATCTAAAGACTAGGTTTTATCTTGACACTGTCACTTGATAGTTGTGACTTTGGGTAAGCTGTAATTTAATCTCTTTGAACTCAGTTTTCTCATCTACCATGGTACCTACTTCAAAATGTGGGGGATGAAATGAGAGGATGGATGCTAAAATTGTGGGTAAATTGTTAGCTTTATTATCATGCTAGTTATTTTATAACAATGCAAAAACAAGTATTAAGGTCGCATCATTGGATAAAACGTGAGGGGCTGATAAATCCATCTGTTTCCACAAGCTTCCATCTGCTTCCATCTGCCAGCTGGACAAATTATCTGACCTGTGAGAGTTCCAAAGTACTCCTGAAACTTCTTTCCTTCTGAAAAATTACATTATTTCCCACAACTCTGGAAGGTATTTTGTTCCCTCTGAGTGAACCGTAAACCCACTTGAACCCAACAGCCAAATTACTGCATTCCTTTTGAAGAAAACTATTTATATAAAAGCAAGCAATGTTCTGTAAAATGAAACCACCCACTTAGAACTGATACTGAAGAAAACACTAACGTGCTCATAAAGCCACTTTCTCTTCCAACAAAAGCTCAAAAACTAGGCATTCAACAAATTTGAAAAGCTCTTTTGAAATTGTGAAAAATCTTTGCATTTTAACAATAAGTAACATGGTATTTATATAGAAGAACTAACCATTCTATGATTTATTTTCCTAAAATATATCATGTCCAGAACATAAATAATGAAAATGAAATTTTGATTCTTTGGAAAAGAAAAAAGAATATTAAAAGTGATTGTTTTAGATCTTCACTGTGAAAACTGATCGGGCACATTGTAACCAGTGCACGCAGCACTACAAACCCATAAGATTATTATATTTTATGAATAATGCAATTCAAGCTTTAAAATAATTTTATGAAAACAAATGTATACTATCACAGAATCTGTGACTATGGAGATTTTATACAAATCTTAAATTTATATACAAATATAAAGATATCTTTGGCTAACTTTGTAAATCCCTTCCTAGGACTCGTCTCTACTTCTACAGTCTACTCAGAATGTGACTGTAAACGCACGAAACTCTGAAGGAGAGGTCACAGGCAGATTAAAAGTGGGTGAGTCCAGCTGCGTCACAGCGCTTTGCATGTGTGTGGTCCATGAATAGTGTGCCAAATGGATAAGTTTGTTTTTTCTTCTAAAGAATTCAAAATCATTTATGAACTATCAAAGTCTGAATTTTCTAAATATCTTGCTGTGTCTACTACAGAGAATAGTTAGCATGACTTTGAGGAGAGGGTAGAGGACTGTCTAAAGTATTTTAATTAAAGTTATTTTGAATCCAAGAAATAGAGGACCATCCAAGGTAGTACAAGAAACACAATGACTACTGTAGGATACAAAAGAGTCTATCAAAGACCAAAGGAAATGAACGGAAGTAGTTGCTTTCAAAAAAACAGCGATCAGGGCTAAGAGCCAAAGTTCTCTCTCTCCCTCCCCTTCCTATAAACCTTCTGGTCATGTACCCCTCCCTTCTGGTGAATATTTGCCCATCCTTCTCCCTTGGGTATTGTGGCTGCATCGGTTCTAACTCTGCAGGGCCTCCAGGACCTCTCTGGTTCTTCATATGATGAGCTGTAGTTCTCGGCACCAACAACTTTGTCCTCAATTTCATGAATTCTCAATTCATAACAAAGTATTTTAATTGGTCCCACTAATCCGTTTGGCCAGCTACCCTTGGGTCGGCTGTGTACATCTACCCAGTCAGCTAAGATCAGAGAATAAGGTCACGTGGAAATGAGGTCATATGGAATTTTGTACCTTGGGAAAAAGGATTAGAGAGGAGGAATATAGATGAAAGAAATAACAAAAGAGTAAACCAGCTGGTAAAAGGAATGTGAATACATTCTGTATACTATCAATATTTCACAGATTTGCAAAACCTAAGAAATTAGATGGCCCTTTTGATTATGCGGAAGTAGATGAGAAGTATACTGTCAACACAAGCTGGTAACTTTCTGTGTCTTTTTTTTTTTTTTAATGGCTGTTTTTATAAAACAGAATAATGTTACATGTGAAACTATAGCCACATAGGAACCTGATGATTCCTTTTTATGATACAGTTAGGGATAATATAAATCCGTCCTCAGTTTCATGTATAGAAAAAACTGAAGCTAATTTGCTCAAGAACGCACAGCTAGTTCCTAGGAAAGCCTGACCAGGAATGACCCCAGGACTTATTTCTCTGAGTGTTTCCACTAGCCCTCCCTCTCCCTAATCAGATTTATTACACTAGCATGCCAGCAGCTGTTTAAGTTGTAGATACAGTTCTCATTTTTGACAACAAGGAATTTACTTAAAAAAAAAAACAAAAAAAACCCGTTAGAATTACTTCGGTTTAAACCGTTAGCCTCAAATCTTGAGTTTTAACCTTAGTGTTTCATGCCTAATAGAGTATTAAATTAGTGATTTCTATTAAACCTTTGTCTGGAAAGCCTCTGTTATATTGAGAACCCTGAACTAGGGAATATAACTCACCAAATTCAAGATTACTTTCAGTAAATGATTACCCACAATCACAGTCATTCCAGCCTCACATTTCTTGAAAGGAGATAAATTTAGCCAATCTGGGCATTAAAATGTAATTTATGTGAACTCACCAAATTAATCTCATTTCAATGAATAATTGCTTATTACTAAACCACTGAAAAAAGTTGGCAACCAATGCAATCAAAACCAAAAGTCTTAAATTCCAAAAGAAGTCAAACATTGAAAAGCAAATGCTAATAGTTAGCATTTCAAATCTTTGCACGAAAAGATCTCGAACCATAAGCAACAACAATGGAATCTTACCAGTTATAAATGCAGCTCTGATTACTACCGTTAATTTAATTTTATTTTCAAATAACGATTCTGGCTAGTTTAAAAATAAGACACACCCAGAAGTATTCAAGCTGTGCTCAGATGGGTTGGCCAAGTTTGATACTTACTTTTACATGATGGTATCTTAAATTCAAGCTGTCATGGCGATGTGGGGTGAGGGGATGGAGGAAGCTGTTAAGGCGGCATACTGTATGTCAGGAAGCATTTGGTTGTATTTTTCACTAGAAAAACCCTTAAGCCAATTTCACAAACTTAATTCATCAGATTATAAAACCTTCTTATGTTTACTTCCTTTATTTTGTTTCTTTCTTTGCACCAAGACCTTCCATTAAAAATGTTATTTTACCAGTCAGCTCTTTTTTTTTCTTTTTATCACCAAGATAGAATTTAAATTCTATTTCTTAAGGAACTCTGCTGCAAGAGAGGATTACTCACTCAATTTTAATTCATGTCCAGCTAGGTTATAAAAGCTAGTAGAATACTAGTAAAAGTTAACAAGGTAATTCCAAACTCAATGATTTTAAGAGATGATTATCCCTGTGATTATGAGCTTCTTATCATTGGACAACAGTTTATTCTGGAGCGGAAAACATCTTTAAATTTAGCTTCTCTCTCTCTCTCTCTCTCTCTCTCTCTCTCTCTCTTGACTTTTTGGGCCTCTGGATTCTGTTGGCTGGGAATAATAATCAAGTCATGTTCTTAAAGACAGAGATTACCTTGCTGAAATGAATCTGTCATCTTTTAGTTTAATCACAACCATAAACTACCAAAAAAATTAAGGTAGTCTTCCTTAAGAGAAAGAAGATAAAACATAGAGGAAAAAATGAGTTCCATTTTATAAATATCTCTCTCTCTCACACACACACACACACACACACACACACACACACACACGTACAGACACAGTTAAGTGAAAGGTTCTGAGGTACAAATTAATGAAATAGCATAAGGATACGTTGGTGACCATGTTCAAAATGGATTAATGTATTCATCGAAAGCTTCAATGTCATTTCTAGCAGGTGTCCATCAACTTTAATGAGTACTGTTGGGGACAGAGGGACACATACACTATACAAAAACTGTAATCTATTCATTTTCTCAATAAACTTACTTTTCTACGTAAGAATATAAAACTAACATGCAGAAGAACTAGGGAACACTTGTAGTTTCTTAAGCAAATACTGATAGCTGTGTTCTAGAGAGATTAATCTCTTATGCTCCGGGGTTTGAAAAAAATGGAAACACACAGAGAAATTACAAAACATAAAATGATGAGGACCCAAGTGTATGGATGAGAGAAATTGAACAAGAGCTTATACGTTCCATGAGGATACAGTGTCCCCAGTGCCTGGCCCATAGTGGCACCCATTAAACATTGGCCGAATACAGTTATGATTTGAGAAGCAACGGGTCTGAAGCTCACATGAAGGAATTAAGCGTGTGGAGAAGGTGACACCTCTGTCACTGAAATTAAAAAAAAAAAGTGAAGAAGACAAAAATGAGGGGAAGGGCAGGAAATTGGGGGTGTTCTTCCATGGTGACATCTATTTTTCTCCATGGAGTAAGAACTGAGGACCTTTCTGAGGACAAGGGCAGAAGAGAGCATCTGAGTATAATTCATTTTCTGAGTTAACCTTGGCCGTGAAAGTGACCCATTTGTAAAAGGTTCTTTCGTAAATATCACATTTCAGAATACAAAATCTTTAGCTGGTTTATACTCGAAAGAATGCAGATTTAAATAATACGAGTGGGAGAATTATCTTATTTTGGGCAAGTTTTAAAAACCTGAAAAAATTTAACTTTTAAATAATTTATTTGTACATATATTTGATATATATTAGCACGGGTTTGACAAATTAATTTTAATAATAGAATAGATTTAGGCTTAGAACTTACAAAACTTAATCATGGAATCAAAAACCTGTTAGTGAAAAATCCTACATGTTTAGTAATTTAGCATGTGTAAAAGTAGAGATTATAACACTGCATATGGTAAACACTTTATAATAAACTGTTTGAATTAACCTTTCAGGTCCCCAGATGGTAGAAGTCCAGAGTCAACAGTTTCAGATCAATTCCAAGGAAGGCAAATCACTTTTCACTGTAGATGAGAAGGAAGTTGTGGTTGGTACAGACAGACTTCGAGTAACTGGTAGGTCAGAGCTCTTTTTCTTTCATTTGAGAGATAATTGATATACCACGTAATATTAGTTTCGGGTGTACAACAAAATGTTTCGCTGTTTGTATATTTGTGAAATGATCACCACAATAAGTGTAGTTAACATCCATCACTATACATACTTACAATTTTTTATTTTCTTGCAATGAGAACTTTTAAGATTTACTCTCTTGGCAACTTTTACAGATACGGTATGGTATTATGAACTATAGAACTATGCTATACATTACATCTCATGACTTATTTCATTTATAACTGGAAATTTGTATCTTTCGATCCCCTGCACCCATTTTGCCCATCCCCCGCCCCCCACCGCTTCTTGCAACCACCAATCTATTCTGTCTATCTGGGAATTTGGGTGTTTTTGTTTTTGTTTTTTGTTTTGTTCTTTAGATTCTACATATAAGTGAGATCATACTGTATCTGTCTTTCTCTGCCTGACTTATTTCACTTAGCATAATGCCCTCAAGGTCCATCCATGGCAAGATTTTCTTTCTTTTGTTTTGTTTTGTTTTGTTTTTGAAGCTGAATAATATTCCACTGTACACATGTACCACATCTTCTTTATCCGTTCATCTCGCGTAACTCTTGAGAAAAACAATATCCCATGGACCGCACTTCTGCAAAAGCAGATGGTACTTTTGGCGAGTTTGCTCTGATATCTTTCAGATTAGAAGAGACAAAGTAGTTTGAATTTGTTGACTTTTCTTCGTGGTATTTCTTTTGAAATTCTTGAGAGTTTCCTAGGAGAGTGAAGCTCTCCTCACAAATCTTTGCTCACACTTCTTGCACCATATTGTTATCCTTTATTGCTTTCCAATCATTTTAACTCAAAAGCTTATCATAAATTTCTCTGTCATGTGCGTGATATTCGAGTATCTGTTTTCCATATGACTTTTGCAAAAGAACCTTCTTCTAAGTCTCTGTTATTCCCATTCCATCAGCTACTTGGATTCCCTATATTTTTACAAAAAAAAAAAAAGAGTTCCTCTCTTAGGAAGAAAGATAAGATGAGGTTTTGATAGGAATCATTTTTAGGGCTGGAAAGAAGAAATTTTATTTTTAAAATGTTCAGAACATGTTCTAAATTTACTTGCCAAGCTTCTATAAAAACTAGAAGACATAACCAGGCATACACTAATTAAATTCATCTCTATTCTTTTATGTACTATTCTGAAACCAATAGCAACTATATTTTGTCACACACAATTACCAATATTCATAAATGAAATAGAAATAATGTTCCCTGACCTAAGAAGTAGACTCAGCCCTAACACAATGTTTTATGTAATATGTAATTCCTAACAAAACAAACTATAAAATCATAACCTATGTTGCAGCATACTCTATGGCAGGAGGGTCCTGGTTTTCTTACTAAAATAAAGAATGCTAGGAAATCTATTAAATGAAATTGATTATTGCCTAATAAAAAAAAAAATGGCCCAAGTGCCTCCATCATCAGAAAACCACTGTTTTGTAGTACAGAGATTGAGGGCTTTGGAGGTCTGGTTCTGTTCCTACCTCAACAATTCCTAGCTGCATGGCCTCAGGCAAGTTACTCAATCTCTTTTGGCTGTTTCCTCGCTTTTAGAAATGGGTTGCTAATGTCTACTGTACTGGCTTTGCTGGGTTAAGTGAGTTAATGTATGCAAAGGACAACAGGGGTCTTGGTAGAGTTTTATTGTACTCAAGGCAGTAAAATCCGCAGGGCAGACTGTCTAAGAAACAGCTTGGATTGCTTCAAACCCAAGCCATCCTACCCAGGGCTCCTTCCAGGCCAGGATGCCAATTAGTAGAACAGGTGAGAAAAATTGACAAGCAACTGTATTGTTTATTATCTACATGCATGTATCAGAATTACCTAGAGGGCTCGTTAAAATATTTATTGCTGGGCTTCATCCCCAGAGTTTCTGATCCAGTAGATCTGGAATGGGATATGAGAATCTGGGTTTCTTGGCCCATGCCGCAGTGCCAGAGGCCACATTTTGAGAACCACTGTCCTACACTAACTTGACCAGAGTCAGTGGGAGAGGCGGCATGCTGGTAGCACATAGGCACGCTCTCTGGCACAGACATCCAAGTTATCTTTTTTAAAGATGTATTCTTCTTCTCTTTCATAGCTGTTTCTTTTTTTCTTTTCTTTCTTTCTTTCTTTCTTTCCTTCTTTCTTTCTTTCTTTCTTTCTTTCTTTCTTTCTTTCTTTCTTTCTTTCTTCCTCCTTCCTTCCTTCCTTCCTTCCTTCCTTCCTTCCTTCCTTCCTTCCTTACTTCCTTCCTTCCTTCCTTCCTTTTCTTTCTTTCTTTTTTTTTTGTCTCAGACACAAATTTCTTCCAAATTCCTCTCCAGTGAAACACACCAGAACAAATATACCCCACTTGCAACTACTGTATACTTTCCTTGTCACTATGCCATTATAGTAACATGTTACTCTTGTTGCTACGAGTGTTGAGTGTATAAACAAGAAACTTTTGACCTAATGTTTTGGGCTGGATAATATTTTTAGAGTGAGTGGGGAGCTGTGCTGTGCACCGCAGGACATGTGGCAGCATCACTGAGCTTTATGCATAGATGCAGCAGCATCCACAACCCCCCACACACCCCCCGACAAGTTGTGACAACCAAAATGTCTCCAGACGTTGCCAGAAGTCTTTGAGGAAGGGTGAGAAGGGAGGGGATAAAATCATCTCTAGTTGAGAACCATTGGTCTCAACTATACCATTTCCCTAGAACTTATTAACATTTACTTAATGTGTACTGTGTGTTAGTAATTAAGCTAAATTCCTATAGTACAAAATAATGAAGACGTGCTCCCTTTTAGGTGATGTTTATATTCTAGCTGAGATGCAAAGCATTAGTTAGTTTGTTGGACACAGTCTGCTAAGGACTGTAATAGGTGCTTGGGCCAGGGCTACAGGACCTGTCTGGAGAGGGGGACAGGTCATGCCAGAGAGTGATGGAAAAAGAGACATGAGTGGGTCAGAGAAGTTTTCTCCAAGAAAGAGAAGTTAGCACCAGTCTTAGAAAGATGGGTAGGAGTTTATCAGGAAGAAAAATTAAGGATTATCATCCTAAAGAGAATGTAGAGCCTGAGTGGGTGTTAATAGACAATTGCTAAAAATAATAATGGATGACTTTTTTAAGTTCCAATCCCAGCTGCCTCATGACGTGGATGAGTGTAGACCCTAAGCGAGGCCTCCGCCTCAGTGCTTCGCACGATGCTCCAAGCATCTCTACCCACTGATCTCTCATTGACTGGAAGATATCGTATGGAATCCAATAAAGCAAGTACAAATTGATTGTGAAGTTAAATGGCAAGTCTTGCCAAAGATGCAGGGTTTCTGGAAGTCAAAAAATGATGTAGAAATACTGGAATCCCTAAAAAAGCCTGTAATGAGACAAGACCTGAAAAGTCAGACTTGCCAGCCACTTAAGAAGTGAAAATGAACCAAAATGATGACCTGACAGGGACTTCAGAATCGATAATTTTAGTATCACAGGATTAAAATAGTCACCCTTGGGAAAACCGGCCATGCCCTGTTGTTATGGTTTTACTGCAAATGTTAAATATTACATGAGCAATGTCATATTGTGCCACCGTAGTAGACAGAATTCTAAAGATGATTCCCAGTGACGTTTGCCTTTATAATTCCCTGATCTCTAAAGGTGGATGGAATCTGCAAATATGACGAGATATCACTCCCACGATTATGTTATTTTTATGGCAAAAGGTAGATTACCTGGTTGGGCCCTGTCTAATCATATGAGCTCTTTAGAAGCAGAGGATTTTCTCTGGCTGGCCGTAGAAGGGGCTATCCGAGAAGCTCAAACTGCAGGAAGGATTTGTTGCTCCATTGCTACATGAAGATGGAGGGGGCTGTGTGACAAGGAATGCTGTAGCTTGCAGAAGGTTAGAGGGGCCCTCGTCTGACAGCAAGAAAACAGGGCCTCAGCCCCCAAAACGCAGGGAGCTCTAATTCTGCCAACAACTTGACTGAGCCTGGAAGCGGATTCTTGCCCATGGCCTCCAGATGCCTGGATTTTGGCCACGTGAGGCCCTGAGCATAAAACCCAGCCAAGCCCACTGGGCAGGACTTCTGACCTACAGAAGTAGCAGCTAACAAATGGGCATTGTTTTAAGCGGCTAAGTTTGTCATAATTTGTAACACAGAAATGGAAAACTAATACAGCCGTCGCACATTTCCAACTGTGCTGGAGAAATCGCACCAAAAACAAAACTTGATTTATTCTTTATTTCGCATGATTTCACAGTTGTTACAGTGGTGACTGAGTTTTGTGCAATATAAAATACAGCAAGAATATGTTTATAAACTTTAATTTTTCAAAATAAATTCCAATTAAATTTTTTTTCTCCACTACTTCCCATAGAAGTTTGGTTCCTGTTTTAAATGGATTGACTCCAAGCCTCTGCTGGAGTTTGTTGGGTCAGCAAAAGCAGCAGCGGTTGATAGCCAGGGGGAGAGGAGCGATGAGAGAGGAGACAGGCCGCCAGCTTTACTCTGGGGGCTGGGGAAAGAGAACTCAAGGCTCTGCTTCCCTTACCTGCTCTCTGGTCACTCCTAAGACTGACTGCACTAAGCAGGGGATGGGCTGGCGCTTTTTTTAACCACTGCGCTCCAAATTCCTGTCTTGCACTAAATCCTAACTCGGCTCAAATAAAGAAGTCTTTTCTTGCCATTATCTTTGTCTTATGTACTGAAGGAATAAGATGAAATCTCTAACTCGTAAGCAGCTTCCATATAGACTTTAGTCAACTAGGAAACTGAATAACTGTTTTAAAATCAAAATTGTGGAGGAGATGAACCAATTTGACCAACTCGGTTTGAAATAGACCTAGGCCTTTAGCAGTCTCCTTTGTCTCTCTAAAAATAGAATTGGTCACCAAGTGACCAAAGTTAGCATGCCTCTTTCACTAACCCCAGTTATGGAACATGTGATTGAAATAGCATCCAAATGTCATTTTCAAAAAAAAAAAATTCTAGTCCATTGCCAGGGCTGAATTCTGGAAGATGATAAATTATTAGTTTGGCTGCCCCAAAAGTATTTTAGTTCCTTGGCAATGATTTGCTAGACTGGGTCGGTCCATTGCTTAACATTCAGTAAGAAAAACAGCGTCCTGTAGAGGTATCCATTTTCTTATCACTAATAAAGGAAACGAGACCTAAGGATTAGCCAGTTCAATTTATCGATACCTCTCTGTGCAGCTAAGCAGGATCACATAAAGTCAAAAGTGATGGTGTAGAAATGCTGAAGTCACCCCCAAAGCCACTCACAAAAGAGGACCTGGAGAATAGGATTTAACAACTGAAGAAGTGAACGTAAACAAGGATGGCAAATCCAGGTCCCTTAAAGAGAAGAGACAGACATCTAGAAGATGCTTATAAATCACCGTGTCCTCCAGGCATATGTCCAGCACATTCATCCCCAAACCCTGTGATGCAGCTCCGTAGACAGTGGACGATCGGTCCATCAGCTAACAGTCTTTCAGCAGAAAGGAACAAAAGACCCAATTAAAACTGGCTTAAGCTATAAGGATATAAATGATCTCCTATGAGAAGTCCGGAGGTAGGCTAGCCGCAGGTTTACTAATTCAGTGACCCAGTGATATTTTATTCCAGCTCTGCTTCTGTCGAAGCATGTTGGCATCCTCCTCCTGGTTGCATGATGGTTCCGTCACTTCTAAGCATCATTTCCCTGTGTGACAACCTCCCCAGTCTTCTATGAGGGGACCTCGATGGCCTTTGGTGATACAGCTTCTTTAAGTGACCATTCCAGCCTAAAATTCTCCTCGTATTAAATTTCTGGCACTTCTCTTGTAAGTGGCATTGAGCTAGAATTTATTTTTTTAACCCAACCTAAGAGACTTTTATTTTTAGAGAGGAGTGTTTAAGACATTCACATTCATTTTGATAACTGCTCTGTTTGAACTTATCTGTGTCCTATTATTTCATGATTTTTATTTTTTCGTCTTCTCGAATTTGAGTCTGAAGTAAGCCTGGCGTAAACAGGACATACAGAGGGACCAGATCATGCAGGGGCTTGACAGCCATTAGAAGTTAGGATTTGTTTTAAGGGCAGAGGGAAGACATTGAATTGTTTGGAACGTGGTGATCCTAAGTTCGTTATACACTTTGAGATCCATATGACCATTGCAAGGGAGAATAGATTATTTGGAGGAAAGAATGGAAGCAGTGAGACCAGTTAGGATGACGTTTATTGTAGTAGGGGCAGTAGATGATGCTGACCTGGTAGCAGTGGTCATTACAGGGAGGCTAATGACTCCAAACCAAGAACTAACATATAGAGACACATAGATCAAATGGGTGGCAGGCATCTAGGGAGGGAATCAAAGATGAAAGGATTGTCCTTGTTTCTGGGTAACGGCATTGCCCTCTGGGTAACGAGGATACCTCAGGAGGAGGAGAATACATTGCCAAGATAAAGAGAATGGACAGTTAATGTTTTAGAGACATAAATTGAATATATCTGCGAAATAGCCGAGTGGGTATGTCACGTGCTTAGAGCAGAAGTCTCCATCAGAGAAGTAAACGAGGGCATCACCAACCAACTGAACTGTGAGAGACGCCAACATAATGGCCAGGTAAGGGGAGAACAGCCAGCCACCAGCGGAGAGTGAGGAGGGACACGGCGTGGTAGGAGGGATGTCACAGAGCCATTTTTCTGGTGCCAAGAGAAACTGTTTCTGGAGTTTTGGGTCCAGGAAAGGGGAGGACAGAAATCACCCTTGGATTTATATCATCATGGAGGTCATTATTATATTCACGAGAGCATTTCCACTGGACTGTTAGGCAAAGGACCCTTCGAAGTGGTGGCAGAGAGAACAGAATGAGAGGCAGCAGAGACATTATGTGGCAGTTTGGCCAAGAAAGGGAGCAACGGAATTTTTTTGCAATGCTTGAAATGCCCATTTCAGTCTACACCTGCCCAGTGAATGTGTGGAATCAATATTAATAAATGGTTATCAAACGTCTGGGTATATAATATCCATTGTTGAACAGAAGTATTAATATCGAATTCTGTATACTTCGGTAGCCGAAGGAACCCAGGCGTAGCAGCATGTTGGAAAGCATGGTCCCCTCCAGAGGTTGGGCTGTGTCCATGCCCTCCGTGACCGCCGGGCTCTCTGCCACGGACTTTCCAACTGCTTGCCCGTTTCAGTCCATCTTGTACACAGTCTGGCTACCCATCGTACATGAGTATCATTCATCATAAATTGCTCTAAGATCCTGAAAAGATGGCATCATCCAAATACTATTGCTGCTCCATAATAGAAATGACCAGACCATTTACTACATCTAATCTTGGTGACATAGTGGTCTAAAAACATAGACATTAAAATGACTGTTTTGTGTGTGTGTGTCTTTTTGATTATACTTCGTCGTATAAATAATATGGATACAGGGTTATATTATACTGGGTCATTTTAATACATGATTTATATGATGATATTTTATAGTGGAATTTTTTTCCCTTCCTAAAATTTACATTATACAACCGCAAATAATATGTTCTGTTTTCTATAAGGATCAGATGTTACACCAATTATATTTTTTATATAATCTTGGTTGAGATTATTTAAGTATGAGTGCAAACATAAAATGTGGTGTCGACAATCAGCAACCATTTCCTAAGAATTATTTTACGAAACCACTTAGGAAACATCTATTTTACTATGTGCAAATAAGTTAAAGAATATTTATTTTGAGGCTGAAGAGTCATACAGTCAAGATCATGTAATCTGGGCATTTATAGTTTCAATGATAGAGAAGCTGGTCTTCTTATTTGAAGATAATGCATATTAGTCTATAGACTTTATGTCTGCCTATAAGTACATCACCATTACCACATGTTGCGTTAATCTCTCTAACTCTGCTATCAGAAGGTAAGTAATTGGTATACATTTAAAATCTAACTGTGAAGTTACACTCCTGGTAAAATGGTCCCACTTGCCACTCCAAGAATAACTTTAGCTCTTAGAAGATAAATAATCGAAGCTGTGTTAAGGTAAAAATTGCCTACGCAATGGAAATAAATACATTGCAGTTTCTAGCTTGTTTTAGAAAGGGTGTGTGTTTCTAGAGAATAAAATATGTTGACACTGTTTTTCTCAGTCATCATATAATTTTATTTATATAAAAATAAAGAGGCAAGATAATTATACAGAAGTTTATGGCCCACATTCCTTTTCGTTCTATCAACCTAGCTATGAAAAGGAATCATTATTTTTTGATGATTTATGAAGCTTATCTAGATTTCTCATAAGAAAACACTAGTCGCATTTCAAACAATACTGTATAAACCACAGACGATTAATCTACTAAGTGTATAAAACTATACTGCACCTATCTCTACTTACTAACGATTGGCCTAAGATGTATTTTTTCTTTACTTTTTTTGCATATTTGGCAAATCAGAAGCAAGGGGGTGAGAAAAGGGTAAAGGGAGTACAAGTATTATACAAATTTTTGTGTTAATTTCCCTCTTTACGCCAAACAGAAAATGTTGTCTATACCTCAGCAAACCAGACATTGTACATCAAAATTCGATTGGCACAGTTTGCTGTGGAAACTCCGATGCTTAGTATGGTTTTACTTTTCGCAATGGTTACATTATCATTTAGGTTTGCTTAAGTGGTATTTTAAGGAGCTGGGTCCTATGATAGCATGTATGAGGCTCTATTCTCATCTGAATATAATTTGCATTAATTATAATTTTCATGAAACATTAATCTACACTTTTCCGTTTCTTTATTTCAGTTGATTATAGTTTTTGTGTTTATCATGCTACCACATCTGGTTTGTAATTTTGAAATTTTCTTTTGTACTAATTTAAGTCTTTCACTTCTGTGACACAAACTATTATTCCTTGAATGAGAATGTGTGCTTTTGTCATATCTTCATATTTAAGCAAAATTACTAAAGAAGTAGTAATTATAATAACACAGCTAATAGAGGTAGTAATGTTGTGAAGATGTGAGGGTACCGTGAATTGTTAAATTCGGAAGGGCTGCTGACAAGAGTTTTGCTCCAGCTCATCGCTTCTCACTTCGTGTCTGGGAAATCTACTCCCAGGCTTTCAAGGGCAAGTATCAAGACTAGTACAAGACTAAATTTGAAAATAAACATTTAAATCGTTTTCAGTGTTTCCTCAAAAGGAAAGTCTGCACAGTGTAAAAATGTGTGCTGAGCTCCTTTTGAAACCAAGAGGGAGAGAAACAATTTCCAAACTGCAGTGCTAAGATAGGGGTGGGGCTAAACCAGGGGTGGAGCCTAAGCCAGGGGTGGGGCTAAACCAGGGTAGGGCCTAAGCCAGGGGTGGAGCCTAAGCCAGGGGTGGAGCCTAAACAGGGCAGGGCCTATGATAGGCATTAGGTAAATCAAAATGCGTGTGTACAGGCAATGTGATGCTTCTTAAATCTCTTTGTGCCTATAAAATTAAGGAGAGATATTGGAAGTATAAATGAAAGATAAATTTGTATTTCCATGTTGAATCCTTTACTTTTTCAGGGAACTGGATTATTCATTCATTCCTATACACCGATGACATTTTCCTGCCCCTGGCTATACTTTTGCTGTCCTTGAAAAGCACTGTCTACAACCTCCATATGTAGTCACAAAGGTCTATTTATTTTAAGGTTCAGACCCACTGCATTTTACTATAGGAAGTTTTCCCTGCTGCCTTAAAGTAATTCTTCCTTGCCATTGACCCCCAAAATAACATAGTTGCATCTTGCTACCGCCACATTACTTTCTATCGTATAGTATTTGTTATTTGTGGATGAGAAACCCTATAGCATATAAATTAAAAGTGCGGGCTTTGAATTCAAATCGTAGCCTTGCCCCTTAGCTGTGTAACTTTAGGCAAGTTCATTCACCTTTCTGTTCCTCAGTTTCCGAGTTTCAGTATAATGGGAGAATAATCTTACTTGTAGAGTTCCGAGTGTTAAACCAGTTAGATATATCGAAGAGCATGTCACTGTCCCCTTTGCATCTCTGCACCCCCCATCAACACTTTTCTTGTGTATAATCAGGTTCTCAGACAAGTGAAACAACCAGGAACATACTGATTCCTAAAAATTGGAAATTTGATTTTAAATATTTAAAACTTTTGATTTTTCTATAATTTCCTAATGTGTCTTCAGAAACAAATGACACGAGATACAATTTTTACACATAAAATCTAGGAATGAGTCAAATTACTATTACCTAAAATACATGGACTTATGCAATTTGCAACTGAAATTACTTCTTTTTCCGTTTGAGGGCTGATACTGCATTCTGGTTTTAAAATAAGCCTGCGTGTTTGGAATTGCTTTAAAAATCATATTTTTTTATAGGAAACTAGTGACATCGTGGTATCTTTGGAAAAGAATGCAATTGTGCCATTTTTTTTCCCCTGCAACTCAGACATCTGCACAAACTCAGCCACAAACATCAAAACTTACTTGTATTTTCATGTATCGTCTAACTGTTTATTTTGTGTGGTGTCATTTAATTTACTTTTGTGAAATGATGTATCTTTGGTTTCTGTTTAGGACCCGAAGGGGCTCTGTTTGAACATTCAGTGGAGACACCCCTTGTGAAAGCCGACCCATTTCAGGAGCTGAGGTAAAAATTTTATTCAAATATAAACACCCTGTCTTATAGAGGATACCCGAGTAGGTGCTAGAATGATATTTTAGCAGTTATTATCAGATTGCTTCTTATTCCATTAGTTGTCTTTATTCTTATGACTTTCCGCTTGTAACTAACCAGTCATTACTTACTGATTCTCCACTCTTCTTGGCTCTCTGGCCACAGGCCTCTGCTCTGCCTGCCACCGCTTCAGCTCAGACCCTATACTAGTCCTGTGGCCTATTCCAGCCTCCAGTTCGTTCCTCTCTTACCTGCCTGTCACACTGAAATCAGAGGGACTTGGCTAAGTGCAACTACATGTTTAAAGTTCACTGATTCTGCCTCAAACACAGGAACGTTAAAGGGCTCCACCGGGCGTTCACAGGCCTCCATGAGCTAGGCCTGGGCTACCGTCTGAGCGAATATCAAACCCCTTTTTAAAGTAGATGTTACTGTTTTAAAATATATAGATCTTGAAACTAAACAGATCATCTTATGTTGTCCCATTGGGACATAAATCCGCTACTTATACAATGGGCCCTTACTAAAAAAGAAATGGCAGAAGAATATTCTTTTGCTTTCTAAACGGTGATACCAATGGAGGGTTACATAAGCTAAGCGTTACACCCAAAGTGATTGGGAAAATAATGAAATTGCAGGGGATTACTTAAGGAATGTGGTGGGTATGGAAGGCATAAACTAACATGTATTGAATGCATTCAGTTGTCAGGAACTGTGTTCTGTGCTGTCACAGAATTTATCTAATGTAATCATTAATTCAACCTTGTAAGTAATCAGTTTTATAAAAGAGAAAACTGAGCTGTAGATAGTAGCATGTTCTCAAGCACAAAGATAAAAAAGTAGCCAACTCATAATTCAAATCCAGCCCTGACTCCCAAGCCCATGTGTGTTGTTTACTCTCTCTGCCACCCAAGTGGACCCCGAGTGATTTCTTTGATCTAGTGCCAGACTCCATTGATTGATTATATGATAGTTATGTTTTCCTCTGTAAATTCTTCACACAAACTGTCTTTTACTTTATTTCTGGGACCAGTAGCATTTCCATTCCTGGCCTGAGTAAAATGAAAATGATTCTAGAATCTCCTAATCGACCTTTGAAAACACCGAATGTGGATTTTGTAGGATTAAGATCATGATGCATTTATAAATATATCTCTGAAACGTGCATTTTAAATATCACAATGTAAATGTTGATATTTGCTCAAACGGTAGTCATAAAAGGCATACTATCATGTCATCTGCAAATAGACATACTTCCACATCTTCTTTTTCAACTCTTTGTCTCTGATGGAGTTCTCTTATCTAATTACACTTCCCAGCATCTTTAGTACAGCATTAGAAAGAAATGGAGATAGTGTCCTTCCTTGCCTGCCTTTTTCTAGACTGAATGGAAATGCCTCTGGTGTTTCTCCATTAAGTAAGATGATGTGAACTGTTTTATAAAGTAAGCAAGTATCAATTTCTATTTTGTGTTGAATGGGTGTTGAATTTTGACAAAGGCTCTTTAGCACTAATGGAGAAAGTCATATATATGTGTGTATATATGTAATATATATATAAGGTATCCATAAGTAAATAAATTAAGAAATGGGTTTTCTTATATTGGACCCATCTTGCATTCTTAGGAAAAAAAATCTACTTGGTCATGGTATGGTAGTTTCTTAAAATGATTTTATATTCTGTTTGCTAATATTTTATCTAGGACTTTCAAATTTGTATACATAGGTGATATTGGTCTGTGATTTTTGTGTGTGTGCACTGCCTTTGTAAAATCTAGCTAACAATGTTATTCATGTCTCAAGAATTAGGATGTTCTCCTTCATTTTCAATGTCTGGAATAATTTGTGGATAGTTGGGACACTGTGGTCTCTAAAGGTTTAGTAGAATTCTCCCTGGAACCATATGGGCCTGATGAATTTTTTTTTAAGATAGTTCCTTAACAGTTAATTTCTTCTCTTAACCAAAATTTGTCTTTTAAACTTCCTACCTTTAACAGGGGTCAATTTTGATCAACTGCATTTCCCTAGGAAATTACTCATTTAATCTTGGTTTTCAAATACATAGGAAATTACTCATTTAATCTTGGTTTTCATATACATTTGTATGGTGGTCTGAAAGCAGTCTCTTAGGAATTTTAATTCCTTCTGTTTCGATGTTTTCTGAAACAACTCACTGATAAAAATCAACGTCTGTAAGTGCATGATTAACACATGAAACATCGAATCGATATAGTATCATTTGCATTTTTACATTCCTCATGCCAAGTATTTATTTTTCACTTATCACAGGTTAATATCTTACGTCAACCTATTAACAATGAAAGCAGTTTATGCCACCTGGTAATGGACAATTTATGGTATGGCCGGTTTTCCTTAATTCTAGCAATTCTAAGAGAAAAAATCATAAAATGTCAAAAGGGAAAAATAGTAAATATAGTCAATCGAACAAATGACAATAGTTTGAAGAGTTTGAAGTTTCATCCAATAACAAAATAGCAGTCAGTATTCATACAGGAATTCATCGATGACGTCTTCAGCTCCTGAGGTGTATATAAAGTGCTATTAAATCAAGAATATGAAATACATGTAAAAAAATGAATATTCCAAAAGTAAACTTATAAGTTGGCCTTCTAAGAAAGGCATACGAATATATTGGTTCTAATTTTCTTTTAACTAAAAGGATTTTTTAAGATTTAATTTTTATCTTTAAATAAAAACTTAATTCTTTTTAAGAATGACAGGTAAGATACAAAGTACTGAACAAAGGTCCTCATGGAGATCTCAAGGCTAACCTTCATTTTATAGTCCACCGGCTTCTGTGGTAATTAAGTTTAGGCTCCCACAAAAAAAATCGAATTGTGCAGGTCATTTAAGCATAGCCATCTGATCCAAGCGACATCAGTTATACTGTAATGCAACCAGTTTCTACTCGTCACATTGACATTTCACTCCCTTCTAGACTTTAGAGATTATTAGTATTTCTTCTGTGAAGAATAGCCTTAATGAGTTTAGGAGGTGATTTTTTTTTTTATTGTTCATGAGTTAAATAAATTGTATATTTTTTTCAAAGCAGAAGCAAACTTTTCAGAAATAATAAAATCACAGGAGTAATTTGGATGATTGTGGAATGGTACCAGCATTGAGCGTGAGCAGTACTTAAAATTTTGTCATGTTATGCATTTTTAGGAAATACATCCTATAGAACTGGGTGGTCTTTCTTCTGAGTCGTAATGATGGATGATTCAATTCAAATGAAAATAGTTGAAGTCAGTAAGGATGTATATGAGAAGAAATAAAGGGCAATAATATTAATATCAATCAGTGTCAAATTACGTCTACATTTAAGCATATATTTTCTATAAATTCAAGTGAAATACTTGAATATTGCAAACCTTATACTCATAAATCGTAATATAAATGAATATGTAACTATTATTAAAAATGTAGACATTTGGGACATGGTTCCTTAGTGTAGTGGTTAGCATGTCTGCTTTACACACAGAAGGTCCTGGGTTCACACCCCAGCGGAGCCACAGACCATGGTCTACGGCCATGCCACCCTGAACAAGCCCAAGGTCTGATCTTGGAAGCTAAGCAGGGTCGGGCCTGGTTAGTACTTGGATGGGAGACCACCTAGGAAGACCAGGTGCTGTAGGTATAAACAATAATAATTTAAAAAACATGTAGATATTTGTAGTATAAATGTGACTACACCTATAAAAAGTCATTGCATAGTTTATTAATAAACCAAAATACAAGCTCTTTAAGCTTTTATGTACCATAACACAAGCTTTTCTGTACAAAATAAAAATTAAGCATAGCAATGAGAATATAAAAATAAACCCATATCCAGATCTCCATAAACATAAATATTATATCTGGACAGTTAAGTCTGATGAACAGTGAGTTGCAAAAGACAGTAAATGCTTCACTTGTTAATCATACATTTTTAATTGTTGATTTTTATCTTGGAAAATATTTGGCCAATATGAAATTTAATTTATCCTGTGGTAGTATGTGAAAATAGGACCTTTAGGAACTTGGGTCTATTCGAAAACACTGCTTGAATGTGAAAAAGGGAGTGAATTTTCTCAAAAACATTTTTGGTTTTTCATATTTAGGTTTTTAATCCAATTAGAATTTATTTTTCATGTGGGGTATTAAGTAGGTAAATCATTTTATATTCTTTTCCAAATGAATAACCAGTGTCTAAAAAGTCAGTCTGTTCCTTGCTTATTTATAATGCTACTTTTGTCATCTGTACAGATATTTTTAATGGACTGTCTATTCTGTTCCATTGTTTCATTATTTTCCTCCTAAAACAATTTTTCCCTGATAGCCTGTTATCCGCTAGGGCGAGTTCCCCACCGTGTCCTCTTCAGAATTGTCTTGATACTACTTTTAGACTTTCATTTTTCCATATAAATTTTATAAACAGTTTGTCACATTTCATGCAAAATTCTATTGGAGTTTTAGTTGGAATTGCATTGAATTTCAGGGAGAATTCATATTTTTAGAAAATGAATTCCCTCATCCCTAGACACGGTATATCTCTCTGTTCACATAGTTCTTTCCTTATACCCTGCAATAATATATATATTGAGGTATTCTCCATTCAGTTTTGACCTATGTTACTAGATTTCTCATACTTTTTAAGTTGAGAATGAGTTCTTTTTCTATTACATTTTCAAAGTAATTATCATCGAT
>NW_006438867.1:6145593-6164893 GCF_000325575.1 Pteropus alecto
AGATTTTTCAAAAAGGTGCTAACACTATATGAAAAAGTCATCCTTTTTAATTATTATACTTCTTATATCCTTGTTTCATTGCTTCGGCTAGGACCTCCAGTAAATGTTGACCAGTGAATAATGACAGATACCTGTGTCTACTTCCTGACTTTGAGAAAAGCTTCTAAAGTTTCAAATTAAGTAATGTCTGCTATAGGTTTTTGGTAAATATCTCTTATCAAGTTAGGAAAGTCCCATTTTAGTCTCAGCCCATTGTCTTTTTTTCTAGTCTTTGAAACGGTGTGTATAAGAGCAATCGAAAATTTGGTATAAACTCATCTGTGAAATGAAAGATCCCGTGCTTTTGAGGAAGCTGCATTTGTTTTCTTGACCAATTCATTTATTTAATGAAATTCCTCTCTTCAGGATTTTTATTTAAGTCCATTTGCCTCTCTATTTCTTGCTAGAAACTTTTCCCTGACACTTGAGATTTCAAAATTGTGAGCATAGAGTTATTTATTATGGCCACTGATTTATTTGACTTATTTCTATTATCTTCTGTTATGTTTTATTTAATGTGCTTCTTCTTTCTACTTTTTCTTCTTTCTGACCCTTCGTTGGATGAAAAAACTTCTCCTTATTCTCCCCACCCATATTTCTCTCTAGTGGTTTTTAAAAATTCTTTTAATAATTATCCTTTATTTTTCTACACATGGAGATATATTTATACTTTCTAAGTAAGTTTATCTTTCCCCAAATAATACCAAATAAAAAAAAATCAGTTTTTATCCAGACTTCCCTTTCTATGTTGTTTTATTTCAACTTTGCTTATACTCATCTCCCTGCTTTATGTTTTCAGACTATATATACATTTTATTAATTTTTCTAATGTCCACCACTGCTTGCAAAATACTCTTTCTTCTTGTTTTAATTTCTGTAAGTACATTTTTCAGTGAGGCTCTATATAGTTAGTAAAATTTTCCTCTTGGCCTGAAATCTAGTTCTTTCACAGCTGAATGGTGCTTAAGCTGAGATATATTTCTAGGCTGACAATAATTTTACATCGGCATTTTTAAGATTTTGTTCATTACTTTTGGTTCTTTGTAATCAATCTGATTTTTTTCTTAATACTTTAAGGCTTTCTCATTAATTTTAATGTTTTGCAGTCTCACCATTAAGTGTTTGGCTGTTGGATATGTTTTCATTCAAACTTGAGTATTGGTGTACTTCTTCAATTTTAGGAACTCATGTTATTTTTCAACTCTGAAAAATTATTAGCCATTATCTACCTATTCATATCTGCATCTTCCTCATTCTCTAGAGTATAGGGGTTCTTGACTTGTGCTCTGTGGATCTCTTGGGGCCCAAGGATAGAATTTAGTTAAAAACTCATTGGGTTAATGATTTTGAATATGAAAAAGAAATTCTTCATTTTCATAGACCTCTAGTTGAAATTTAGCATTCTTTCAACTATAAATGATAGGCAACAAACCACAGTAGTATTAGCAGTTCTTTTGATTTTTTCATCTATCAAAGTCACAGATATTTTCATGTCATATAAAAGTTATAGCAAATATCTCAAAATACTTTTCATGCTTGTTACTGCTTTGAAATTATAATAGTTGTAAGGCCTATGACTAGATCTTATTTAATACATTACTAAAAAGCTCATAAATTACTCTATCACACATTTAAAGATATTTTTACACCTGTATTTCAAAGTTAATTGTTTCCTTTGAAGTTCTATGTGCTTTGTTTTAGGCATTTAAAAACGTAGACTTCACCATTGTGCCTAATGGTCTTGGCACAAAAAGAGGCCAGGAACCTTTGTGAAAGTCCCTCTCTGTGACTCCTGTCCGCTAGGTTGGAAGTTCCATCTTCATCTTCCTTGCCTCTTATACTTCAGATTTTACATTTCTTGTTTTCTCGTGGAATTATCAAATATACATTCCAATGTCCTATTCTCTCTTCATACATGTTACGTCTACTATTTAGTCTACCTGAAAACTAATTTTTTTATTTCTTGAATTTCCAATTACCTGGTTTTTAAATCTTTCTTTTCTACTCCAGTTGTTCCATGGACATTATCAATTTATCTCTTTAAATTCTCTAAATTCTTTAAATTCTGCTCTGTTATCTCTAATTCTTTAAATTCTGCTCTGTTATCTCTAGTTCCTCATGTTAATTGATTCTCTTGGGTGGTTTGAAAAATTTTGCCTGGACGCTCATCCTCTTTGATTATTTGTTTGGGGACAGTTGTCATGGAAACCATCTTTCATTTGCCTTAAATGTCAGTTTAGCGTTCACTTCTGCCCGGCTCCCTGTAGGGGTCACTGTTCTAAAGCCAATTTTCATATGTGTTTCTCAGCTTGGGGCTTATACAAAGCTTTGGTGAATGTGGATCTGGTTTCTACACTAATGCATGATTTATGATGTATCAACTCCTGTCTGTGTGCCCGGAGTCCATTTCCAATGCCCATCCCCGCAGCCGGCCACAACTCCCTCGCTGTAGAGATTTCAAGCTCACATTGAGATGTGTGTCTGCTTATTAACTGATGGGGTCCAGCATCAGCTCCCGCTCATCATTCTGGCTATGAGTTTCTTCTGTTTCTGGCACCTTGAGAGTGCTGTTTCGTTTTATCTGTTTTGTTTTGGTTTTATTCCTAATATGTGTATTAATCTTTTTGATTATATTTGATCACATTTTATCTAGCATTTATACGTAATTGGGGGGAGAGGAGAGCTCTGTCAACCAGACTTATCAAAGTGATATTTTTTTGACCAAAAATTGAATCTTACCACTACTCTGCTTATGTCTTTTAAGTTGCTTGAATATTGGGTTCCTAAGAGAAGGAAATATTAATGGACATAAAGGTAGAATTTACTAGCAATACAATAGTCGCACGGGATTTTAATACCCCACTCACATCAACGCATGGCTCATCCACACAGAAAACAAACAAGGAATAATAGCCATAAATACCACATTATATCAGATCGACTTAATAGACATTTTTAGAACATTTCATCCCCAAACTGCAGATGACACATTTTTCTCAAGTGCATATGGAACATTTTCCTGGACAGACCAACATTAGGCTACAAAACTAGCCTCAACAAATTCAAGAAGAATTAAATCATATCAAGCATATTTTCTGACCACAATGGCTGAAGCTAGAAGTCAATTACAGGAAGAAAACTGAAAAAAAAAAAAAACCCACAAATATATAGAGATGAAATAACATACTAGTAAAAAAAGCCAATGATCAAAGAGGAAATAAAAAACTACCCTGAGACAAATAAAAATGAAAACACAACTTTCTAAAATGTATGGGATGCAGCAAAAGCAGTTCTAAGAGGGAAATTTATAGCTATACAGGGCAACCTCAAGAAACAAGAAAAATCTCAAATAAACTATCTAACTTCACACCTAAAGAAACTTGAAAAAGAAGAACAAGCAAAACTCAAAGTAAGCAGAAGAAGGAAATAATAAAGATCAGAGCAGAAATAAACGAAATAGAAGCAAAAAACAAAAATAAACCCAACGATAGAAGAGATCAATGAAACTAAGAGCTAGTCCTTTGAAAGGATATATAAAATTGACAAACCTCTACCAGGACTCCTCAAGAAAAAGGGGAGAGCTCAAATAAGTAAAATCAGAAATAAAAGAGGAGAGATTACAACTGACACCACAGAAATACAAACGATCAATAAAGAATACTATGAACAATTATATGCCAACAAATTAGACAAACTAGAAGTAATGGATAAATTTCTAGAAACATACAACCTTCTCAGACTAAACCAGGAATAAACAGAAAGTCTAAACAGACCTATTACTAGCGATGAAATTGAAGTAGTCAAGAAACTCCCAACATGAATCAACATCATTAAAATGGTCATACTACCCAAAGCAATCTATAGATTCAATGCAATCTCTATCAAAATACCAAAGGCATTTTTCAGAGAGCTAGAACAAATAATTCTAAAATTTATATGGAACCATAAAAGACCCCAAATAGCCATAGCAATATTGAGAAAGAAGAACAAAGTTGGAGGGATCACACTACCTGATACCAAACTATACTACAAGCCTACAGTAATCAAAACAACATGGTTCTGGCATAAAAACAGATACACTGATCAATGGAACAGAATAGAGAGCCCAGAAATAAATCCACACCTATACGTTCCCTTAATATAAGACAAAAGAGGTAAGAATATACAATGGGGTAAAGACAGTCTCTTCAATAAATGGTGTTGGGAAAATTGGACACATACATACAAAAAAGAAATGCTGGACCACCTTCTTACACTGTACATAAGAATAGACTCAAAATAAATTAAAGACTTAAATGTAAGACCTAAAACCTTAAAACTTCTAGAAGAAAACATAGGCAGTAAACTCTGATATTGCTAACAGTAATTTCTTTTCAGATATATCACCCCAGGCAAGGGAAACAAAAGAAAAAATAAATGGGACTACATCAAATTAAAAAGTTTTTGTACAGCAAAGGAAACCATCAACAAAACAAAAAGACAAATGACTAATTGGGAGAAGATATTCACTAACAATATATCTGGTAAGGGATTACTATCCAAAATATATAAAGAACTCATACAGCTCAACATCAAAAAAATAATCCTATTAAAAAATAGGCAAAAGACTTGAACAGATATTTCTTCAAAGTAGAAATACAGATGGCCAACAGACATATGAAAAGATGTTCAAGGTCACTAATTATCAGAGAAATGCAAATTAAAACCACAATGAGATATATCGCCTCACACCTGTCGGAATGGCTACCATCAATAAATCAAAGAACAACAAGTGTTGGCGAGGATACGGAGAACAGGGAACTTTCATACACTGTTGGTGGGATTTGCAAACTGGTACAGCTGCTGTGGAAAACAGCCTGGAGGTTTCTCAAAAAATTAAAAATGGATATACCTTTTGACCTAGTAGTTGCACTTCTGGGTATTTATCCAAAGAAAACTAAAACAATAATTCATAAAGATCTATCCACTCCTATGTTCATGGCAGCATAATTTACAATAGCTAAGTTATGGAAGCAACCTAAATGCCCATCAACAGATGATTGGATAAAGAAGTTATGGTTCATATATACAATGGAATATTATTACTCGACCATTAAAAAAAACCAAAATCCTACCGTTTACAACAACACGGATGGATGGACCTAGAGGTTATTGTGCTGAGTGAAATAAGTCAGACATAGATAAATATCATATGAATTCACTTACATGAAGAATCTAAGGAACAAAAAGAACAAACTAATTGAAAACAGACTCACAAATATAGAGGACAATCTGGTAATGGCTAGAGGGGAAGGGAGTTGGAGGGCTAGGAGAAAGGGGTGAAGGGTTAAAGAAGTACAAATCAGTAGCTGATAGATGGTCACAGGGATGAGGAGCACGGCATAGGGAATGCAGTTAGCACTAATGTAATGGCTAGGTGGAGAGCTAGAGGAGAGATAAAGCAATGAGGGAGATCATCTTATAAACTATAGAAATGTCTAGCCAGTGAACGGTATACTTGAAACTAATAATAAAATTTTAAAAAAACCAAAAACACCAAAAATAAAAGCCCAGGATCAGAGGGCTTCAGAAGTGAATTCTATCAAACCTTTAAAGAATTAACACCTGTCCTTCTTAAACTATTCAAAATATTGAAGGGTAAGAAATGCTTTCAAACTCATTCTATGAATCCAGCATTACCCTGATACCAAAACCAGACAAAGACAATACGAGAGAGAGAGAAAAATACAGGCAAATATCTCTGATGAATATAGACGTAAAAATTCTCAACAACAAAATACTATCAAACTGAATTGGACAATACATTAAAAAAATTATATACCATGATCAAGTGGTATTTATACTAGGGATGCAAGGATAGTTCAACATCCACAAAACAATTATGTGATACATTGCTTCAAGAAAACCAAGAATAAAAATCATATGATTATCTTAATAGATACAGAAAAATTCAACATCCATTTATGAGAAAAACTTTCAACAAAGTGGGTATAGAAGGAACTTACCTCAATATGATAAAGGCCATATATGACAAGCCCACTTCTCACATCATACTCAATGGTGAAAAGCTGAAAGCTTTTCCTTTAAGAACAGGAACAAAACAAAGATGCCCACTTTCTCTTCTTTTATTCAATATAATATTGAAAGTCCTAGCCACAGCAATCAGATAAGAAAAAGAAATAAAAGGCATCCAAATTGGAAAGCAAGAAGTAAACCTCACTATTTGCAGATGATATGATACTATACATAGAAAACCCTAAGAATCCACCAAAGGTATTAATAGAATAAATGAATTCAGTAAAGTAGAAGGAAACAAAATTAATATACAGAAATCCATCATGCTTTTATACATTAATAACATAATCAGAAGACGAAATTAAGAAAACAGTTGTATGAAATAGAATAAAATATCTAGAAATAGATTTAACCAAGGATGTGAAAGACCTGTACTCTGAAAATCGTAAGATACTGAAGAAAGAAATTGAAGAGGACACAAATAAATGGAAGGATATATGAAGCTCATAGACTGGAAGGATAATACTATTAAAATGACAATACTACCCAAAGCAATATACAGATTCGGTGCAATCCCTATTAAAATACCAATAGCATTCTCAGAACTAGAACTAATCCTAAATTTATATGGAACCACAAAAGACTAGATTTCAACTCCCTGATTTCAAACTATACTACAAAGCTATAATAATCAAAATAGTATGGTAGTGGCATAAAAACAGACACATAGATCAATGGAACAGAATAGAGAGCGCAAAAATAAATTCATGCTTACGTAGTCGATTAATATACAACAAATGGTGAAATATACAACAAATGGTGAAATGACAATCAACAAATGGTGAAATGACAGTCTCTTCAACAAGTGGTATTGGGAAAACTGGACGGATACATGCAAATAAATGAAACTGGATCACTTTCTTACACCATATACAAAAAAAAACAAAAACCCTTAAAATGGATTAACGGCAAATGTAAAATGTGAAACTATAAAGCTGCTGGAAGAAAACATTGGTAGTAAACCTTCTGACATTGCTATTAGTGAAGGAAACCGTCAATAAACAAAAATATAATCTATTGAATGGGAGACTATATTTGCAAATGGTATATACAATAAGGGGTTGATATCCAAAATATATTAAAAACTCACACAATAATGAAAAAAATGAATATGCTAATAAAAAAATGAACAGAGGACATAACGAGATATCTCTCCTAAGAAGACAACAGATGGCAACAGATGAAAAGCTGTTCAACATCGCTAATCACCAGGGAAATGAAAATCAAAACCACAATGAGATACCACCTCATACCAGTCAGAATGCCTATTATCAAAAAGTCAACAAAAATTAAAAGTGTTGGTGAGGATGTGGAGAAAAGAGAACCTGTGTGCACTGTCGGTGGGACTGCAAATTGGTGCAGCCACTACGGGAAACAGTATGGAGAGTCCTCAAAAAACTAAAAATAGAACTACCGTATGACCCAGCAATTCCACTTCTGTGTATTTATCCAAAGAAAATGAAAACAATCATTCAAAAAGATCTATGCGCCCTATGTTCATTGCAGCATTATTTACAATAGCTAAGTATAGAAGCAACCAGGTGTCCATCAGTAGATGAATGGATAACGAAGATGTAGTCTAGATGAATGGATAATGAAGATGTAGTATATACATACAGTGGAATATTACTCAGCAATAAAAAGAATGAAATCTTGCCATTTGCAATGACATAGATGGACCTAGAGGGTATTATATTAAATGAAATAAGTCAGACAGAGAAAGACAAATAATGCATGATTTCACTTATATGTGGAATTAAAAAAGTAAAAACAAAACAAAACAAAAAGAGACTCAGAAACAAAGATGTTGTTTCAGAAACAAATAAACTGATGTTTGCCAGAAGGGAGAGGTGTGTGGAGGTTTGATTGAAAAAGGTGAAAGGGAATATAGACAATAATAGTGTGATAACTTTGCACGGTGACAGATGGTAACTAGACTCAGAGTGGCGAGCACATGATAAGGTACATAAATGTCTAATCACTATGTTGTACACCTGAAAGTAAAATAATATTGGTTAACTATACTTTAATAAAAAAAATAAGTATGGGCAAAGGTTTGGGAAATTAGTTAATTCTATTTATCTTTTAAAAGAAACACAACTTGAAACTCACCTGCTTTAGCAACTAAATTATCTTAATTGTATTTTTATAACACATATTTTGTGTGTATGTGCAAGTATGTATGTGTCTAGATGTGTGTGTATCTATACATGCAATTCCAGTGCGAACTAATTATCAGGGTACATACACACACACACACACAGCTTATTTGTTTATTTGGATATATTTCTGTGAGTGTTCAAAACTTTTTACTCTTCATATGTCATGAGTAAATATATATTTACATATTTGAAGAAAAGGGTAGATAACTAGCAAACTAAAATATAACAAAAAGAAAACAATAAGTGCTTTTATATCTGACTACTACTGTTCAATGTGTTTGTGAAAGTATACTTCAGAGCATTCTAATCACAGCCTTTTTGGTAAAATATGTCTTAACCTGTGTTGAACTGAAATGTTTTATCTTTGAGGCTAGAAATGATGCAAAGAAGTTTGTTCTTCTAGGAGGATCTTATTATAATATGGTTAAAAACTAGTAATTGGCCCTGTTGAGGCAATTTTGTTGATAACTGATCTTTGAAACAGATTCTCCTTCACTAGGATCTTCAGGTTCACCAATGGTTTGCCTGAAATGGACCAGACCTCTCTCTACAGGTTGCTTACTGTCTTCATGTCTTCCTCCCGCTCCTGCTTCTCTTCCCCTTCTTTCTTTCTGTCAATCCAGGCAGGAAGAATGTGGGCAATTAGCAGAGGTCGAAATAGCAAAATGGGTAATCAGCTAGACCAAGCTCACCTAGATATATCAGTGTTTACCCATAACCTAAGCCCAACATAATTTGATGAATAAATTCCAAAAATGTCTCTACGTGCTTTCTCATACTCAAAGTAAGATTTCGAAATGTGTAACAGATCAATTTTTACATAGTGAGATGTACCTAAGGAAATGAAACTTTGTATTCTATAATAGTGATAACCGAAAAACTTCCCAATTAAGGGTAGCACCCATCTGATTTAAAAGTCTATCAAATAAATATTCAGTTGATTCAAATGCAAATTAATTATCAGCGTATTTCTCTCTTCTTAACCATGTCCCTTTTTCTTTCCTACTTACCCCAATTCTAATCATACCCTATATGGGGAGGAGTATGGACCTTTTTCTATCCTGTTCTCTCATAGATCTTTAACCGTTTCAATAAGTCAGCCTTTCAAACTTTGGTTTGGGTTGGAGCAGCTGCAAAACCTTTCAAGTGATCACACTGTGCCATCTGGTGGAAATAGTCTTTTTCAGGCAAATAAGAGAATGTTCCTGGTCCCTATATTCCTGGTTCTGTATCTATGACTTATTCACAAGAAGATTCTGATAAATTTTACAAAAACAAAGCCAGCCAACGCTAATCTCCATCCTGTCTGTCCACTCCGTCGGTTCAGTATTTTGCCAAAAGAAATCTTTGCATCTGCACTGTTATCATTCTAAATTAAAAAAAAAAGAAAAGAAAAAAAGAAACCAACAAAACCTAAAGAACAAATTTACATTCTACTTTTTGAACATGCAGCAAATGCATGTATTGCCCTTAAATTTGTCTTTTTCCCCCACAAATTTATGTCTTGAATAAAAAATAGTTATAGAGTTGTTTACAAACAACATTTTCTATGTGCTATGTCAGAGTGCTTAACCGTGCCATCTGAGACTACTGCATACAGTTAGGGCTCTCTAATGTTTTACCTGTCTTTAGGAAGTTAATTTCTTTACTGCACATTATTTCTAGGTTAATCAATGAATCACGTATAATATATTAGCATTCAAGAATGATGGGAAGATATATACCTTATTACTTATATTTCCTATACGAAGCTGTTCATTGAGGGATACCTGGGTTAGCTTTTCTTAATACTATTTTTTCCTGTTTCAGGTTAGAATCTCCCACACGGAGCCTAAGCATGGACGCCCCAAAGGGTGTTCATTTTAAAACTCATGCTGGGAAAATCGAGGCCCTTTCCCAAATGGATATCATTTTTCACAGTCGTGATGGAATGGTGAGTTCGGTAGATCACGTATGTCCTGACGATACTCACGCCCATAAGGCATCAGTATATTAAATGTATTGTAGTTTGTAAGAAAACATTGTGAAAGGTGTAGGGTAGAAAATGTGAAACAAAGGCAAGAGCCAATTTAACACCGAAAGAAGGGCCAAGAAGGGTTAAAACAATTCTCTGTGGGATCCAGACACTTGTTAACACGTTTCTAATTATTTTCAGCTTTGAAAAAACACTACAGACTTTCAGAGCTTACAGAGACTATATCCACTCTGCCATTTCCTAGTGATCCACCTTTTCTTAATGTGGCTGTCACCAGGAATGACAAACGTCATCTGTGCTTGCTCAGAGCACTGGGCTTCCTTGTGCCATGTCATGTTTAAGTGAAAATAAGATCTTTAAAAGTCCACTACGATAAGGATACAACCCGGAACTGCAAGCCTGAAAATAAAACATCACTGATATGAGCCGAAGTCACGAGGCGACGGAGCACATGCCACTCAGTATTGATTGTCCTAGCGCTAGATCAGTCCACTGATTACCTATTGGAATTCAGGAAAGTTAACAGGCCTCTCTTCATGTGTCAAATAGGGGAAATAATATTTGCGTAACTGTGTCACGGGGTTATGAGACACCCATGTGGTAATATGAGTGACAACATTTTGAAATTATATTAATAGAAAGGTGTAGTTGAGGCAACAAAGGAAGACCACGAGAGGCAGCTCATGGGGACCCATCCAATGGCAGCGTGCTGATGGGCTACAAACGTCATCTGGCGAAGCCCCTGCAAGTTTTAACTTAAATGTTTATGATGCCGGGAGCAGATAAATGCAAAAATGGACATCAAGAATTTTGGAATCTCACCACTAAATCCTAATGTCACTATTTTTAAGTAACATTACTTATTTCCATGAGTTAGGTGTCATTTTACAAATAGCACAGGCTGACTCATAATTGAAGTTGTTTTCCCTTATCACTGGGAGCCAGTTCAGAGTGAAGAGATGTCTGGCCTCCCACAAAATGTCCCATCAAAGCGAAAGATGAGCAAGGAAGCAGTATGTGGACTACCAGTGACGAGTTTGCTGGAAGAAAAAGAAAGAAGTAACGACTAGAAAAAACTGGCCAATTCACTGTAAGAAAGGCTAGAGGAGAAGCTGACAAGTTAGGGCAAAGCAGAAGCACATGGGGAGATGTGAGTATGCACAGAACCCAAAGCTTTGGACAATAGCTCTACTTAAATAGGTTCTGCTTTTTAAAATATAATGCCCATTTAATTCCTTGACGAGAGTGTCTCAGACCACAGAGGGAGAGCCTTGCCTATAATGCCACCGATACTGTCCCATCTACGGCTTCACACAGCAGCGGTCATTGTCCCAGGAGGGAGTACAGAGCGCTGACACCAGTTTGCTAAAAGATCGGAGTTCATGGAGGAGAGCCACATAACATAAAGGAGGGATCTAACCTTGTTGTCAAGGAAGGACTTATGCCTACCCACAATGCACTTTGATTCCGTCTAACGAGCGAGCGCCCTAGGATGGGTCAGATTTGGTTGCTCAGTGCGACAATTCTTATTGCCTTCAGTTATCGAAAAGACTTCCCGGTCTCCATCACTGGTGATTTGTTTGCATTTCAGTTTAACTAAACTATAACAGGAACAAAAAATGTATTAGCTTTAGTCTGTGTGTGTGTCTACTGCTTTTCTGCATCTAATAGAAGGTAGCAGAGTTTCAAATATTTAAAAAGTTAGGGAAATGGTTAATATCTAATAAGATGAATGTAACCGCTTCTCATAGGAAAAGAAAAGGAGAAATTCCAGCATTCACAGGCAAAAAATTATTAAGATGAATCTACTTCTGTGGCTCGTACTTTACCCTAATGGGAAGGACATGATTTAATACAGAGCCAGAAACATCCAAAGGTGAATGCGAATCAGCCACAGAATCCTATTACTTTTGTCAGATAATTCTGAAAGGTATTTTGGGGAGTATGTTATCATAAATTTTCATAGCTCAACTAGCACAATGGGTAAAGGTAAAAATGACTTTCCCCCAATTTGGAGAAGGAATTATTCAGACCTGCCCAAATGTGAAAAAGAAATAGGCTTTAAAAGAATCAGACAAGTATAGTATGACCTATGTAAAGCCAGGTGCTCATTTCATTTTCTACGCAGAGAACGAATTTGTTTGCAATTTTTAGAATATGAATTTTATGCTTATCATGTTCATTCCTTCTTTACCACTTAATTTCTCATTTTTCCCCCAAACAGCTTATGCTTGATGCTGAAACTGTGTGTTTACCCAAGTTGGAACAGGGGACGGGGGGTCCTGCTGGCAGCTCACAAAGACTCTATGAAATCTGCGTGTGTCCAGATGGGAAGCTTTACCTGTCTGTGGCTGGCACGGCCACCACGTGCCCTGAAAACAGCCACGTCTGTCTCTAGACCATCCTCATCTTCCATGGGACACCTGCCTCGTTTCTCTGGGCTTTTAAAGTACTGACCTCAAGCCTTCAGTTAGAGCAGCTTGACGACCTGTAAAACTGAGATGGCAGGTGGAAGGACACACTTTCAAAAGGAGCTCAGAAAACAAAATGAACCAACGCAGTTGCCAGGACGAATAGCGTATGGATGTTAGACACAGGTCAAAGGATTTGAGAAGATAGGATATGTGTTTATTCTCCTAGGTTGGTTCATTTTCATCAGAACCATGTGACTGTTCTTTGCTTGTTCATGTCAATCTACAATGAAATATTGAACTGCTGTGTGAAATTAATTTATGATGTTCAACGGTGGATATATAACTCCCCCTAAAAGTAGCACTGGCCAGTACTAAAATGCCCCAAAGTTCTGTGACGTGTTTTCATTATATCACACAAACCCGAGTTCTCCATTTTAATGCAAAGCATGTCAGGTTTCACAAGAAGATCTTCAGGTTTCAAAGATTTTAAGGTTGATCTGATTTTTAATATGTACTCAAAGGAATAAATTATACAAAATCAATCATGCTTTCTTTATATATCGTCAATGAGCAATAAAAACCTACATTTTTCACAAACTTCAGTTTGAGTGTCTTACTCTCTTTAATCCTCACAACTCTTTGAGGTAGGTATTATTTTCCCCCAAGTGACTGGTGATAAAAAAAGGCTCAGGTAGGACAAGTCACAGGGCTATAGAGTATCTACTGAAATTAAACTAAAACAGGACCTACATTTGAACAGCTGTTTTCACTTCGAAAAACTTCCATATGTTGTCTCTTTCCATCCAAAACACTAATATGCATAACCGTGTGGATGGAATAATATTTGTTTACAAATGAACAAACAAGTCCAAAGGGTTTTGTCGTCTACCAAGGTTACACAGCTAGTGGCTGGCGGGACTCGTAACTGCCCAGCCTGTGTCCTGACCTCTTCGCGAGACATAAGACTGGATGTAACTTCACAGAATCAGATTCTGACAGTTTGTGAAAATACGTTTAGTGCCAGTTGATTGTATAAGTTGCTATATAAATCAAGTAGGACACTCTGAACCTATGAAAACAAGTTAGTTACGTGTGAGCTCCTCACTTTTTGAATTGAATGCCCTTCATCACAGAGGTGGCTTTGGCTCTGGTTCGTTTTACCAGTTGTTATAATTAGAGTTCCCAACCAGCACAAGATATGGTGGGACCAGAAGCACTGCAACTTTCTAATTATAAAATTTATAACTATAAACACAAGTTCAAATTCATTTCCCACAGTCCCACTGAAAGAAGTCAACTTATGTCTAACGCTGTTTTAACAAGGTGTTCATTTAACAAGGTGTAGCCCACTTATAACTCGGTTTTTCAATTGCTATATATATAAACACTTGAAATTACAAAATAAAAATATGGTGCTTCCTAAGCAGTTAAGAGCAAACCCAACTAAATATACTTTTAGATTATAAATTAGTATTCACCTTTTATCATTGTCCTGATTTTTTAATGTCTACTTTCTGGCTACAACATTCCTATTGTCCTCCTAAATAGTGTTGCATTCTTTTTGTCATATTTACTCTGGTTCCATGTTTGTGCAAATAATCTGACATACATAGGATTACCATGGAACGTTTATAAATTAGCTTGGTTCTCATAGTACACGTCAAAAAAAGGTACTCAGATGATAAAGTGAGGCGAAGAAAATGAATCAAAGAGAAACTAAGAACAGAACTTTTAAATAAAAGGTATAAATTATATATATATATATACTTTTTTTTTTTTTCTTTTTGCTCCTTTGCTACATAGTCATTGTGAAAGGAGTTATTATGGATAGCTGCATTCTCCAGAATTTATCCTTGGTTAGAATGGAAACTTTTAGATAGGCCGTATTCTAAAATGTACTACATAAACCTGCCTTCTTAAATACATTATACAATGTAATTTAAATTTTCATTAGAGGTCTAAGGTCATGGTTATGAATATACATAATGTGTATACACTGCTGCTCCTGTATACTACGTGGTTAAAGATCACTGGCTGTTGATATTTTAGTGGTAACCCTTAGCTCTTTTCCAATTTCCAAACCAACTAAGAACTATACGAGTCAAAAAGATGACTACAGTATCAGCTTGATAGTAAAAAACTCTGATCTGTAACAAAATGGACTTCTAAGACTTGTCGGCTGAATAAAACACTAACTTTACTGGTCCTGGGCAGAAAGGTGGGCTCCCGACTCCCATAGCCCACTGTGTGGAGCAGGGTGGGCGGGTGCAGCCAAATCCAAAACAGCAGGAAGGGCTGAGCTACACACATGTCGGTCTTGCTTCCCAGCCCCTACCCCCGACCCTGATGCGGCCACCAGATCACCCTCTCCTCCACTGGAGACAGTGAGGGGGCGGAAGCTGCAGAGCCCTCACATGGTGGCCACTAGGTTGTGTCCGCTTTAAGCAGACCCCACTCCTGGTTTAAAAGGAAAAAAAAAGCATAAAAGAATTAGTTCAGGTTCAAAATTCCTTAATCAGAATTCTAAAATCTAAAAAGCTCTAAAAAAAGTGAAAACCTTCCAAACACGTCAGCTGCAAACTACTGGTGGCAAAACCTGACCTCAATCTCGATGAGGCCATTTATCAGGTCTATGTGTTCCACTTAGTGTGAATATTCATAGATTTCACTGCGCAAATATTAACATGTTTGATTAAAGGGTGCTGCCCAACCCTGATGGGAAAGCATCATTAAAAACTTTCTAAAATCCATTTGAATCCAAGGGTTTCATATAAGGGATTGTGAACCTGTAATTTGTTTAAAAAAGAAAGTCTAGATAAAACACAAAACTCCAACTAGATAAACTATCACAAAGGCCAGGCAAGGTTTCCTCTGTCAGATTTAATATCCAAAAGCAGTAAAATATATTTCAAGTGCTAAATTTGCTTTTCAAAGTAGCAAGCATTTCTTTAGAAACGCCCAGAAACCTGAAGACCCAGAATTCCGGGCGGCCCCCGAACAGAGAATTCTCAGCCCTGTCTCCCTGATCTTGAGCCTCAGGTACAAAGATGGACATTTCCTGTCTGTCAGGGATCAAGTGTGAATGAGCCCCAAACATGAAGCCCTCTTCCCTGAGGCACAGAAAATACCAATTCAGCCTCTACCTACAGAAGAACCATATTTAATGTATCTTATTTCCAAGTATATACATACATATACCATATATATCAACTGATCTTAGTCTCTTAAAAGGTGAAATAAACTCAATCAAATCAATGAGCACCTAATAAACCTAGTACTTTATATTCAATCATAAAAAAGAAATCTACTAAAACTACGGTATAGAATATATAGAAAAAAATCTATGCTGATACTTCCAATAAACGTGGACTCGTGTACACACATATCAAAACTTAATATAAAAAGATACTGTTTGATTTTCAATGAACTATTTCTCAGGAAATACCAGTTACAATGATTTCATATGTACATTTGCTTTATTAAAATTATGGCACTTCATATAATAGCAGAAATAATTACATGGCTTCACATCCAGAAGCAATAGAAGGTGGAGGCGCAAACATTCCTTATTACCAATAATAGTAAAAAAGTTTCCATGTGTTCCGTAAGCCCTTAATTGCATAAGATATTGTATTTAGCATGATTTACAGCCTACACACTTATATAAACTAATTATCATTACCTTCCTTTTACATTCTGCAAAAGAAATATATGTTAATACCTATGGTAGAACATTCAAACATGATGAAAATTAAACATCAGTCCTGAATCATTCATGGGGAAAATACAAGCTGATAATTCCTTTTTCTTAAACTACTGGATATTGTCACGATTTCACATTTTTAATGTTTTCAAAGTAAAATCTAAAAAGCTCCACTAAGTGCCATGTTGAAAGACAAAAGTTTTTTTTTTTAACTGCAGCACCTTTAGACAACATAAGATTGCATCCTGTTCAACCACACCGTATAAATTATGACATTTGTGAAAAATATGTACAAACACAAAGCAAATGTTCTAACGGTTGATAATGTCATTTGGTAAGCAGTTCTTGGAAGCAATATTAACATCTGGTGATAAAAACTGCCACCATTTTGAGTTTTCCATACGCTATCTTCATGAAAGAGGAAGCCTGTAAACATAAGGTGTAAAAAAAACATTTAAAATAAAGATGTAAAGTGCGCTCACTGCACCCTAAGTACTATCTGCATACCCTCAATCAAGTAATATTCAGGATTAAAATACGGTACCATTTTTAAATGTACTGAGTATTTATGATGTAAGATTGCAACAAATTCATAATCAGATCCAGCTGATAAGAAAACAGCACATTCAAGAGGATCCACTTAAAGAAATGATAAAACTCCAAGACTTAATTCCCCTTCCTTGTTTAAATCAATGATATGTCCAGTGTTTCATCAGCTCCTTCAAAAATACCATGACAAAAACATAAAATTAACTTCATCCTAACTGGAGACAAGTACAGATTCTAACAAACTAAGCTTTGGTTATATAAAGTGCAGTTCAATGCTATGCCACCCCAGCCACTCAAAAACACGTGGCGACTTTGCAGTTCACCGTCTTCGAAAAAGTTTTCTTTTAGATTCAGTCAAGGTGTTCTGCTGATGTTCGTGTTCGTAACAACTCCAAGATTCTTCCCAAATGATCTGCAAAGTGCTCCCCAAAGCTGAAGGAAGGACAGCAGTTCATACTTGTGCTACGACACATTCAAGAGCTAGCTCTACCGTTTCCTTTAAATACTTTCACGCTTTTTGTTGTATAAAGTTTTCAAGTTTTATTATGATACAGGCAGTACATTCCATGACCCTCATAGCGACCTCAGAAGTAAACCTGTCATTTGGAATCTGTGGGAAAGGAAGCAAATCAGGATATCTCGTTTTTAAACTGTCGACGCCATAAGCTTCCAATGTGTGGACATCATTTGTCAGTCCTTCAAGTTGCTGACTGTATTCCTCTATTTTTTGTGCAAGGGCAGTCGGCTTCACGTCTTTGTCGGACTTCCCCCTCACAGCATAGTCAGCGGCAATCAAAGCTAACTTGGTAGAAAGGTAACATTTAAAGCACACCCATTCGTTGGCATTTTTATGAAGGTCGTTCCTGGCGGCTGAAAAATTTGCCCTGGCTTGTCTTAACCACCGACGTGCTTCGACTGGATTACCAACCGACTTGAAAGTAGGAGGAACAAAGAACCTCTGAGAATAGGTCTGTCCAGCTGGAGGCGGGCATTTTTCTTTATTCTGTTGTTGTCTTTCAGATTTATGGCTTGTTGCTTCCTGATTCCATGAAGTATAAAATCTCTGAAACGAGTACTTGTCTGACTGAAAACGGGAGGCTGAGGTCGGAAATGTCCGCCTTGAGGCCCTGTCTGCATTCTGATCCAGAAATGCCTGTTTCTCCAATCTGTTGATTTCATTCTGCAAGTGTTTAAAAACTTCATTAGCAATGTCATGATTCTCTGGATTTTTGTCAGGGTGCCATTTCAAATACAACCGTCTAATAATCTTCTTTCTTTCCGACTCTGGAAGCTTCCAAGCTTGCTCCACCACTGTTGTCACTTCTTTTAAAATTTCTGGCAACGAGTTCACCTTAAGCTTTTTGGGGGAATGGTGTTTTGAAGACGAGGTCTTGTGGCCCTCTTTCCCAGAGAAAAGAGGCGGGACGCTCCGCAGGCCGGGGGCAAGGAACTCCGTGGGGCTGGTGGGCGTGGAAGGGGCACTGTCTCTGCTTTGAGAGCTTTCCTCAGGCCGCGAGAACTTGTACAGATCGAGAGAGCTAACGATTTTATATTCACTGTAACCTATATCGATCTGGTAGATCTTTCCTAGAAAACTAGAATTGTCAGCATCTTCTCTTTCAACTTCCTGTACAATGATTGCATATGTATAAGTTGGCTGGTACGACCCGTAGATATCGCCACCTTCGGCATCAACAAGGTACCCAACATATTCTCCCGGGTAGAAAACATTCATTGGATCCATCAGCAGAGTATAATGAATTTCAGCAGGTATTGGGGTGCCAGGCATTGGGAGTTCAAGTTTCGATGGTTCTGAAGAGTCATATTTCACTCCTAAACTGTCCAGTTTCTCACTGATTCTGTAGATATCATTGCATCCTAGCATGGCAATTAAATACGAAGTGTCAGAAATCAAATTGTCGGTTGCCGATTTAAGCGTCATCGCTAATGCTAGCAGGAAATTAATGTCTTTACTGTCTGAATGTTGAATATAGAGCAAGATGACCGCATTCCCAAATCTCTTTAAAAAAGCAAAAGTTTCACTTCGACTGTGGGGAATAGGGTTAAAACCTTTAACTCTTAATGTTGTTTGAAGCTTTTCGAAACACGACACTTTCAATCCCTCTCTTAGGGCTTTGCAAAGTTTGATGGCTTTTTCTTCATTGGCTAGGAAAGCATTATCATTTTCATGCTTCATGATTCTAATTAGTCCTGTGATGAACTGTTCAGAAGACAAGAGTAATTGCAATCTTCCCTGGAGAGAACACAATGCTCCGAACTGACAAACTTTGGGAGTCTCTTCATCTAACTGCTCTTCAAGTATACTGCTCAATAAACGGGGCCTGAGTTTTTGAGGAAAGAGCATTATCAACTTAGTGTGGAA
>NW_006438867.1:6164939-6171806 GCF_000325575.1 Pteropus alecto
CACCAATATTGCCCTGGATTCTACTTTTGTAATGCGGAGCATCGTCAAACACCAAGATGCTGGATTTTACCAATCTACCATCCTGGCTGGGGAGGTAAAGTGCAAGGTCGCGTACATTCTCAAGGTCACCCCTCACCTTCACTGAATCGTTCTGAAGACTCTTGAATAAGCCAGAAACTACTCTCTTAACTGTACGCATCTCGTTGGGATCTAACTGTTTCCCTTCAGAACTTCTGAATATACGGCTCAACACTTCAACATACTGCTTAGTTGAAATAATATCTTCAGTACCTAAAAGTTTGAACAACTGATGGAAGGTGCCAAGTTCTAAAGGCAGCTTGTACAAATAAGGTTTAAAATCAGATTCGTATTCTAGATTTATCACTACCTCTTCGGGCTTCAGAAGTTTCCAACCATCCTCTACCATCACAAAAGCGACCCCCCGCAGCTGAAAACGAAACTCCCTTTTTTCTGCACTGAGAAATTCATAGATGCTCCTTAAGACCTTTGCTCTAGTTTTCACCATTTCCTCATCCAACGTTGTTATGTTGCATATGTTCCTGCAGTTATTAATGACCTTATCAAGAGGCGGGTCCAGGTTAACACTGAGCATACTTAAAACTTGTTCGAGCTGTTCTTGTGGACCAAGGTCACTGCCTTCCTGTTCTCTGATACTCAAGGGCGTGGCTTTCTCTGGAAGAATAGGGCAGGATGTCCACAACAGCTGGATCACGTCGCACTGCTTGAATTTTGGATTCACTTGTGCTCCATTGAACTTTATAAGAGGAAGTGTTCCATTGACCTCTTGATATTGGGGATGAAATCTAATGAATTCGGCGGGGGCCCGCTCCGGACATAGGAATGGTATTAAAGACAATTCTTTCAGAAAATTTCCAGATAACAAATCCATCCGTTCTTGGAATATGTGATAGAGAAGGATATCGACTGTATTTTGCAATGTTTCTTTAGACCAGTTTTCCGTGTTAGCTCTCACACTGATTTCCTTGGCAAACTGTAACAACTGCTGCTGAGAAAGTATATATTTGAGTCCAATATTTCTTAAGAATTCCACCCAGGACGTCATAAAGGCAACTTGATTTTTGGGTTTTATAAGTTGTTCCAATTTTTTAAAGAAGTCCTTAGGAATAAATAACTTTTCAGGAAGCATAACTTCAAAAACTCTCACAGTTCTATCATAGAAATGTTTTGCTTGCTTCAGTCGACTGTTGGCATCATAGATTATCAATAAACTTTCCAGTTTTTCAAAAAGTTGTTCCTTGATCTCTGACAACTCCTCAATACCTGATAATCTATTCTTCAGATAGATCAAGTGCTCTAATTTTGCATCATAAGAAAGATTTTCTACTTTTGGTAACAGGTGTTTCAAATATACCTCAAGGTCATCTACAGGTACACAACCGAGCACCTCATACAGTTCTTTTAAGTGTATTTTTTCTTCGAGAAACGCAGATGACGACGACTGTGTCCATTTTTCCACTTCGGCTGAAGGAATGCTTTTTGTCAGTATGTAGCAAGTCCCAAATTTTGCAATGCTCATATAGCGACCGCTGATGGATTTGTGGCATGGAAGTGACTTTAAAATTTTTATGTCATCCTGAGACAGCAAGTGACTCAAATTGCAATTGAAATACATCAAAAGTGCTTCAAAGTCATTTTCTACTAGTTTTTCAGTTCTAAAAGTTGACGTTTGAACCATATAATGTACAGCCCTCAAGATGCTCGTGGGGCTCTCTATGTTTGCTGTGTGACATGACAACAGAGGAACAAATGCACTGTCTTTAGAGCATATTTTGTTCAAAGCAAGCTGAATACAGCCAGCTTTCATGAGCGCATGAAAAACTTTATCACTTTGGGCGTTTGGGAAAACTGCAATGTGCATGAGGCTTAGAGGAAGCAGCACATCCCCTTCAGGAACTACAAGCTGATTGGCCGAAACAGTAAACTTTGTTCCTGGAAGCAGTGCCCAGTCTTTTAGGGTATCAACAACAATGTCAAACGTTGGTTTTGTTTCTTCTTGATCTTCTTTCACGTTTACAGATTCACTGATAAAATGCCATGCATTCTTAAGCCAAGACTCACTTGCAAAATTGTCTTTCCACTTCGTACAATTTTTGGTCTTGTATTCACGAGGCAATACAGAGGACAACAAATCAGCAAAACTGGAAATGTCAAACACTTTTGCGACTTTGCGGCTTAATAAAATGCTACTGTATTTCAAATATAACGTATTCATGAACAAGTCTTTGCGGGATGGAATCAATTCATGGTACGTTGTTAGAAACTTGGGTCTTTTTGCATCAAAAGTTTGCAAAACACTGTCCAGTGTAATGAGTAGGGGCAGTCCTTCCACCTCGATCTCATTTTCTTCTGCATCTTTAAAACAGTAATCAACTAAAAGTTTTAAACTATGAAAAAGTTTTAGGTTAGTCTGCTGGAGACGACAGGGCAGCTTCCCAATATGGCAATTAGTATCAGGAGAGGAAAATGTCATTAAAAAAGATCTAACATCAGCGGGAGTCACATAACTCACGGGAATATCTGCATCTATAAGACAGTGGTACAGATTAGCAGTTTCATCGCAGTTATAAACCAAGTTGAAACCAATTTCTAGAAGCAAGTGTTTCAGTCTATAGACATTCTCTGCTACTGTTTTCCGTGTTGTGATATTATAATCTGCATTTTTAAGGTGCTGTAATTCATCCTGCAGTAAGTTATCAAAAAATGGTCTAGTTTTATTTGAAGTCGACATATTAATCCAGGTAATTATAACTGCGGAGTGCAAGTCGGAGCCATCGATATTTGGAGCCCGTACAACAGGTAGGAGACGTTTCATGTCTTCATGAATGCAACCATACAGCGCCTTCACGAGACAATACAGGTCTGGTTGTAGATCAAGCCTGTTAACTGGGAAAAATGATAAGAACTTCTTTAAAGTGTCCTTTACAACATGAATAGGTGTGTTCTGTAAAACTGATAATGTTGGGTCCGAACCAGGGAAATATCGCTTTTTTAACTGGATCAATAATTCCACATACGCGGGAGCTATTAGTGCCGTCATTAAGCTGTTATTCCAGTCACTTCGAACGCCAACTCCGTTATCATCACGCCACAGGTTTCTCCTGGCCGAATCTAGAGCAAAGTGGCCATTCACGTGAAATGGCAACCCCGTCTCTAGGGAGAGGGGCAGGAAGCAGAAGGCCCGGTGGGGTTTCTTGTAGTTGTGGGTGATGCAGGCAGCTACTCCGCCGCGCGGGAACAGGGTGATATCCTGGTTCTTGTGAGCTGATATAACACTCTTAGAGACTTTCTCCATACTTGAAAAACCTGATCTATTACAAATTAGCCACGTCGTAAGATTTCCTTCCGAGTCCTCGGTATCCACGGTATAGGTGATCTGTTGAACTGGTATGTCTCTGAGCTGCCTCTTTTTAGTAACGCTATCAATTACAGATGCGTGAAACTGCTTCCTTTTCAATCTGTCTCCATCAGTGATTTTGCCTTTTACAGAATACAGCACATTTAGAGCCCCGGTAGCTTTGTCTATCTCACAAATAGAAATTTTTTCCATGTGATTAAGAAACATTAGCAGTTCTGCCCCATCTGACCGCAATTTGTCCAAAAGATTCTGGACCATCCTGTCTGACGATGGGACTGAAGAAATTTCTGAAACTTTGGCCATTTCTGCATTACGAAGAGGAAATCGAAACATTGTGCAATTATCCAGTTTAAAGTGCGTTCCCAGATAAAGATCCAGAACGTCTGAGAACTGCGTCCTAAAATCTGCATCCAGATCTCTAAACATGCGGCCAGGACTCATGGATGTGGCGCCCGGAGCGTATCTGGCATGAGGGTCAAAAATACATAGGATGTCGTTGCCAGAAATAAAAGAAGGACAGTCTGTAATATGATACACCGAATTGAATCCTATTCCGTACTGTCCGGTTTTATAAGGATTTCCTTCCTTGGTGCCTTTTCCCAGATTCTGAATTCCTCTGACATCATCTTCTGTAAAAGGCTGGTTGTTATATACACACAGTGCTGGCCCTTGCAGGGGTGCCCACTTATCATCAAATACCCTGTCCGCTGGATGCTGTCTGGGGTCAAATACAAAACAGATTTCTGTGGCTTTTGCATCATCGGCGTTTTGAAGAAGTTCTTTCAACATTTCCTTTTCCGAAGGATAGGCATTAAGGATACTCTTAATTCTGCTGGTCAATTTTTCTTTCTGTCCAAATTCAGTGCCAAGTGTTGTAAAACAGATATTGGATGCGTATCTTTCTAAGGCTTTATGTCGCTTCGGCACCGCTCCTAGTTTTACAGCTACTTCCCTGGGTATATCCGCATGACAATATTTTACAGTGGTGTCCTTTACTTTTATCCAGGGACAATCATTGTAGCATAAGGATTTAGCAGGGAGAAGCTTAAGATTAGTATCTGGCAATAATATTTTGCCATAATTTTTCTCACAAAACTCTTGTTTCTTTTCTCTGATGAGACTCCATATTCCCTCACTAATTATCCGCCGGCAAAGCTGAAAATTCTCTTCTGTTATTTGCTTTGTTCCTCTTTCTTGATCAACAGATTCCAAAACCAGGGCAAAATCTTCAACAGTAAATGACTGCCTCACACCCACACTTTCAAAGAGTTCACGGAAATTGTTCTTATACTTATTGGGCAACTGATAAAGGTATGGTGCTGCTTCAAAGTTCAAGTGGAAAGACACTTTTTCTGAGTCAACATAGGCGTTCTCAACTAGAATGAAGCTAAAGGATTTTAACCTTTCAACAATTGATAACTTAGTGACTTCATTTTGCATCATTGCTTCATGAAGGTATTTGTAGCAAGCATTGGTGATATTCTCCTGGTACAACGTAACCCCATCGTCAACTGATTTTGCAACTTCCTTCAACTGGTTTACAACCAGTTCGACTGTTGGCTTCCTTAGTAATCCCAAGAACTCCTTAACAGCCAGCGGCACTGAACCGCAACCTCTGAAGGAATGCGAGTTTTCATTTAGAATTGGCTGCAAAAGACAAACTATGTCTTGATGCTCAGCTGTATAAAGGTCAGTTGCTGCAAACATGGTGTCAGGCTTAAAACTGTTACCTTTCCAAGCCAAAGAGAAACCTGCTGGTTTTGTCAAAAATGGAAGGAAAGGGATTGTTTGATATTTGGCGGCAAAATCCTTTGCTCTAGGATCCCTTATTTTTAGTTTTTCATCAATAAGACTTAACAGGATACTGCTTCGTAGACAAGCAGCGGCATGATCAGTTTGATTGATTTCAGCTACCGACTCTGCACGTTCTAGCATGTCATCCCATAAAATATCATCTTTTGCCATACCTAACTGAACTAGTTTAATCAAAATAATAGGATTAAGATAATCTTGAGTAGAACCATAAGGAAACCGCCCATCTTTAGTATCAAATAACTTTGCAACTCGTCCTTCGGGGTGAATTAATCTGGATGGTAAAACCAGAGGATGTCCCTCCAGAGAGCAAGGGACACACGGGGTAACACGAAGAATTCCTGCGAATTCCTCAACTTTTTCATTTAGAACAAAATTCATTAAAGGATCTCTGAGTTCTGCTTCAATTTCCTGAATGTTAGGAAAAAACACTTCTGAAAAAAACTGTTTCTCTGAAAATGTATTTTCAAGTAGTATCTGTTTGCAGCCAGCTTCCTCAAATCCCAATTTGACTGAAGAGGGAAGTTCGACGGCACAAAGGTTTTTTGACCCAGTCTTCTTGAGGTATTTCAAAAATATCTTGAAGGCTGCTGGCCCAACATCTCTTCTTTTAAGTATAGAATCATCTAGAAATCTCACATTCTTCATGGAAACCCACGTAGACCCATCAGAGAAGACTCTGGTCAGTTCTTTCCCTTTTCCGTGAGCTATATCTTCATAAAACCCTTGACAAATTACAGAAAAATCATCATGGACTAAATCAGGATCAGGCCACACTGCATAGTAAGTATAATCCACTAGCTCCCCACCTGTGGCCAGGTCACGGAGGACACTGAGTGCCTCTAGGTAAGCTTTCACAATAACGTGTCTCATGAAGGTGGTATTCCATCGTCCCTTTGTGTCTGTCTTCCAGATTTCTTTTCTATTTGAAGTGACAGCGAAGCACCCATTGATGTGAACTGGCAACCCTGTTTTGATTCGTAAAGGTAAATAGCAAAACACCTCCCCAGTGTGTGGCTTCACGGCCCACGTCTGGTCCTGGACTTCACACAGCAGAACCCCCACTGCCCCGCAAGGAACCAGCCCCAGCCTTCTCCCGTTTTCGCTCAGGGAAAACTTGAGAGCCTCTCCTGTATCCATGCAGGAACATATAAGCCACGTGGTGCACTCCACTGTTTTTTGTGGCAACTCATCTGATGGCTTTTTTGATTGGCCAGACTTAGCCATTTCGAAGAAGGCAGCCGGGTCGTCGTCTGGACCTCTAAAAAGTGGCGACTGCAAATCAGCGATCCTTCTGAACACATGATGGAACTCTTCCACTGTGACCTGAAGGATGCAAGACGACTTCGGAGCATCGGCAGGGAGCTTTTTGTCACTGCTGCTGCACGTCTTCATGAGCTCAGCAGCTTTTTTTAAAACGCTTAACACAGGTGCGGTCAAAGCTTTGGAAGAGCAGAGTTTTTTTTTAATTATGACTGTGTCTTGTGCTAAGCTGGGATTGCTTTCCTCGATCTTCAAGTACTTCAAGTACATCGAGTTCACACTCTGAGTGAAAACGATAAGCCTGTGTCCACAGAGGCTGAATTCATCCACGAGAGAGTAAATATCTGCTGTGTTGTAACAGGCACTGCTCAGTTCACTCACTTTCGCTTCCTGCT
>NW_006438867.1:6171925-6183118 GCF_000325575.1 Pteropus alecto
CACTGTAGCTGTAAGGTGCTTCCACGGTCAAAGGCAACCGACAGCCAAACACGTCTATGAACGGTTTAAACTGATTGGGGAATTTCCGAAGTCTTTTCTGTTGTTTACTCCAATTAATTTTGATCCCGGGATTCGATCTGTCTTTAATGTGTTTACTGATGTGGTTTATGTTGGGATCGAACATTATCATGAATTCTCGACTCATGATGATGGGAATGTCGGTGATGTGGTACACGGAATTAAATCCAAGACCAAATTTTCCAACTTTGTCAACTTCTCCTCTTTTTAAAGATTCTCCTAACCTAGTAATGTTCACAAAATCTGAATCTGAGAATTCGGAATTGTTGAATGACCACAATGCGGGTCCATGACAAGCTGCCATCCCTGGGTCCAGGAGATTCTCTCTAATGTCCATATTTCTTCTCATATCAATCATGAAACTGCATTCTGTTGCATTTGCGTCATCAGCATTTTGAAGCAGTTCTTTAAAAATATCTGACACTGAAGGATATTCTTCCAGAATATTTTGAATTCTTACAGTAAGTGGTTCTCTCTGTCCTGACTGCTCAAATCCCATGTTTTCAGGACTGATCAATCTCGTACTAAGGCATGGGACTTTCAGCCATTCTGCGGTCTTCATGGGTATGTCCTCATGCACCAAAATGATTGGCTCCACTGAGTCTTCCAGTAAGTCATTAAGGTCATCGACTTTGATGTCACAGTAGCAGCATTCATGAATTGGCTTCATGATAAGTTTAGAAGGGTTTCTGCTATGATGTATAGGAACCGGTGTGTTGGGACTGGCTGGAATCTGGTTGCTATACAGCCATCTGATAATATTTAGCATAAGATGAAGATTTTGTTTGCTTTCTTGTTCACTCAGATCTTGATCACTCTGGAGATAAACCTTCTCAATAACCATGGAAATGTGATCTGATGTCAACTCCTCTATTGAGCCACAGACCTTAAAGAGTTGGTGGAATTTTGCCATGGTTTTAGGCACACTATGCAAATAAGGCTGAAGGTCAAGATCATGGAATGGTTTTATCACAGCTTGGGCAAGGGGACAGAATTTTTTGCCAGTCCAAACCCATGGAAATTTTAAGGCTGTGAAAGCATCTTTCCCTTCATTTAAATGATCATGCATGAATCCATAAATTTCAAGCAAAATATGTTGGAATTGGTAGTAGTCTTCATCACTAAAAGTTTTTGATGTGTACCAGTCAACGACAATTTTAAAGTGTTTTAAGACAGCACTGATGCTAGGTTTTGTGAAGATGCCTAAAGCTTTCTCCAAGTTTATATGGACGCTTTCAACAAGAGGGAGAGCTGAGCCAACCAGAACCGCGTGGGCTGCGTCGCACATATCCGGGGGTGCGCAAAGGTCGCAGAGATCCCCTTTCCAGACCAACGAGCCTGGGTAATTGGGAGGCCTTTCCTTGCAAGCTGGAACCCACTTAATTTTCTTCAGGGTCGTCTTTCCTTCGGATGACTGCAACAGGGCATGATTCTTATTTAAAACCAGTAAGAGTGTTTTGGCTTTCTTTAGGAGAACATCCTGATTTGGACAGGAACTGACCTGTAAGGCTTCGATTTTTTTTGCCACTTGCACGACATCTTCCTCTTTGAGACTGGCTTCGTTTTTTAAACCAATCTGTCTTAAAGAGTGAAGAATATCTGGTGAGGTAAAAACTGAAGGTGGGAAGCAAGTTTCTTCTTCGCTAAGAAAGAGGTCCTTTAGGACTTCTATATCAGGATCGAAGAGTTCACTGGCCGATAACATCCGCTCCTGTGAAATCTGAATGAATTTCAGTGGCATTAGCCACTCCAGCACATTTGGATTCTCATTTTTAAGAGAGGACAGATTCTCAAGGATCCATAACATAAGATGTGTTATCTCTTCAGGTGAATAAAATGTATTTTCGATGTCTTTTAAAACAAGCTTTAAGCAACTAGTCGTCTTTAACTTCTCTATTTTCAACATGTTTGCCAAGCGAATGGTAGCTTCGTCGCTGCTGTCTACCACCGGGAGCGAGAGCCGCAGGGCCGGGGGCAGCCTGGCGGCATGGTGCAGGACCTTGCAGCCTTTCAGCTTCGTGTAGGAGACTCCCTGCCCAGACAAATCATTAATTCGCTTGAATATTGCCAATTCCTGAATTATTTTTTTCTCCTTTTCACTGCTATCAGTTAAACTGGCTAAGAAATTCCTCAGGGCGTCTTTGTGTGTGGGAAGTAGTGAAGCGATTTGATTACACAGTTTCTGCAACGGCATCTTCTCCATTATCTGCAAAACAGCACTTGGTAATGGTGGATGGATGTATTTTTTAATAAGCGGATGTTGTATGGAGGCATCTAATTTTTTAAGGACAATCCCTCCAAGTTTTTGTACAATGTCAGCTAAAAATTCTGGAAGCTGGGCTTCGGATTCATCATCTAAAATGACTAAGGATGGAACCCTGAGTCTAATGAGCTCCACACACGTCTGACCTTCTAGTGTAGTTCTGGGGATAAGTGGCATCTCATCGAATAAGCTCAAATCTTCTGCAAAATGTATGTAGAGATTCTTCCAAACCATTTTAAGCCATGAAACAGATGGGTGATTTCTGCCTTCGTCGAATGGATACCACTGAACAATCAGCTCTCTGCCAGGCCAGAATGTATTCATTACTTCTTTGATAAGGCGTGCAAATCGTTCTGGATTTAGAAGCTGCAGCTGAGTACACGGTCTTCCTGTAAATCATACATAGACATATTATAAATACACAAAATTCTGCTATTGGTTATTTAGCTTTCTATTCTGGCAGATTAGGTAGTACTAGAAAGTCCTTTTAAGAGTTTTAAGTACACTGTAAAAAGGCAAAAATTCAGCATAACTGGGCAAAAATTATTTTTAAATAATAATGACAGAGAACCTACACTAAGTCTATGTTTATAATAACCTATGGGAGAAACAAGTCTCTCTGAAAAGTGCTTATTTAAAATAAATATGTAAAATACATTTACATGTGTTTTAAAGCTATCCTATAATGGTCCACAAATGGAATCAAAGTGGAAAATAATTTTTAGTGCTTAAAATAAAAGCACTTAAGAAAAGTGCATAAAGATGAAATGTCATTTTACTTAGGGGTAATTTACAAGCAAACCCAATATGAATTTTTTTCCGGTTTCCAGGAGCCACATGGCTGCACAGGATAACGAGAAGGGCATGAAGGAAGAGCATGGAGGCTGGAGCCTCAGTCTCTGCTGACCGAGACCCTCTGAAGCTGGGACAGCAAGGGGCCTGCGGGCGTTTCCTTTCAACCGCTAACTGGACGGGAAAGCTAGGCGAATTCTCTCATCTGGAAAAAGGATGGGGATGAGGGTCTAGGTCTCGAGGCTGCTCCATCTACATGCCCCAGTCAGGGCACATCCACAGCTCTGTGTGCTTCAGAGCCCTGGGTCCTGCAGAAACGCTTCGGGGACGAGCGGCAGGGGCCGTCGCCACCGCGCAGCTGCACCTGCATGTTTTACAAACCGGGAGACTAATAAGATGCAGTCTGGGGAAAAGGGTTTTTGCTGATTTTTAACCACTGTTCTAGAAAATAACATTTATTTCTAAGTGCGTTTTGTGTTTCAGAGTATTTATAATACCAGTAGGAACAAAATTTTAAAATGACACTACATACCCATAGGTATGTATTTGTCCATACAGAGATATAAAGAGCATCTCAAATTCAATCTCATAGAAAATTAACACCCTACACACATAATTTCTAGTCTCTTAAAAGACCAATTTTGAAAAAGGATATAAAAGAGGGTACACCTCAAGGGCCTTGAAACCTGTGTGTGTATCATTATCTTTTACCAAGAAAGGCCACCCTCATCTCACAGCCTTACACATCCGAAGAGGACTTCGCCTTCACCAAGAAAGTTACCTTTCATGTTACAATGAGACATTTTAAAATTACTGCCATAAAAATTTAAGCAAGGTCAGTTTTGCAACTTCTGGAAACTGTCAATACTCAAATTCTGAATATTTTCAGTTTCCACACTGTATAATTTAGGATAAATAAAGTAGTAATCTGACTGGTACAGCTTCCTTAGTCTATGAGTTCCATTAAAATATAATTTTTATAATTAATTTTTAACAGTAATGTTTTTAAAAATGCTTACTGAATTGAATTAATGAAATGGACCATCCAAATCATTAGTTAGGCAAGGATATAAAACCAAAGATACAAAAACGAGTTAAGGTTCAGAACACGCAGAAAACAAAAAATTAAATATGCACCACACTATGTTCTATGTAATTAAGTGCCACAAAACATGCACTTTGTAGATAATACTATCCAGTATCCTGGAATGAAATCTGGCAATTTACAAAAACACATACCTACCTTCAGGAAAGCCATCTAATATTTATATATAAATGTCAATAAAACACACACACCACATATAACATGCAGCTAACACACCAGTCATGCTCAACTGAAAAAAATAGTAGAAAATAAAGGAGAGAGAAAATGCTGAAGGACGTAATTCTAAGTAAATAAGTCAATTCAATCTGGTCTTGATTTACATTTATTTTGTATTTAAGCCTATACCTTTTCACACTAAAATATAAATAACACCGAAAAAGGTCTAAAACTTCATGTCCTAGTTAGAAAGCTATTGGAATTATAAACCACCTCTAACAGGAAAATAATTTACAGGAAAATAATTTACAGCATTTTAATAAATGACCTGTGTTTTCGTGGCCTAGCCTTTATAATTATCGACACCGTCAAAAGAAGTTAACTGTACAGTATCGAAAGTATTTCTAGACACAGAGTTTGGTAAACTGTTACCAAATGGGATTATTTAATTTAGAAAAAAGTCTTTTAAGGATAGTTTTTGCTTTACTATAGATCAGCTCAAAATAATATCATCAACGCGCTAAATCAGCACTGAAAGACTACACTGTTTTCGTTTACGTTTTTCATATGCTTATGTTCAGCACTAACTTTGAGGAAGATTTCCAGCATGGATGGAAATAGGAGAGTATAGTCTACTTCAAAATGTACTTAAGCAAAGACTCTCAGCCCGTAGTTCTCTCATTAACTGGGAGTTCACCACACCTGACCAGACTCTTCCAGAGTCACAGCCAGCTGGCCACTCTGACCACCAGGCTGTGAGTCCGGCAACTGCTTTGGATACTTTTCTTGTGCAGAAAGTGGCAACGGCAGCCGTGAGGGGCGAGGAGTCCCAGCAATGCTCCACTGTGCAGAGATATCCAAATCTCCTTGCGAACACACACGTGACAAAGTGGAGGTCCAATTACATGGTAAACTGTAGGGCGGTCGAGTCTTCACAGAAACAAAAAGGAAAAGAAAAAAAGCGAGCTAAGGAAGGAAAGTGAAGCCTGCCTGCCCCCTGAGCACTTGTGTGGCACTCCACCAGGCCGGTGGCGGCACGGTGGGGGACCAGCGGAAACCTCCACTCTGACGTGGATGGAGCGTGCCGAGGGGGCCCCGGCATGGCGCCGGGCCCCAAATCTCCCCAAGAAGCCAATGCTGCCGCTGCTGCCTTCCTGGCTTCCCGCCTTGAACAGGATGCGGCAACTAGAGGGATCACCCACCACCCCGAGTCCCTGGGTGGGCGGGAACTACGCCGCCCACTTCTAGAGAGATTTTGTTTTCCCCTTTGATTACACCTGAAAAATATAAGATATACTGATTGAGGTTTAAGAATACACAGGAATAATAGCTGCGAATGCTATGCCACTTTTAATACGAGCTAGAAGCCAAATTTAATATTTATATGAATTATCAGTATAACAATGTCTGAGTTTCTAAATTAATTTTAATATAGGTGTATATATAGCCCGCTTCAAAGAATAGATTGATTCCAAAAATATTATTTACCATAAAAAAATTCTGTAAAGCAAATCTTGCATCTTCTGATATTCCAAGTGAAACATGAACTGGGGGAAAAATAATGTGTTGGGTCAAAAACTTTTATTTAAAAAAAAGACAGTCAATAAAATGACACACTAGGCATTGTAAGGACAATCAACCGATTGTTCCCAATGAAAGCTGTGTTGGCCACTTTACTTTTGCTCAGCTACTCCCCACCTTCAGTACACTAAGCCATAAGGTCCTCTCACTAAATTGTCACATATCCAGAATTGATTCCCATCTATCCTTTTTAATTACAATATTTATGTGCATCATATAACAAAGGTGTGTTCACTCTCGTACATTCCCATTAAATACCACAGCTTGAACTGAAAATTTCAGCATAGTTCTTTCATCTGAGACTAAATGTTCTATGAAATGAAATGTTTCCAAGCCGTTTAAATACAGTTTTGTTGTGGTGTGTACAACCACCAACTATACACCCTTATCCATATCGTTTCCTCTCTCCTTTAAGTGTTATTACCAGAAAAAGATACTGACATGATTTCTAGCTACTTAGGTAAATTAAAAAAACAGGATTCAAAGAATCAAATGAACAAAAACGTCACGCTACAGATGGCACATTCAGTCGGTCACCATACCTGAATATCCCCAGAGGAGGTGCTGTGCTAGAACATAATTAAATCCGTTCTTAGAAAAAGCTGGAATTGTCACAATTCTCACAGGATGGCTATGGAAATTATTCTGTATCTTAAGAAAACACTGTTTTGTAGCGTCTTAGCACATCGTTACGTAAAAGACGAGCCATAAATAAACTCCAAACATAGCTAAATACACAGTTAAGACTGAAAGATGCATTTCAGTGCAAACTAAATCCTAGCTATGTGAGAGAAGGGAATCTTATTCAGAAAAAAAGGCAAAGAAGGAGTATGTACTTAATAGGCACAAATTACACTTCAACAACAGAAATAAAGTCATTTGATAAGCTCCCAACGGGCTTTTTGTACAGGCTATCATCATAAAATATTCAGATATTATAGGTAAGAATTAAGAAAGGAAAGACATCTGAATTTCAAAAATTTTTTGGAGTATCTCTACAAAGTATAAAATTAATTCATTAATTCTGACTTTATGATAAAGAAAGGGCGTTTTTTTTTTTTCATATAGTTCCTCTGCTTGCTTATGGGAACTACCAATAATTGCAAACTTCAAAGAATTGCTACGTGAGCATCTAACCGGCCCTCTGCCTGAAGCAAGCCAATTCCCTGACCAAGAACATCTCTACAGTTCTGTGAGGTGTCTGTGTGCTTGGGTGCCTTAGGCCAAACCTGGCAGCAAATACAGAGACCACTGGTCTTTCCAAAGGAATTCAAGCTCTTCTAGGCTTAACAGTCTCCCATGACTTAAGAGGCATTTTGTCAGTCAACATTCACTGAGAGCCAGAGATAGAAAGAACAAAACAGACGTGGTCCCAGACTTTGCCTTACGGTCTAATGGGGAGGGAGCTAGTAGATAAACTGTTAAAAACGATTAAGCAGGACAGGTGTATGAAGCTACGCGGCATTCAACACCACGCTCGCACACGCGGGCCATGTGAGGTGAACGGATGGTGAGAATCCTGTGCGCCACACCCAAGCGGGAGGAACAGGTTGCCTTCCAAACGTGAGAAAGATCACGAGAGACAACGGGGGTGGTAAGGAGAGAGATCATAACGATCACCGCGACAGCAAACACTGACATGCCCTTTCCGCGTACCAGGCACCTTTATAACACCTAGAAAATAGAACCAGATAATGAAGAGCATCACAGGAAATGTTCAAGGATTTTTGTCCTGTGTTCCAAAGAAAAAGGGGAAGCCTTGGAAAGATTTTCAGATAGGAAGTGGGACAGTCATATTTAGAAAGATAACCCTAGCAGTGCTGTGTTGTATTAACCAGAGAGGCAGGGATGTGGGGGAGGGCTTCCAGGTAACTTCCACATTCCAGGTGAGAGACCAGGACCGCCTGACCGAGGGGAGGGGTGGGCCCTGTGTCTCACAAGCAGCCATGGAAGCAGTGACCCAAAACTTGTGGCACAAATCCTGCACCGAAATCTTTGGAATACCACTGATCCACACGCCTGAGGCTGGTACCTAAATCTGCTACTTTTTCTAAAGATTTCTCTAAACATACACAAATTGCCGTTATCTCTGTACTGAATAGCATACATCATCACAAAGTTGTGTCACAGTGGACAATGTGAACACGCTCTCTCTCCAGACATGAAGTTTGCAGTCCTTCCCCTGAATGTTTGAGATGCAACATGAGCCAGCTCCTCTGTGAGATGCCCCGACATGCCGCCCACCTCCTGTACCGACTCTGTTCTCAGTTTTTGACGGCGAACCAGTCATCCTAAATGACGGTATTATTTACATTGCTGTCCACATTCAGCTCTGGGCCCCTTCGGTTTATTCATCTTTATGTTATCTTCATCTAGCATGATGCCTGGCACATAAGGTAAAGTCAAACAAATGTTTATTGCAGAGTCTCTGGCCATGAAATGAAACAGGGCGTGAGGCCACATTGTAATAAAGAAGCGTGAAAATAGCTTAAACATAAACAGGATGTTGGTGCCAACCTATTAGACATTCTTACCACTGGTCTGACTCGACTGCTTTTTTTTTTTTCTATTTATTTCCTCGAAAACCCATCTATCTGCTCTTCTAATTATTCCCCAGTTTCTTATGGTCACCCATTTACTCAAGACACTTAATACAGAAATAATCTAGACCTGGAAATAAGAGGGGAAACAATCGCAGTTCCAACTCTGCAACTCAATCAAGTCACTGAAAACCTTCAAACTCGGCTTCAATGTCTCCGTCTCTCTAATGAAGATGATACTATGGGCTCTATCACGTCGTGACTGTGGAGAATGAATAACATGAAAGAAGACACTTATTTTAAAAAGGAGATGCTCACCCACAGGCGCAATACCAGAGATTTGCTTTTCCACCTTTGTACCTGGCACCCCGATACCGACATACAGAGGCATTAACACGCCCCACCACACCTGTCAAATAACAGGTTGCTCCGGCTTGCAAGGACTTTATAGCCTAGCACAGTAGAAATATGACTGTAATGAGGCAAAGAGGATTAGTGGAGCCCAGTACATCGGGTCTGCCTGGCAGAGGCGGGTGTGTGGGACGGGATGGTAAAGATGCCTTTGGCGGAGGCTTATGAGCTGAATATTAAAAGATGAATAAAAGTCCCCAATGCAAAGTGGAGGATGAAAATAAGAAAGTGTTCTAAGCAAAAGGAACACCATGTACAAAAATGCAGATATGAAAAAACCTTCATTCAGATGAAAAAAAAAAATTACCAAGCAGACCCTCTGCAGTAGGCACTGTGCCACACGGTGGTGACAAAGCTCACAGGACTCTGCTCTAGCATTCACGTTCGCCAATCTGCAAGTGCTCGGGGGACAGAAAGAGACACTGAATGCATCACGGCCATCGAGACAGCAAGTTCGCCATCACGGGAAGCCGACGGCCCGCAGGAACATGGCAGCATCACTGGACGGCCTCCTGCAGGGGGCCGGCGGGATGCGATGAGGGGCGAGCGGTGAAGGCAGGGGACCTCGGAAGGGAGTGGAGCACGAAGGCCACAGAGACACGCGGCACACCCGCCATTGGCGGTTCACTGAGAAAGGGACCGTTCCCGAAAGGTTAATCAGCAGAAGCTGCACACTGTGGGGGACAAAGAAAACACGTGAGGGTTCGCCCCCGAGCGACTTCGTGCAGAGTCAGTCACCTTCCTCGATAGGATGGTTCAAGAGGACGAACAGGTTTGGGGAGAGGATGAAGCCTCAAGTTGTGAAAACGTTGATTTTGAGATACTTATGAACTGCAAGTACGAAATGATAACAGCTGTCATTTTATCAGTATTTACTATGTGGCAGGTACTGGGTTAAACTATATATAGTGTGTATATATCATCTGATCTCCAGTGTAATGCCTGCTGTGAGTAAAATATTACAGCAAAGCTTTGCAATGACCTGCTCTGCTGTGATAATGCAAAATTGGATAAAATTCAATTAGTAAGTTGTGATGGCCTGCCATCCTACACTCAACCCTTGTTCTTCTATCATTAACATAAAATGTAAGATCGTAATAAAGCAATTTTACACTCTATGTACTTGAACCTTGAGGGCTTCGGGTATACTCTTGTGGAAGGATGTTACTGTATTAGCATGTCACTGATTTGAAAATAGGCTGGGGGGTGGGTAATTTGTTCAAAGTCACACATGGGAGTCCAGTTTGAATCCAGACCTGTGTGAGTACAAAGTCCAGGCCTATAATCACGACACGACACGACACTACTCCTTTTGAGGCTGGGGTGGCAACTGTGGATATGGAGGTGACCGCACATGCACTGTGAGTGGATGCCTGGGAGTCGCTGAGCACACGCAAAGAAAGTAAGGAACAAAAACAAAAGAGCTAAGCAAGGAGCTTCTAACCTAACCTATATTTAGGGGTAAACTGAGGAATGCAATTTGGAAAAACAGACAAAGAAGTGTAAGGATACGAGGAGAGAATGATATAAAAGCCAGGGTTCAAAGAGAAAGCGATCGATAGTATCTAAGGTTCGGGGAGATCGGGTAAAAGAACAAAAAGTGTCTACTGGATTCAATAATAAAAAAGCCCATTAACTGGTCACCTCGACCAGGCAATTTTACTGGAATGACAGCAGAAGCAAAAGTTTGTTTGCAGTGATAATGGATGACATGGCAGTACACTGGTCCCCCTTATCTGTGGGGGACACGTTCCAAGACCCCCCGGTGGAAGCCTGAAACTGCAGACGAACTATATATATTCTGCTTTTTCCTCTACATAAAGGAAGTACTTTACAGCCGCTTCTTTTCGGCACCTCCGAATTACCAGCATCACTGCTCTTGAGCCGTGGGGTCATCGTGAAGTAAAATAAGGGTGACCTGAACACAAGCACTGGGACACCGTGACAGTAGGTCTGATCGCTGAGATGGCTACTGAGCCACAGGGGAACTGAGACCGTGGGTGACGATAAGCATATACTGCTCCTTCTAGAAGCTGGACTATGACAGGGTGCAAGAAAGGAAATCAAAGCCAAGGTTTGTTTAGTGTCCCCCAAAATGAGAAAGACTTGAAACGTGTTTAAGTGCTAACGGGAAAGAGCAGCAGAGATAAAGAGTGAAAATACAAGCAGCAACTTAGTATTTAGCTCAGGGTTTGTATATGATACAAGTAAAAGGTAAAACTATGACAATGAGATTTTGCTTGAGCTATAGAATTAACAAAGTATCC
>NW_006438867.1:6183169-6186728 GCF_000325575.1 Pteropus alecto
AAACCTTCACGTTTCAATTTTATGCAACTATCCTTCCCAAACTGGCCAATCAGTTTTTACTGATAATCAGTAACTAGAAGCCCACGGTGCTCTGTGTCACCCACACAATCGTGTAACCGTATTTGGGATGGTTCCCACCACGTGAAGGGAGCTCCATAAATACCGTGCTCGTGGCCTCCCTGCTCCCACACTCACAACACTCTGCACCCACACCGCGCCCCCGGAGAGAGGCATGACACGCGTGGCGGGTGACAGAGAAAGGATCGTGCCTGCTCATGGGCCTCTCGGGGACATGGTTCCTCTACGCTCAGCTGGCAGGGACGGCCCCGTGTAAGGGAGCCCGGGCTATGCCAGTGCTGACCTGTTTAAGTCTGTGTTCAGCGGCAGAAGCCCATGGCCTGCCAAAAGACATGACCTCCCCGACGGGAGTCATCCGTAGTACAGGGGTGATCTCTGGCATCTCTCTTCTCTGTGAATCTTCACCGACTCAGATCTCAGGAAAGGACCATGAGGGTCATTTTTTGGGTCCCTATCAGACCCTATATTACAATGCTCCCAAACATTAAAACTCTTCAGGCAATAAATAATCAAAAACTAATTTTTGTCTGGAACTAATGAGATAAAAATAATAAAGATATGCCCAAGAAGGCAGTTACCCACCACCCACTGAAAAGGATTATTAACCAGTCATAAGAACGGTCACCTAACACTTAAAACAAGGTTAAAAAAAGTGACCATGAAGACAATTTCTGGGAGAAGCGAACCACACAATATGGGTGACAAAAACAACAAATCCCGTCTAGTGTAATAGTTCAAAGAAAATCAACCAAGAACCAGAAACAAGACATGGGGCCTACAGTATAATCCCCAAATAACAAATCAGAATCCACAGAAAATGAGTAAATGAAGACATACAAAGTGGGAAGATCCAGCTCTATAAAGATGTCCAATTACCTAAACTAGCACATAAATTTAACTCATCCCTGAAACTGTAACCACAGGTAAGGCTAGAACAGCAAGCACATCGTGGCCGAGCCCTGCACCACCAGGTATTCGAAAATGTTTGAGCAAAGGCAGTATTATCCTGTTGGCCTCCCACACTTTTTACCTGATTTGGTTCTGAACAACTTTTGGCTGATTTCTAAATCCATATCCACCTCAGAAACTATTGGCCATTAACAAAAATATTCTCTTCAAAAGAAAGCAACGCATCCCAAAAGGAAACACCAGAGCGATGAGAAAGAGTGACCTGCAACTCCGTACCAGAACCTCGACGGACCGCACAGACAAAAAGAAAAGGAGCAGACACCGGTACGCTGTGTGCGTGCTTCCACAGAACAGGCTATAACCAGCCGCATCCATCAGTCAGGATCACGGGTACCGCTGAGTGGCTGGAAAACCCACAAGAGGGTATTCTGGGTTCTGGCAATCTTCTGGTTTTTTACCTAGGTGTGTTTGGCTTGTAAAATTTTTGATATGTATACTTTCCTGTACGTGCATTATTATTTCAATGTAGTTTTTATACCAAAATATAATTAACAACTTTGAGAAATAAAGATTTCTAAAACTCTGGAGCAAAGAATGGCAGGGTTACAGGAATCCATGTTTAGACTCCCAGAAAGGCTACTACTCTGAATAAGACAATTCTCAATTAAATGAGCAGCCTAGACACTGGAAAAATCAATATCGCAGTTATTACACCTCATGGTCACAGATTCCTGATGATAAACAGTATTTACATATTCATTTTCCTTGAGTCTCACTTTGACTACAGCCTTAATTTCTTCCCCCATTCCAATTCCTTTCACTTATATTTAAATGAATAAAGATGTACAATCATTAGCGACGTTTCCTTTATCCTTGAAAAGAAAACAGCATATGCTATAAAAGGCACATGACAAGAATATGCTTTAGAACCTTAACAAATACAGAATTTTCAGGCCAATCTATAACTTAGAAAAAGTTCAGGGAAAGGATGTTTTGAGAGTCTTACAAGGGAAAGAATGCTTGCAAAAAAGCTGCAGATAGTATTAAACTTAGAACCATGGTGATATTTTCCCCCCAAACCATTCTGTCTTTTTTAAAAAAGAATTCTCAATAAAGGACACCATCCTTTGCTAAGACCCCAGGAGTCCCCTTTCCTGACACTGTTGCAGAATTCAGTTTATCTTCTGCATTTCCCTGAGGGTTACCTAGCACAACCACAGAAAACTAGGGAGGGCAGGGTGGTAGAGGCAACAGAGCAAGGCTGGCAGGTGGAAGACCGGAGCTCCATGCACAGGTGAGTCGACGACCCTGAACTTAACCTTTCTCTCCTCATCTATGCAATGTGAGACAACAGCTCTCCTCACTACTGCACACGCTACAAGCCATGAGGCTGGGGCTCAAATGAGACAAGAATTGGGAAAGAACCTAAAGTAAAGCGCTGCGTAGACATAAGAAATTACTTCCATAAATGTACACCGCCATACTGTGACAGGAGATTTTAAATATAATATCGCGTTTGGATTTTCTAGATATCAGAATCCATTACTGACACATCTTAAAATATAATAATAATTACATTAGGTTGAACCATAAGAAACTGTTGACTTACATGTCTAAAATGGTAACTACTGGCAATTTCATATTGGTTCAACTTAACAGAAAACTTGTAATAACTTTACATTTTTACAAATAGGTTTTTAAAACACAAAAACAACCATAATACCTCGGGTTTGGGCAGCTTCCTTTAGAGCAGCTAGAAGGTGAGGCTTCAAGTTATCTAAAATAAATCTTCCTTCAAGACCTGGGAAAAGGGACCTATAAAGAGAAAGGAACACAGCAATTACAGCCGTCTAACAATTTTAAAATAACGAAATCCAGTAATTTCAAGCTAGTTAAATGTACCGTTTTGCATAAATCATAATGCACACATCAAATCACACTGCAATACTTTTTGATCGAATAGTAACAAGGCTTTGCTTTAAAGCGTGAGGGCACCATGTACCACGTCCAAATCCAGAAATAGTCTAAACATCTCAGAATAAAGTTATTTTCTGAAATAATCCACACCCTGTTATAAAGACTCAATACTCGATTTTAATTCATTTAAATTTCATAAAAATAATTATCAACTAAACTTAGTTATTAGCACTTTATAACCATTATTTTCAGCGTTCTTTTATTAAAATTGCAAAGAAAAACGACTGCTTGGATAACTTTTTAACTGATTAAGACCTGAATATTTTTTTACCTTAGAATGTAAAAATGTATTGTTTCGTATGTTAAGGAAGAATTTCTGCCAAAGTCTTCCTAGCGATAAAAGTCTAATTGGAAGCTGATGAGGCTCACAGTAAGGGCTGGAACCGTGGCGGGGCGGGAGGGCCCCGCCCAGTGCACACGCTCTGAGCGCTCCGTACCTTGGGTAGTCTTCTGAGGTAATGTAAACGACGTCCTGGTCCGACACAGACGAGGAGAAGGGAGCGAAGCTTCCGTTCTGTAAGGGCAGCAGCTCCAGCCCGAGCAGCTCTCCGTAGGCCCGGTCGGAAAGCACGAAGTCTAACAGGTGAAGCTTCTC
>NW_006438867.1:6187014-6205183 GCF_000325575.1 Pteropus alecto
GCCTGCAGCGCCGGCCGCCAGCGCGCCCGCACCTTGTTCACGTCGGGCCACAGCCTGTAGACGGCGTCCACCGACAGCGGGGCGTCGGCGCCCCTCTGTGCCTCCAGGCGTCTGATGGAGTCGAAGATGAGGGTGGCGTAGGCCTTTGGGACGACGTCCCTGACCAAAGATTCATTCCACACGGCCGCCGGGTCCCGCCACTGGTCCAGCTCTCGCCACTTGATGCTTCTGCGGTTGTCCGTCAGGCCGAAGAAGCCGCTGACGTGAACCGGGAGGCCCGTCTGGCTCTCCTCGCCCGGCGGCAGGGGCAGGAAACAGAACGCTTTTCCTGCGAAATCAGACGTTGCTCCTTTTTCTTCGTCGCCTCCGCCTGATAAAGACATGGCGATCCCGATGATGGGCACGAACTTCAGTTCATCGGCTAAGGAGTCCAGTTTGCCGCTAATCCCTCGCCCGCCCACACTGTTACACACCAACCAAGACGTCTGCTGTCTGTCCTTAGTACTCTCGTCTTCTAAAGCTATATTTATATGATAAGTCACACAGGTTATGCTGTCGCTCGGAATCTTTTTGCAATAGTTACTTATAGCGGTCCCCAGAACCTTGACAGAATGCGGCCGCTCCTGCTTCAGCGCCTTATCCTCACTAGCGGTCACTCGAAACACCAGCTTCTCTGTTCCATCGGCCTCTCGGACATGTAAGGAGACGTCCTGCACGCTTTTCAGAAAGAGCAGCACCGTGTCCGCATCTGCCCTGAAAGAGTCAAACAACTCGAGAACCTTCTGCTTATTGTAGAGGTTACTGCTGAGCTGGGAAGGCTGCAGGCGAAGAGGAAAACGGAAGAATGTTCCTGGAAAATTGCCATTTATAAACGTTTCCTTGCTGCTTCCAAAAATGCCAATAAATGGAGCAAACTGGTCTGAAAGTTCGCTAATTTCTTTGCTGTCATCTTTGAGGTTCCAACATTGACCTGATTCATGTGGACCAAAAAGTGTCTGATGAGGATCTAACATCCCAATCTGGTCACCGCTAAAGATGCAAGGAACATCTGTAAGGAAAAATTCAACACTCACAATCGACGCTGAAATTTAATGAACAATTATAATTACAATTTCAATGCCTAATTACTATCAAAATGTTACACATGAAAAAAGCATAGCCATAAAATAACTCTAAAATAGATCTAAAAAACACACCTAAGTTTAGCTCTTCTGATTCAATAAGTACGAGGCAGAGACTTTACGTGATTAGTGTGAGAACCTAAGATACATCTTAAAACTTATTAAACAATTAAAATATGTAGAGTATTTGGATATTTGTAGTCAGCGCCCACAGCCATGTGAACCCGATGAAACATAACAGAGCTGTAGCCTATGCTCAAAATAAAACCCTCGGCAGCAGGTTCTCTGGAGGAGGAGGGGCAGAGAAACGACAACGCAGGCAGTTCTGCCGCCATGTCGCCCAGCCAGCACCCGCCCTCCAGTGAGTGTAAGACGAGCCCCTTCGGGTGGCATTCGTCCCCAGGCCTCTCCGAGTAGAAGCCCTCGGGCTGGGGGCGTCGGGCTCACCGAACCCGAGTGTGCTGCTTCCAGACCCGTTTTTGCGCAGCACGGCCCCAAACCTGACCCCAACTGCTCCAGCGGCTCTCCAACCACAAAGTGATAAACACTGAGGGGAAACCAGACGTGTCGGGCATGCTGTATCACGAGAAACTCCACCACAGTGCCCTTCTAAGGACTTCCCGAGGGGAATTTTGATGTTTTGCCTCACATGCTGACGATAGCACCTGACCTCATGAAAATGCAACTCAGTGAAGTCCACCTTTGATGTTCTGGTCATCAGCTGCAAGCCAGCTGTCACAATCAACTCCTAAACTCCCGGGTATTTTAAGGAGGAAATATTACATCCACCGACCCAGCCACTACATCAGTCTGCAATGTGACCTACGCCACTCCCATCCGTCGACAGTGCTCACAGTCCCTGTTCTGAAATTATGCCAGGGAGATGCCTGACAATTTTAAAGCATGACCTGTGACCTTTGCAAATCCTCAGATTAGAGAACAGCACTCATTAATACTGTCCCACATAAATGTGCTCATTCTCAAATGGGGAACAAATCCAGAGCAAGATGCAGATGCTGGCAGTCGGCTGGGCTCTAACTAAACAATACATTCCTGTACAACAGTCCCCACGCTTATGCAATCCACATGTGCCCCCATATCGCATGTCGCAGACCTGGGGGTAATCTGCAAATGGGTGAACACATGATTGCTAATGTCATGTATAATAGTTATGAATGTTGGAATATATGATTCAATATAACTATTATGTAATATTACTTAATATAGTATTACGTGGTAGTATTATAATGTAAATGCAATTTAAAAAATAGGCTTACTAAAATTGGGCTATAGTGAGGGTGACCCTATGGTCCACTCACCCAGGGCAGGCCCAATTTAGGCCAGTTGTCTGAGACTAACACCACCCTCTTCACTTTCACGAGTGTCCCAGTTTGAACAATAAATTATACGGTCACCCGGGTATAGCTCTGCCAGCTCAATCTCTCCTTCTCCTACAAGTTCAAAATGCAAAAACAGTTTGAAACTAAACCATAGCAAGGACTAATTCAATAAGAAAAAAATCTTTATTACGAACGGTAGTAAATACTAAGAGCTTTGATGTGCTCTTAGAGCTGTCTACACTGAGTTTCAAGTACTTCTACTCTATGAGCCAGAAACTTCATTCTTTCTAGATTCAAAATGCGATTTCAAAGTAATTATTAAAATACTCATAAGTTTAAGAATAGCAAAACTTTTATGAGGAAAATGCAGAGAAGTCAGAATCACTTCAAAGACCCTCACTCTGTCAGTTATTCGATACCACTGGATAATACACCTTCCTCTTTAACCTCATATCTAAAATCATAAACAAGAAAATCGGTCAGAATCAATTCGCCTGACTCAAACATTTTCAGTGGAAAATCTCTTAGAGTAACGATTTGGTGTAGGCATTTCAAGAGCTACCTTTCTGACCCCACATAAAATGGCTCAATATATTACACCGATTCTACTGTTCACGATGACACTTTTAGCATCACATGATGCAGCTTTGGTGTAGTCACCATGGTAACTTAAAAACGCAAGACACACTGATATTTCATTGACATACTCCTTGCTACTGACAAAGAATTTAGAAAAGATGCCTCTTAAAACAATATCATCTTAGAAGTTAACCAAATAAATTACAAACTACAGGCTAAAATAATTTTCAATATCAAGACTAAAAAGCCAAATACCATACCTGTTATGTGATAGACAGAATTAAACCCAATTCCAAATCTTCCGACCTTCAAAGGGTCATCCTTCTTCCTGCTTCTCGCGATTTCCTGAATGCCATGCCAGTCTTCCGGGGTGAAAACCGCGTTGTTGTAGACGTAGAGGGCTGCCCCTGGGGGTCAAAACGCACATGCGCGTACTCAGAAGCGTGCCAGTGTCCAACTGTCCGCCAACCTTCCAAGAACTTCCTCTAAAAGTTGCTCATTGAGTGGGAAGATGTAAAGACATGAATGGAATGACTGAATTCTGCATTATAATTCTGATTGTTTTCGTAATAAAAATAAAAACACAAATTAATGGTAAAAATGACCAGAATAAATATAACATTGTTGGCCAAAAATCCAAAAAGGAAAAATTAAGGGTGTTATGGTACTTAAACACTCTCAAACTGGGGCAAACAAGGAAATTAATCACAGTGTACTACTTTGTAAAATTTGTTCCTAAATAGCATATTCAAATTTTCTTTTGCAAATAGAGTTGCCTATAAATAAATGTACTAAGTAGGCTTACTATCTGAAAAAAACTTATTAATATATTACTTCAAAAGGTGAACAATAATCCCTTAGTAAATTTAATAAGTACCTTGTAAGTGTTTGCTTTTGGTACCCTCTGGATTTTTCTATACAAGGCATTACTTATATAATTTTTTAAAATCATTAATGTGACAAATTTTTAAATAAGCGCTTCAGAATAATATCACTCTGTCTCCAATATACTTCCTTTAAAAAGTTATAATTCTGCACAAAGTGTTTTTAGAACTCCACTTTTCGAGATTTATCTTCAGAATCTCTAACAGTCTTTGAATATGTTCATATGTTCAACTGTAGTAACTCATATTTTAAAAACAATTAATATTTTTATTTGATAAAGTCACTGAAGTATAACATACAATGAAGTATAGTTTCAAGTCTACAGCTTGATGAATTCTTACAAAGTGAAAAAAAACCTGTGTAGCCTCCACCCACGTAAATTGTAGAGAACATGCCAGCACCCCGAAGCCTCTTCTGCTCCTATAAATTCAAGCACAGATATGGGGGTGTTGGCCATGGTTTATTTTACAAAAATGGTGTGAATGTTATTTGCGAAAGAGTCAAAGTAGAGATATGAAAATAGCCAAGACTGCCAGGGTTTTTCTGAGAGGGACAGAAAAAACACACAGTAGTTAGAGTGGATTCTGGGCCAGGTAAGTTTAGATTTCAGACCCAGCTCTACCATTATAAACTGCATCACTTTAGGCAAACTAGTTAGTAAGGCCCAGCTTCCTCATCTGTAAAACAGGACAAGAACAGCATCTAACCACAAAGAAGAGCTGAGCATCAAATGAGGTGATACGAGTGAGGGGCTCAGCTCTGTACCCAGCTCAGAGAAGACACCCAAAAAGTCAGATATTACTGCTGTTATAATCACTGCTACTGTATGATATTGTTCATCTTTATTCCTAATAAAATAAATATTACAGGAACATTAATAAGACAAATAACATTACCAAGCAGCTAACCACAGCTGGTTTAAAAATGGCATGAACAAGCAGTGCTTGGCTCTGCCTGCTCCAAGTGTCCATTAAAAACACCTATGAAGACACAGATACAAGGACCACAAAAACTCACAACACTGAACGCCAGGACTGAGAGGGAAGCTCTTGCCAGAATCTAGAAAAACTCACATAACTACGAGATCCATAGGGGGCAATCAGAAATCCAGCAGGGGACATGCCAGGTAGCCAGGTAGCCAGCAATGAAGCAGAGCAGCCAACCCGCAGAAGACCCGCCTTCCTTCTCACTGTCGGCCAGAAAACTGGGCAGCCGACCTTCTGCTGCCTGACTTTTATAAAACACTTGTTAAACTACAAAATAACGAAGCTTATTTTCACAAATTCAGATAAAGAAGAGTTTCCCATGAAAAAGCATTTCCTCCCCACATCCCCACATGCCATGTGAAGACGGCTGTTTCCTGTCCTGCACATCACTGCAACCCCTATCGAGAAGGGACAGGTGAAGGACACCCTGTAAGTGGCCCGGTACCACGCACTGGCTGTCGGAGCTCTCCTCTCCTCGTCGGCAACAGGACTGGGCAGTGCACACACACACACACGGCCACCTCGGCCCGCACGGAGCTGGGCGAGGGGCAGTGGGACGCAGCCTTCTCAACTGGCTTCTGAATGTAGCAGGTATAGTCTAGTGATCATTTAAGGCTTAATCAAGATATTATTCTGATTGTACTCATCCTGGAATGAGGAGAAAAGCTGTATATTTTGCCTTTGCTCCAACTAGTGAATCGCTGCCTCCATCACTGAGATCGATTTTTAAATACTCCACATCTAGCCCGATCAAAAGGGTGCACTCTTGCTTCTGAGATAAGAGAAGAATAAACATGACGAAGAAAAAACAAAGTCACCTGGGAAAGAAAGGGTGAGCGGCAGGCCTGCAATCTACTCTCTCCTTCTAGATGCAAATACCCAAGAAAGAGCGAGAACCCAGGCAAACTGTCTTATAAACACACTGATAACAGATCTCTGGGCAAACAGGCTAATAGTATTTACTAGCAGAAGAGACCTGATCCAGTGGATGCTTTTAGAAGGTGGCTTATTGTAAATAAACCTGGAATTTAGAGATAGGCATAATTCCTTGAAAATGTCCCAAGCTCTGTAATTATCAGAGAAAAACACGAACCCGTTTCATGACTGAAGCAGCTCCACCTGTGAAAGTGAAGGCCTGCACGCATCACTGAGAGGCCACTGCTGTTGAATCTAGGCCAAGATGTGTCCTACCACAGCATGAAGGGACCTGGGAGGAGGTGCTGGGAGTCTGAGCCTTGCTGCCTTCACTGTGTCTGTCTCTTAACTAACCACATCCCTGGAATCCTTAGTGAAGTGTGACACTGTGTAGGATCTCTTATTCTTCTGCAACTTATTTGACAAACTGAGCCTTTGTCAAACTGATTATATAAAAAAGAACCAAAACAAGTTGAACTCGAGTTCTCACCTGCAAAACTAGGTATCAATAAAGGGAGAAAAACTGTAATCTCAGATGATACCAACAAAGACAACATTCATATCTGAACACGAGAGAAAGATATTCTCAAATATGTAAGAGCATGTAGAGCCCTCAACAGATAGAGACTGAAGATCATTTTCACCCACTTTTTTGTGTCCAAGTTTATTTTAAACTGGCTAATCTGGTGTCACTTTAAAGGTTCTGTCTTTAAGTATACTTATGCACAAACTCAGCTAAATCTCATTTCAGGTATTTTTTTAACGTGGTGAAGTCGAGGATGGAAGCAAGGAGTCACAGCGGCAGGGGGATTCGGAAGCGAATCACTTTGGGACCCACACAGTCTCCCTTCTGTGGTTCTCTAGGACCCACCGCTAACCAACATCGGGACAACACCAGACGTAAAACATCAACGCAGGTATGCTCTCGCCTAATCCTCAAAATAACTGGCAGGTAGATCTTGTTCTTATTACCATTTTTCAGGTGAGCAGACTGGAACTGAGCGAGGCTCAGTGATGTGTTTAATCACACTGAGGTCAGGGCTGCCACTCGACACACCGGTGCCCGAGGAGACACATGGCATGGTAGCACCGTGTGGGACCATGGCTTAAATCAACGACCCTCACATCCCCATCCGATATCTTTCAAAGCAGTCACATTAAATCACGGAATCTGAGAACCAGGAGACCTGACTGGCTCAGCCCTCTCGTCCTGCCAAGGTCATGGAGGCAGCAGGAGTCAGGGCCGGAATGAAAACCTCTTGATGTGGTTTATGTCTCAGAGCATCTCTTTATAGGATAAAACAATGCAACTTTCGTACCACGAATTTGACCTAGGAATAAATATATCTCCCATAAAAAACGCTAAACATTTAATATTTAAATATTTAGCAATAATGTTGATTATTCTCCTAAATCATAAAACATCTTTTTAAAAATACACAACTTATACTCTTGAAAACTAAGACCCGGAAAATCTGAACTGATGCTCCTTTTCCTCGATAACTTTCTGTCGCAGACAGTCATTTGCAATCATCCTGCTGACTCTGAAGCTGCAGCAAAAGTTACGCATGTTCTTTTCAACACAACCCTTCAGAGACTAGGGCTGAGACATCCGGAGTCTGTTACAGGTCATGGCGCTTTTCACTGTCTTTCTTTCATCTCTCTTATTCCCCTCTCCCCTTCAAAATTTCTCACCCCACCCAAAATTTCTCCAAAATACATCAAGGGTACTCTAAAAGCAGAAAATAGTACACAAAAGCACAGCCTCTTACGTCTTTCCAAATGCAGAGAAGTGTTATATATATGAAAAGTGTGTCCCTTTGTCTTGCCAACGATACAAAACACTCACAAGCTGGCTAAAAAGGACCAGAGGCTGAGGTACAGCTGGCCCCTGGGCGATGTGGGGGTTAGGGGTACCAACCCGCAAGGTCGAAAATCCATGTATTACTTTTGACTCCCCAAAAAACTTCAGTCATCCCTCAGTATACACAGGGGATTGATCACTCACACACACACACACACACACACACACACACACACACCCCAAAATCCAAAGAGGCTCGATCAAGTCCCTCATATAAGATGGCGTAGAACAATGCGCAGTTGGCCCTCTGCATTCACAGATTCCCAACTGGATCGAAAATGCTGTTTTTGATCCTCAGTTGCTTGAATTTGAGGATGCGAAACCCAAGGATACAGGGGACCAACTGTTTGATTTTTGAAAAGAATCTGCATATAAGTGGACCCGCACGGTCCAAATCTCTACTGTCAGCTGCATTGACACTGCTCGTTTCTTTGAGCTTCCAAACTTTTTCTTTGTTCCCTAAAAATACCGACTAGCGGACAGCCGCCAACCGAAGGCAGAGAAAAACATCTGAAGAAGCAGAATGGAATACGCCGAGAAGTGTAGACTAGTCATTAAACAGAGTATTGTAGATCACTAAAAATCACCCGTTAGGACATAAAACTTGTTCCTAAACATTGATTCTTACCCTGATATTGCGCCATATCTTTGGACCAAAGAGTCTCCGTCCCATATTGAGTCTCATCATATAAAAATTTAACTTCTGTGGCTCCAGCATCCTCTGCATTCTGAATTAATTCCTAAGCAAGAAATATACCAAAAATGATGATATTTAGTAACGCAGTGATCTACTGCCCATCTTTGTATTTACCTATAATATTTAAAAGTAATCACATTTAAATAAAGGAAACCTACTACTTGCATCGTTATCTTTTCAGATCTGGTGAGGACACTGCTGAAAGTGACTGTCACAAACATGAGAGTATGGCTGAAAAGATGATGAGTCCTTCATTTACACATACTTAAAAATGCGGTTTTTAACTTGCTATCTCTTGGTCTCTAAATACAAATCCAGAGGCTATTTACAACTATCATTTACAATCTACCCAAAGCCTTCATGCAAAATAAATTACTCCATTTCCAAAAGCTGCATAGATTGTTCCGCCATCTGGCACAAGTACCTCGTTCTCGAGCAGTTACTAAAAAAAAGACCTTTATTTATCATTCACTCACTAAACTTACCTTCTCTTAGAAAAGATGCATCGGTCTGTGTGTACTGATCAGTACAGTATGCTGCATTCCTGAGAACGTGCGATAGAACATCCTTCTCCTATACTAGTCAAAGTTTCCTGAGGGTCGGGACTGGCATTCCTTTCATTAAAAAGGAAGTAACACTGCATGGTAGATGATGAGTGTGTGTGGCAGGGAGGGGGTGAATGAGTAGTCAAACTCTGTAATGCAGAAAGGGAAGGGCAGCCTACAGGATTGGTACCCATCGGTAGCCTCAAAAAACCCCAATCACTCGACACATTGACCAAAGTCACGTAAGGAGCTCCACACTCTGAAATAAGAAAGAACCCAGCTCCTACAGCCAGCACCATAATCGTCAGAACTTGAAATGAACTTCAGAGGTATCATCCCTAGTTGATTCTGGACCTTGTCTATAGTACAAAAAAGCCAGCACATGACAATTAGCTGGATGAGCTGTGACTTAGACCAAATCGAGTGGCTGTATTTTAAATGAATAGATCTTTAGAAACACAATAATTCACCCTGTAGTATTATACTCACGAACCTCTAACTTTGAGAACTATTTTTTACTTTCCCAGCACCGTGGCATCGCTAAACCAGGGGGTAGGAACAGGCAAGCTCTGAAGAGTTTACACTGCTACGACACCAGGGCCAACAGCAAAGCCTCTGTCCCAGCAGAAAGGTGCCAGTGCCCACGTGAAAAAGAGACACCTGTAAGACTGAGTAAGGGAATGACGCAGAATGGGCGAGCTCGATCTGCGACCAGATGAGGTGCTTGGTGGTTCACTGGTACACACGGAAAGGTGGGGGAGCATCATTCCACCTGCTGTGCACCCCGAACGTGCACAAATGTTCACATGTTCCATGTCCTCACCTACCTCCTTCTCAGCTATAAATTCCTATTACTACAACTGCCGCTTTCTCATAGGATTTTAAGACCTAGTCTTACTGTATTTAGTCTAACAGAATCCCTAAAAATTAGCAATCTTACTTATGTTAGGGTATTACAATATAAAAGACAGAAATAAGAACTAATGGGTAGGAAAATACAATGTTATCTTACAAAATGATAGCACTTTAGATCATGCTTTCATTTGGATACCTATTTGTGATTTATGTGTATTTTAGGGACCCGAGATGAAGAAAACTGAAGATAAAAGCCCAAGTTCCAGTATCAAGTTGAACGAAAAGAAGCCGGGATGCTTCTTCTCAGGGGATCTCTTTCACACTGATTCTGGGAAGGAGAGGCAATAAATGTTCCAATTTTCATGTGATTTGGAGCATGTCATTAAAATATCTCTGGGCCTTTCGGCAGACATCACAAAAAGTGGTGCTCTAAGTTTAGATGATTTCTGATTCCTATTAAACCTAAAATAGTCAAATTCTACTGAAACCTGCAAAGGACAAAGATCACATTGTGCTGACTAGCACACGGATACATGCAGTAAGCGGAGGGGAAGGCCCAACCTACAGCTGCTTGCTGCCTGCAAGAACGTACGGAGAGCTCGCTCACGACAGCCGCCTCGCCTCCAGGTAGGCTCTCCCTCACCTCTGAAGTGATGAGCCCCTCTCCCTTACCGCCGACGCACTCTGAGTTTTAAATGTATTCTATTCCCCTCCCTCTACTCTCTTCACAACCCAATAACCACTCTCTTCCGAGCTTCACTTTCCCAATACCTCAATATAAAAATGGCTTCCACATGAATTTCCTGTGAACCGCTGATGCCTAATTCTGGAAGAACATATCGTCATTAAAATCCCACAGGATGCCGCAGTCCTCAACTGGCACCCAGCCAGGTGTGACTACTGACCTTGTCCTTCTCTGAAAATTTACCTTCTAAAGTAGAAAATACAATGAGGCCTAAGATACTGAAAGTAATAAACACTAAATAATTAATGAGAAGCAGAGTGTGTAATAACTGAACTACTTGTACAATTAAGGAGGTTTCCTATTAAACAGAAAATCTAATCTTTGTAATAACTTCTATAATTGCTTTCTTTTACGGTTGTTCAGTTTATTTTTAAAGGAGTATATTCAAACTAAAAGAATATATCGTAAATAGATATAAAAAACTAAAATAATTACCTCATTAAACTCTTCCAAAAAGCAAACCTCTAAATCTGGGAGTCAGCTGAGCGTGTGTTCATGGCACCTACATGCGGGTTTCGTCTTGTTTGTGTGGTCGGTTGGTTTGTAAAGCCACCACACAATGTTTTACATGAAATTCATAAAATTACATTGTATAATTACACAAAATTACCAAAAAGTGTTCCTAGAGTGACACTGTGCGTGGTTACAGCACAGCGCAGCTTCGTGGGCCCCTCTGCCTATGAGGCCTTGTGTGTTCACACCACATTCTCGGCCCGCCCCGCCTAGGGAGGGAAGGCACCAGAGCTGCGGGGGGCCATAAATACAGCAAATTGAGATGAAGTTTTTAAAAAGGTAAACATTAACAGGACTTCTAAGTAATTTTACGCCATCTCATTTTTATCAAAGTAAATTCACACACATACACAACACATGTCCTACCTTAAGAATCTGCCCTCCTTCTGGATATCTTCTTAAAATGTCCTTAAGAAAATCAACAAGTGGCGGTGTTGTCTGACCAAATCGACCTAAAATAAAAATCCCACGACCTGTTACCACGATGTGGTGTTTGGTTCCAAGACAGTAAAATGACACAAGTTACAACTTCATGTTTCACCCCAGCTCTCTGGTACGTAAAGCTATCTGACTAAACAGACTTGGCAGCAAGTAAAGCAGATTTAACTTGATCAAATCTCAAGATTTTTCATTCAACTACAGTTTGTTTAAAAATGTTCAAAAAGATACTGTCACAAAACATTATTAATTCAAAAATAAAGAGCATGGGGAGGATGCTATTTTCCAAAACAACCGAAATAAGGAGTGCTTTGCTGCTGAATTATAAACCAGAGACAGTGGTGCTGATCTGGTCATCGTAACATCCTCAAACTCCACCGAGGTGCTGACTGCTGGGAAATTCAGCAGTCGCTGTCATAATGGCCATCCCGCTCAAACACTCTTCAGCCTTTCCTACACTAGAGATTCTTAGAACTGACTGACCAAGTTACCTTCAGACAGGTGACAGGAACGTATAGGGAGAAGAGTGGGAAGGGAAGTGATTTCTCAGAAGCACAGAAAAAAAAATCTGTACATAAGTAAAAAAGAAATCTGTGCTTCAAAAACAAAATCATCACTATAAATTTATTTGCACCATTTTGCTACAACTACCCACCAAGACTAAACCCCAGCTGCCCCACAGATTCCTGTAACTCGCTAGCTCCGCCTGCCCTGTCCTCTGCCCCGACAGCCCCTCGCTGCATCCCAGTGGTACATATTTTCATTTCATTTTCAAAACATGATCTTTATTCAACTAAACGTGGCATATACTCCTGTAAAGTCAGCATTATACCTCCCCCTTTTAAGCCTTTTGATTGAAGTTTTACAAAAAGACGATTTTTGGAAGTCAGATCTCCAAACTTGATCCAGTCGGATAACTGAAAAAATAAATAAACAAAATGTATGAAAAGCAATATAGTTCCTAATACTCTAAATTCAAAACTTCATCTTAATTTTTTTCAATTAAGAAACAATGCTTGTTAACTATTCTTATCAGGAAATAAGTTGCTCTGGAGAAGTGACTATTTCGAATAAGAGAAATTCAGTAAAACTTTTTACTTAAAAATTTAAAGGACTCTTTCTTCGATAATTACAAATACACACGTATAATTATTTAAATTTTTTATGATGAATCAGAATCATCAATATAAACAAAACCATTCTTTTGATCAGCATTTCCAAAGTGTGTTGCTCAGAACACAGCTCTATGGGATGTCACCGGGAGCAAAGGAAAAATGTTTTAAATTAGCTGGAATCGTTTGGGTTTTAGGGCATTTAACATATTAACGTGTATTGTAACTTTCTTACAGAGGATTATACCAAGCAACATTTCACGAATTTTTGCAGAACATTTTTTTTATTTTCAAAGAGCATCTTACAGGATATTGTTCCTAGAAATACACTTGAGGAATCACTGCTATAGACACCACTACCTTTAAAAAGGTGTGACATAAAAGGAGGGGACAAATAAGGACCCAGCCTCTGAAGCGGCTCTGGTCTACAACCCCGCTGAAACTGGTTTCCAGCAAACACCCTGATGTTCATTTTGCGTTTGGTGATTGTCCTGTTTCTCATCAGGACGGGGGATAATACATGAGACTGTGACTCACAGGAGCAGTGTAATCGAGAGCTTGTTTTTGGAAAATAAGATAAATAACCCAAAGCTAGATCAACCTTCCCCGCAGGGGTCCGCTCCCAAGTGTTGCTCTGGAGTAACCCCTTACAGGTCAACAAAACATTACTCAAAGGCTCACCTGACGAGCCACCATCTCGTTTGTACCTTATGCTTCCTCGTCAGGGTGTGAAGGACATCATTTACCATGTCAAAAATTCAGGGTTTCCAGCTGTCTACTACCCTCCGAGGTGCCTGAAGCTCGCCCTGTCGAAAGGCGACCTCACCAGCTTGCCTCCAACACCTCCCTCTCGCCTTTTACTCTGCATCTCATCACTAGTGGCCCCTTCTACCTCGTCGCTTTGACAGGAAACACAGGGAAAAATTCCTCTATCTCCAAATCACATGTCCAGTTGACCTCTGGTCCCAGTGTGTCTACCCCAGTTTCTCTTCTCCAATCTCAACTGTTCAGACTCTCCACATCTCTCGGATTTTATGACACCCCCTGTCTGGTCTCCTTCATTTCTGTGCATCATCCTCATTCTGGCCTCCATCTCTAAAATACAAATCTGAACATGTTGTTCTATAGTACCTGGGTTATAAAGTGCTTTCTATACATATTTCCACTGAATCTTAGAGCAAACCTGTAAAAACTCCTTGCACAGGAAACAGAAATAAGAATAATCATAGCAGTACTGTCGTTGATAGCGAAAATTTGGAAACAACCCAAATTCTATGACATGTTGACACACTGGAATATTATACGGCAATAGATGAATTAACTAAACTGCACATAAATTTGGGTGAATATTCATAACATAATATTGAGTGAGAAAAGATAATTCCGGGTTACTACATATAGAATAATAAGCTCCTTATAAAATTCATAAACAACTAAAAGCGAACAATATATTGTTTAGGTTATACGTTTAGGTTATACACACACACATGCACATATATATGAACACATGTATGCACACATACACATACGCACACTTACAACAATGCTATCAAAACAACTACAAAAAATGCAACAGAATAATAAACACGATAGGGTAAGGGAAGAGACAGGCATACAGGTTGGGGAGAAGCAGCACAGAGGTAAATACAGACTATCAACACTGTTCTAGGTCTCCAACTGGATGATGTCGTCATGGTTGTTCATTCTATTGTTAATTAATTAGTTACTAAAAGAGAGCCATGTATGAGCCAAGGATTACTAGTCCAATTCAGGTACATTTAAAGGAAGTAAGAAAGGAAGTGAGGAAGAAAAACTGTAATGCAGGAAGACGTTTCCAGGTCTTTAAGAGGACCTGAAAAGGGAGAGGACACGGAGCAGAACCAGGTTAGTAAAGACAGATGTCACTGGCTATGTGAGCCTGACGATGAATGTTTGGTAGACTGCTGTCACTGGCCTATTCGCAGGGAAGTGGTTCTCCCAGAGCAATCTGAGCAGCACAGATAATCTCAGGAGTGCTATCTGCTTCCTCCTCCTGAGCTTGCCAAGAGTTGAGGATTTTGCTTGGGCCTCGCTCTTTCCTAGACCCTAAATCACTCCAACCAAGCAGAGTAACATTGGCCCCTTTCATCTCCAGAGGCAATGAAATCTTAAAAGTTGCCCATTTCAGGTTTTGTATATTGTTTTTTAAAAAGTGATTGTAAAATAACTTCAACATATGGGTCTCTGTCCATGCCAGTCTCAGCTCCCCCATAAAAACCTCAGAGAGGCTCATTTTCCTTCGCTATGAAATAACTCTAAATTATTAAGCAGACAAGACAATATTAATTGCAATCTGGATCTCACAACACTTCTTCCTTCTTTCAGTTGTCAAGGATATAAGGAGGTTCTCAAGATTCAAGAGCGAACAGCGAAGACATTTTTGAACAATTAAGAGACGGGAAAGTTAAGTGATACTTCAGACCTGGTTCGAGGCTCAAGCGTGTTTGGTACAGATCAGGAAAAAGGATCAGAAAGATGCACAGCTACCACAAATAGTTCAATCTCTGCACAGGACAGGAAGTAAAGTGAAGGACTTACAAATTCTACTTCCAGGCCAAGGAAAGCAAGAGACAGACAAGTAGGAAGAGGATGGCAGGTGACACAGACAGCCTGAGGGCTAAGTGCTGCTGCTGACAATGTCCAACACCAACCGAAATCATGAGTGGCAAGATGTCCACAGCTTTTGTTTCCTGCTTACCCTAAAATATTTAAAATTCTTGCTAATAATTCAAATCTAATCTGAGCAGCATTAAAGTAAAAAGGAAAACCATTTCTGTGAAAGATCTGTTTATACAAAGGTGACCTCTTCTAATGTCACACATTAGCATTACTAAATTCACCAGTTCAAAAGTCACAAGCCTGTGACTCTGAATCAGAATTGTGCCCTTTGCATGGTTTCTGGGTGAGCTCCATCCTTGACTTTAAAGTTCGTTGTTAGTGGTTTAAGCTATTCTTCTCCGCTAAATGTAAAAGAATGTTACATTTACCTTTTTATTATTTGACACCCTGACACATTCCCTGTGGTGTGGAACTGTAGACTGTCCACAGACTTTGGAATCAGACAGACCTGGGTTCAAATCCTGATCTGATACTTCTTCTCTGAATCTGACCATCATTAGTCTGCAAAATGGAGTAGTAAAAACTAGCTCATGGCACTGTTTCCAGTAGCAAATGATATGATATATGCAAAGTATCTAGCATAGTGTAGAACACAACTGCTCAATAAATGTTAATCACGTTCCCAATGCACTTACAAAGAACAGAAGGAGAAATATGCTGGGCAAGTTACTTCGCAAAGTTACATCTCCAGCCCTGACCTCTATCCCTTAAGCTTCGGTCCCAGGTCTGTAGCTGCCCCCTGCCCATCACTCTCTATGAAGACTCTTACACAGCAGAGACCTTAGAATGGGTTAGAACCCCTTTATCCCATTTCTATTAGAAAAAGGAAAGCAGATTCGAACATCAATTAATTTGGCCTCAGTTATCCACTGGCAGCACAGGAAGTAGGACCTAGGTCATCTCCTTCTTCATGCATTTTCCTGGATGCTTCTTTTATGTCCTGCCATCGGCTGAACAACATATGAAAGCAAACTGATCACCACCTTGCCTCCAAAATTAGATTCCCCCTCTGGACTTGTTTATCTCTGCTAACTGAACCATTATTTTCCTGATCTGACTCAAGGTTCGTGAACATCCTTGGCAAGTCTTCTGCCTTATTCTACATCTAACCCTCTCCCACACCCTGCTGCGCCCTGCATAGCCATTTGGTACCAAACTGGCACAATTTGTCTTTTACAAAGTATTGTGTACATCCTTTCCTTTCAGCATCACCTCTGCAATCATAGTCTAGAACCTCATTACCTCATCCCAGCATAAGTTTCCTAACTAGACGCCCCTGGCACTAACCACCCACTCAACTCGAAACACTCGACACACCACTCACTGCCATGTTCACCATCCAAATCGAAGTTTTACATAGACATTTTTACTGGCAAGACCCAGTCACTGAGCCTTTGGGTATAACCACATTTGGGGACAAGTTGACAAAGCAGAACCAGAGGAGTAACCATATAAGTGGGTTTAGAACCAAGACGGTATAACGGGAAGATTAAAAGACAGGGGTAGGCACAGAAAAAGAAAAGGTAAAAACGACGAGCTTTCTTATTCAATTCTGTCCGAAGTTCTCAGTCAAGTCACTGTCTGCGTGCCACCAAACACCTCGGGGAATTGGTAAGGAGAACTGATCCCTGGAGGAACATAAGGTTAACGGGATCTCTGGGTCTAAGTGAGCAAGAGACCAGGAGTGGACCCAGGTACACGAAGGTCAAGATTACATAGAGGGATGAAAAATCACAGGTACCAAGTACTTTGCCAATATTTGTACCGGGTAGCAAGAAATCTAATACTTAAAATGTCCTTCTGTACGGCTCAAGTATTCCTTGTGGATCTGTTCAGCTCTTTTTTGATCTCTTTTAAATCCTGGAAATGATGTTCTTTTACCATATAAAAAGTGAAGATACTTATTAGGATAAAAGAGTAAGTTAATCTTCAGTAAAAGGTTTCCCTGTAACTCCTTCTATAAGAAAATTGTGTATGTTCCCCAATTTTAAAGTATGTGACCGTATGAAATACTCCTATTATCCTAAGTCATTCATTTGCACCTTAGAAGTTGTAAAATAAATTTACTCCTCAAAATAATAGATTTCTATGTTAAAGTATGTCTTAAGATCCTTTCAGTCCTAAATTTCTGTGACTAAAAACTGGAGGGAAACTTCTGAGACATAAAAGGTAAAGGTATTTACCAGTGTTCCAGTTATACGTATAACAAAATTAGAAAAATATGAGTAATGATTAAGTCACTTCAATGATCTCAAAGGAAGCAAAAAAAAAAAAAAGAAAGAAAGAAAGAAAAAAAAACCCTCTGACTATAATGCCCATCAAAAAAGTATCTTAATTTCAGGAAGTGAAGATGCAGACAAAATGGGGCAGGGGGAATACACAGCTGAAGTGGTAAATCAATAAAATTCACCACTAACGATAGGAACATATTTACAAAGCATTCCAAGGTGACCATGAAATGCGCATCTGTCTTCCAGGACACGTGAATAAAACCCGCTCGGTTTCACTATCAGCGAGCCTGCCGCCCAGCAAACTGATGTGCTAAAACCCTCAGCGCAGACGGCAGGCCCTTCGTCCTCCTGAGGAGAGGGGACAGGCGGGCCCGTACCTCCCTGTCGCCGAGCCACAGCCGCTGCTCCGACACCGGGAAGCCGGTCTCAGCCAAGATGCGCTCCTTGAGGTCACGCACGGTCCAGGACTCCAGAACGGCCACGGTCCGGCAGCCCACGCAGCCGGGGAGGACGGTCACCCGGAGCCACCTGCGCGAAAGGCAAAAGAACCCTCAGTGGGAGCCACGTGGGGACCCGCGCCCACCCAGCGCGCGCCCTGTCGCCCGGGGTCTCGATCGCAGGGGCCCTCGCGGCCCTCGGCCCCGCGGGGCGGCGTTACCTGTCCCCCATCGCCGGCGTCCTCGCC
>NW_006438867.1:6205460-6206312 GCF_000325575.1 Pteropus alecto
CCCCTCGCTGCCCCGCCCCCGCCAGCCAGGCCCCGCCCTGCCACGCCTGCATGCTGCCCGAAATCAGAAAGTGGAGGGGATGAAAATTAATAGCTGATGATCGCAGAGCTTTGTTATTTATTTCTATGCTCCTTGGTGACAGGGCTGAAGATATCTGACCTCACAGGACATACGTGGATTCTAAAAGGAGGAAATTGATAAGAGTTGCTCGGGTAGTGCCGAATATCAGTGAACGAGCTCTAGGAGACGGTGACCAATCTGGGTAATTTTGATTCTCAGAAAACAGACTTTAGAATAGGCTGCTAGCAGAACTCTGAAATTTGGGGCTCCATTGCGGTATACACTGCGGATATAAGGATAAATAAAACATAACCAATAATAAGGATAAATAAAACATAACCACTAATACCAAGAAGTTCATGTTTTTGTAAAAGAAAAATCACTTAAAGAATAAAAGAAGAGGTGAAGGGATGGCCCCAAAGTAATTAATGTTGTTTTGTAATTCGAAAGTGTATGTGGTTTGATGAAGCTTTAGAGAACGTCAGTACTTTCCTCTGCTTATTTCTCTTTGGCATGGATGAGACATATTGCAAAGAAAAATAAAAAGCAACATCTATCAAGGCAATCCAAAGGCTGTGTGTGCTTCTTGTTTACCTTGAATAGAATTAAATTTTAATGTTGACCCCCAAAATGGTATTAATTACCGGCTTCCAATGAATGGCCTCTTCTCCCTCTCCTCCCCAAAAATATTACTCAGAACTTATTATCAGTAATAAATACACAGAATGCCCTCCCAGCCGTTCCCCCCTACCCCCTTTCTTCTAACCATATTTAAAAGGTAAAGTGTTGTAA
>NW_006438867.1:6206334-6207504 GCF_000325575.1 Pteropus alecto
TAGAACAAGTGCACGTTTAATCAATTAGAGAATATGCTATTTTAATATAAAGACCAGATCAGAAAACCCCGATGGACGCATATTTACTTCTTCAATCAGACAAGATCGCACAAGCAAATGCATTAGAATAGCAATAAGTGGAAAGAATGTGAGCTGTCACTATTCTGCTATAGCGTCACAGCAAATGCATTAGAATATCAAAAGTGAAAAGAATATAAGCTGTCACCTCTCTATTATAGTGTTACAGCACACCTACCCAAGGTAAAATCCTTCACACCTGAATCCTTGAATAACCCCCAGATCTACCTGCTGCCTTCTGCTCTCTCTGAGGATATGGTGACAAAGAAATATAGGTGCTGAGTTGAAGACTTGAGAGACAAAGAAACGACCTTAATGGAAAGGATTTCGCAAGAAGCAGATTTGGCTGGGGAAGAAGGCCAATCATGAGAGGCTTTGAAAATATGGAGTTCAAAGTATACTCAGGATACATTTTAAAGGGTTAGTAGGCATGGGAAATACAAATTTGGATCTAAGGAGAGATGTCAAAGCTAAGGATACAGATTTAGCAATCATTCATCTAATCATTCAGATAATATTTATTAAAACTCGTTTGTGTCCCAGATGTACACGTTTCTAAATGACAATAATACAACAGCGAACAAAACAGTCCCTATCTCATGCTTATATTCTATGGAAGAAAGACGACAATAAACGAATAGACAAATAACATATCAATATATCCTATGGTGTCAGCAGGTAGGAATAAGTACTATCTAAAAGTGGAGAAAGGAGTTGGGGCAGGGCAAGATAAGAGAGTAAAGGGGGTTATGGAACTCCTTTCTAAGAAGTGACATCTGAGCAGAAGCATGAGCGAAACACAGGAAGACGAGATTATTCAGAAAGAGCTTATGCGAGAAGAAAGGAGGCAGAACAACTGGTGTAGATGGAGCTTCCGTCATCTTTGTCCTGGGTTTGGTATCATGGCCTCCTACTTGTTCTCCCTTCTCTACTTCTCTCCAATTCATTCCTTAACTTGCCACAAAATCAGATTTGGAATTGGTGTCTGTTTTGTTTACTGTGGCTTCCCAGGGCTGCGAAGAGGCTCTAACACAGAATAGGTGCTGTGTTAAATAATAATAAACAGGAAGGAAGGAAGGAAGGAAGGAAGGA
>NW_006438867.1:6207613-6267073 GCF_000325575.1 Pteropus alecto
AGGAAGGAAGGAAGTTAGGGAGAGAGGGAGGGAGAGAAGGAGGGAGGCAGAAAAGAAGGAATAAATAACTGGAAAACACGGAAAAGTAGAAAGAAGCTCAAACATCATAATTCTAACACCCCAATACAAACAACACTTTTATACATTGTCATTAATTTAAGGGGTTTTAATATGATTGCAATTATACTATGGGTATTTTTCAACATTTTTATCACTGTAGAAATCTCGTTTCTAATAACTGCCTAATTTTCCATTGAGGAGAAACCTTAGGCTGCTTAACCCTCTTGGGTATTTTAATTTTTCAAAAGTGCACAAACTTCGGCAAATAGCTTTGTTGATGAACTTTCGCCACTATTTAGGATGAGAAGGAAATTTGCAAAACTTCTAAGAAATGTTTAGCCGAGCCTTCATTCATTCTGCAGGAGCATATTACCAAATGCAGCACAGCAAAAAGCCAAGACTTCAGTCCCTTCTTTTAGAGTGAGTCCAGACTCAGTAAGAAATGGGGAGACGTTGGGCCACCCTCTCAGCCTACTTCAGTTGTAGACACGGGCAAATAAAATTATTGTATTGAACATGCTGGACTCAGCAGGATAGATGCAGAAAACCATGTTATTCTTTCTCATGACTCCTGTTTTAAGTTGCCCTCGTGCTTCTTTCTTTCTCTTTAAAAAATATCTGGTATGGCATGGGCCCTCACTTCCCCATCACTCTTCCGTCATAAAAATCTTCCGGCACCTTGCAGTCCTAAAGTGGATGCATTTTAATAATCGAAAATCTTATCCAGGGTGATAAGCAAAGCCTTAGTCCAATCCAATGTAAAAAAAATTTACATTATACCTGGGCTTCCTTTATTTCTGGCCCATTCTCAACCCCACACACCATGTCAACTGCAGTTTGAAAACAACATAATTCAAGGATGACAGTTAACATCCCCTGAAACAATGCTTCATGATTTTATGAAATGGAATGTGCCTAACAGCATACTTTGATCATAGGGAAACAATAAATTAGTCCCTTCTGGAGAACATTCACCAGTGATATAAAGACAAAAATCGGACAAATTGTTATTCCTTTGTTTAATGAGTGAGCACAAGGCCATTGATCCTGAAAATAAAGAGGTGAGGATATCTTGCCATTCAGTGAAGTCCTAAAGAACAAATTAAAACCATAAGTCAAACAGAGAAAGGGAATGGATGTCTAAGGGAGAGGAAAATCACGGAGTCAAAAAGTCAAAATAAAGCCGAGGAACTCCCAGCAGTTCTGTATGATAGGATCAGAGGGCAGAATCCACATGATGGCACAGAAAACATGGTCCTACGTGAGTCCGCAGGAATGTGGGCACGAAGTCTCCTTTATGCCATCTACGGTGTTACTGCGGGGGATGGGAAGCCACTTACAGATTTTAGTAAGGATAGTGATCGCAATTACATTCGGCAAGCCCGAGGAAGACTTGGAAGGAGACAAGACTTAAAACAGGAACAAAGCAAGAAAAAATGGTATCTGCGAGATTAAGTTAAAAGCTTGAAGAAGGAAATGGGCAGTGCCAAGTATCACGTAGGAAAGGTGCCGTAGGATTTGACAACTAAGGAGGCCGTCGTTGACTGAATTCTATGCTCCAGAACCTACAAGAATTTCCCAGTGACTGTAGGATCAAGTTCAAGTTATTCTGCGTGGCATACAAGGCCCATCACAATTTAGCCCCCGTCAACCTTCTCAGATTCTTCTGAGACCACCCCACCATCTATAACTCAGTCTGTCTCCATGACCAACAGATAATAATATGTAACATTGATGGAATACCTACTATGTCCCAGGTATCTCCTAAAAGTCTTAGATAACTTAGTTCATTTGATCTTCCCCCAAAACCCTTGAAGTATATAAAACTCTAATTTTCAGGTAGGGAAAATGAAACTTAACATCTTACTTGTAGTTCCACAGGTATAACTGGGAGAGCCAGGATTTGAACCCAGGTAGTCCAATTCCAGAGCCCAAGGACTCTTAAATATTAAACTTCAATATTTACAAAATACAACCACTTTATGCTGCCTCGCTTTCCCCACCTACTCTACCTGCCATGCGGCCACTTCCGCGCAGCTTCTGCTCAAAACTCGCCAGCTGAGATAGTCCTAAGTCCTAGTCTGGCATCACCACTTCCCCCAGCTTTTCTCAACTCTCCCACATGCTTTCTAAACAACTTGTACATTGTATATTCATATTGGTATTACGGCACTGTCGCATATTTATTAATTACAATTCATTTCTACTCATCGCAATGGGAGCACCTTTGCATTTCTCTCTGGATGAATGACTGTGTGTAGGTAAATATCCACTTCACTGGTAACATCAGTCAAGAAGGATTTTGCTGTTTTTGGTTCTCTTCCCAATGTTTTTGGCTGCAAGTAACTGATTTCCTGACTAGCAGCAGCTAAGCTGACAAGAGTTTGTTTTTCTCATGTGTCAGGAGGTTTTCTCATGTGTCAGTAGCCCAGTGACGTTTTGGGCCTCTCTCTCCTTGTCTTAAAATGGTGACTATAGTTCTAATATATCCATATTCAGTGTAGGAGGAAGGGGCGAAGGGAAGATAATGATTCTATCTGCTTTATGGGGAAAACAAGAATGTTCCCAGCATTCTGCTGTTTCTTCACCATTGGCCAGAAGTTTATCACATGGCAACTCCTAGCTGCAAGGAAGGCAGGAAAAATGGTTAGCTTTTCAGGCCTCTGGAATAGAAGGATCCAGCAAAAGAGTAGGGATTTATGAGTGATCCGGAAACTTACTACTGAAGTGTCTGAGAAATATTAGAAAACAAGGTAACTGGTAAGTTTTTTAAAGCCTCATTAGTGACAAAGCAAGACACATTTGTTAAAAGAATAGTGGGCGGAAATATTTCATGCAAAGACTCTTTGCCTTGGGATGGGAATGTGGGTAAATCTCATGATTTTTCTGCTCACTCTTATATGATGACAGTCCCGAGGTCACTTTAAGTTACAGAACATAATTCCAATGATATAAATGGAATAAGTCCATCCAAAATTGTTAAATAAATTTCAACCTTCAATCGTCATTCAGAGGTCGGCTTTCTCCATCGCCACCCTGCACTGGGGCCTGTAGTCAGCGGCTGCCTGCCCTCCAGCAGGCAGGGGTGGGCTGTTTCCGCTCTCTCCCTTTTTCCCCAAATAGCAGCTGGAATTTGCTCTTTGGACCACTCTGCTAAGGTGCTCAGAGCCCAGGTAAACGCATTTCTATACCAAGTGGTCACACACGACTCTTTCCATAACCTTGAAGAGTTCCATGTCACCTCCCACTTCTCGTTGCTCTGGCCCTGGCTCCCTCGAGCAGACTCTAGTGAAGAGGCCCCAGTTCAATCCTAACTCGACACTCTGCTGCTTAGTTCAGGCGTGGTTTCTGGAAAATTCTCTCATATCGCCTCCTCATCCAACAAGCTTGAGTAGTGCAGGCTGATGATAATACAGCCCTATGCCTCCTGCTTCCTTGGAGTGGTCTACACAGCATTCTGGGGGCATACGTTCCAAGGTCTCTGTGTGGCTCAGCAGGCTTGATGTGAAGGGGGTAACCCCTCCCCGCAATCCTGCCCACATGGCAACATCTCCCTCCAAAGAAATCTCTCCCAAATTTCTTTGCCTTCACTACTCTGGCTAAGCAGGTCTCAGTCATGGAATTTGTTCTGAGGCCCTCTGTAATTGGGTAGACGAAGGCTGATCTGGATCTCGAACACTGTCCATATCACTGTCAAGCTGAGGTAGGAAGCACTTTATTACAGCTATCTTTCACTTCAGATACACATTAACCAACAGAACAATTCAATTTGTGTTGTCACAGAACCCAAAGGAGAAGGAATGTGAATAACATGTAAATCGACAAAAATATATGAGATACATATATAATATTTTCACTAACTCAACGTTCAGACACCACAGTATGCCAGAATTATAGCAGTTAAACAAAAACAACCTTCAGCTCTTACGAGGCTCACATTTTCATAATGGGGAGACAGAGAATAAATACACAGATATACAATACACAAAGCAGAAGTGAGTCCTGTGATGAAACACAGTGGATAGGAGTAGAAGCTGGCTGGGCTGGGGTACTACATCATATGGAGGTCGTCTGATGAGAAAACCAACTCTGATAAGTGAGAAAGCACGTGGAAAGAAGCAGCTTTGGGATGATGTTGGTAATGGTGAAAACGCAACCCCTTCCCAAACGTAAATTGTAAGGACATTATTTCTTCTCCATAAAAAAAGAAAATTAGCTATTCTAGTCCATCCTCCTTAACTCACCTCACATTATTACTGTAACTCTGCTTAAAGTGTTTCAATTTAAGATGGTCCTCATATCAGAATCTTGTGCCCTACCTACTGCATATGTGTAAATGGAGTGAGTATCTCTTCTAAAGTTAACTAAACTTCCTACTTAATCTAGGCATTCTCCAAACTGAAAAATATTTTGTTTAATATCGGTTTTCTTTTTCATTTCACTCAATGAGCACTATCACTTTAAAGGGACGCACTTCATTTTTGTGCATATGCCCACAAGACGTGGTGTGTACAATCCCAAGCGTGCGTGCTTGGGTATGGAGAAGGCAGTCATGAGCGTCTTAAGCACACTCGGAGTCTTTATGAATCTGAGTCATGAAGTGCTGTCACTGATGGAAGCCAGATGCAGGATTGTCAGCTGTCTGCGCTTAGAGCGATTCTGCACAAGCCGAATGAGGAAACCGCCATATTCCCACTCGTCAGCAATCACATCCAAAAATGCCTCATGCAGTTACGGTGGGATATGCACAGCTATCACGGGAGTGGGGGTGGAAGGCAGCACCCAGAGCCGTGACAGCAGGGCAGACTGGGATGTTAGGTGGTGCTGTTGCTAATACTCGCACTGCAGCTCACACATGGCAGAAAGCCATGTGTCTCTGCACTCATCTCGTGGAACCTCTCCCCTTTGTCCTTCTCTTCCTGACCTCTGTGTAACTTATCTTGCTATGTTTGATAAACCCCCTCCATTATAGATTTCTGTCAGATTCCCCTAACCTTGAAAGAACACGTTAAGTACATTTTCCTTAGTCACGCTCTTCGGTTCTCCATTACCTTTCTTTTGGGGCTTCCTTAGGGCACGCCCACTCCCCCTGTCCACCTCCCCATGGCCTCCCACTACCCGTCTGCTTTGGCTCCACCATCACGTCTCTTCTTCCCTCTCCTAGGCCTTTCTGGAAAGAACTACTCAAATACAAATACTGTTTCAACAAATAATTTTCAGTTCATTCATGGCGATGTGTAAAATGAATTGGTGACCCAATGTCTGTATAAATACCTGCAATGAGACTGCAGGTGGCTGTCAAGGTCTTGTGGCTACAAAAGTCAGGGAAAAAATCGAGGTAAATGGCAATCTGGAGATGAAAAGTCATGTACCAAGTGCTCCCCATGTCACTCGGAGGAAAAGTCTGAGTCCATAAAGGCCTACAAGGCCTCGGAGCTCAAACCCCCGTGTCCCTCGGCCCCTGCCTCGTCTCCCTCAAGCTCATTCCACCCGATCACTCCTGGCAAACTTTACTTCTTGAACACCAAACCACGCTCTCTGCCCCGGAGCCTTCGCACTTGCTTTTCCTCTTGGTTGGCATGATCTTTATCCAGATGGCATTTCTTACTCCCTCGCCCCCTCTCTGCATGCAAGTGTCATCTTTTTCAGGAGGCCTTCCCAACCGCCCTATAAAAAACAGCAACACTCCCGATGCCATCCTCCGCACTTCTCATCCCTCTTAAATTACCCGATTCCTCTCCATAGCACCTGTCACCATCTGATACATGTTGAGTGGGCTATTTGTACAATGTCTGTCTCAACACACTATTCCGTTCGCTCCGTGAGAACAAAGCTGTTGTCTGTTTAATACCCTGCTCTCTTCCCAGCACCAGACTGGGCCTGGCATACCAAAGGGCCATAAGAGCTCAGTAAGTATTGTTGCATACTTATGAACGGGTGAATGCTTACTCTGCCTGCCTCCTGGACTCCCGGGCCAATGCTCTGGGTATCCGTGCCTCCACGCCCCTCCTCTCTTGCTCCTCTTGGTTTCCTTGACCTCTGACCCCAGCGCTCCAGCACTGCCAGGCTCACTGCAGCCACAGTTATGGTGTGGTTCTGACTGTGCCCCACCAGGCACTGGCTGTCCCATAGCTTTGGCCTTTTGGGCAGTGGTTCTCTGTCGTCCTCCAGGGAACCTGTATCCTGGTGTCCCCGAACCCCAGGTGGTTTAGCAGGACAGGTCCTGACCCTTTGGCTTCTTCCCCAGGGCAAGCAACCACCAGCAGAGTGGGAAAATGTGGTCGCAGTCATGTTTTCTTTCTTCAATGAAGACGCTTAAAAATCTGAGGGAGAACTCAGACCTGAAACCCTCAGAGAACTGACATCTTTGTTCCCAAGTACATTCATAAACAAGATAAAACGCAAGCTCGTTAGCGGAGCATTTGAGTTCTACTTTTCACTCTCAGCTCTTATTCCTGCCCAATTTCCTCTCCCTGCCTCTCACCCACCCTGTCACTCTGCTCCAGCCTTTTCTCCTCCAAGCTCTCTCACATGGCCTTTGCAGGTACCGTCAGCTCTCCACATCCATGGGTTCAGCATCTAAATTTCCATCTGAGATTGACTGACTCAGGGACTTGAGCATATGTAGATTTTGGTATTGCAGGGGGCTTCTAGAACTAACCCCCTTTGATACCAAGAGAAGACTGTATACTCGCTCTTTCCTTCTTTGATGTCCCTCCTCCTTCAGATGCACGCTGCATCTAAGAACCCTGAAGCTTCTAAGACATCACTACTGGGAGCCCCATTCCCACCTCCTAGGTGTTTACCCCATCTGCGTTGCCTCTCTCCACTAGCTGAAGGCAGGGCATGGAGCATTCTGAGCTCCACCTCTAAAACTTTATGCAAAGTAATCTCTTTAAAGGAAGACCAGCTCTTCAACCAGAAATGCTGGGGGCCAGGGCAAAGCTTATCTAACATTCCACATTCAATAACCAATGAGTCAGACAAGTGACAAAACTTCCCTTCTCTTAATATGCTGATGTAGACACAATTGCTTACCTGTTATTTTTAGTTACATTAAACATGCTTTGGGAAATGATGTCATGTGTCCGAATTAACATTCCCGCTTTTTCTACTTCCAAAGAGGGCACTATGAATTCCCTAAAGTGCTGTAAAAGTTAGGAGAAAATAAGATTGCACAGACTTTACATGATGCTTTTGAATCTATTATTAAATTTAATGAGCGCTAGTTGTTAGCCAAAAAATCCTAGATTTTCAAAGACAGCCTTGCCAACACAAAAATAACCAGTAAGGGCCTTGTGTAGTTCTGTTGTCATGTATCAATTGAGTAATCCAAAGGGACTTTGCCTTAGAAAGGAAAAAGTGACTCAGACCCTCAAGGTGATACATCTTGAGCTGTATCAGCCATTTCCGGGAATGCTAAAACTACATGTGGTTTCTGAATTCCTTTTTCATTTGTAATGACCTTTAATTAAACATCATCTCTTGGAACAATTTAATGGAAATATGGAGATAGAGTGGGCTGGCTACAGCAATATGTATGTTAAAATAAATTTATTGCGTGCTAATACTTAGAATGTTTGAATGGTGTCTTAGCCCTAGACAAAATAGTAGGACAATAATGATGCAAACCTATAAAACATTCCATCACAAAATTGATTACATTGAACACAAAAAAGGAAAGTTTCTTCCGACCATTGTTATTCTTCCAGTCAGTTTATTTTTCTGTTTTGTCTTTTACTTTCCTGAGTTGTTCTTTACTTTCTGCCCTTCTCCATCCTCAGCCCCTTGTGTGGTAGTGAATTGAGAATATGACCCCTCAGCTCTCACACCTGCCAGTTACGTGGGGTGTCATGGCTCCGAGCTCACTTTCTCACCTGTTCGACTGGACGCTTAACACTCTTCTCTCGGGGTACTGTCAGGTGAAATGGGGCTGTCACTGTTCCGGGACGTGCTCTTTATACCTGTAACAGAACTATGTAGCACCCACTACTCAGTGGGCACTGGTATCAGGATAAAGGAACGGTCCTGCCTCGGGGGAGCATTATAAGAATTACAAGATGGCAGCCTCCATACTCTTCTCGCCCTCAACCTCTTCCTTCACCTTTCTGTCTTGCTTTGGCATCTGAACAGTCAAGTTCAATGCCAGAGAAAGAGAGACTCAGGCAAAGGGTGTCTTGGGTACTCTTAAACCTCTTTAGCTCTGCTTCACCTCCTTCTCCTGATGCACCCTACGCTTTTCTCCACCCCTTCCCCTGCTCTGCTGAGTTCAGTAAACATTAACTGTGCACGGTCTATGTGCTGGCATTCTGCCAGGTGCTCAGAAATCAGAGATAACTGTAATAATAACAACCCTACTGCCCGTAAGGAGCTCAAAGAATGGAACGATACACAAACATAATAAACACAACTTCAATAGGAAAGGGAGGGCACTAAAATATAGGAAACCCACGTAAGTCATTAGTCACTAGGAATGCCAAAATATCGTCTTCCATTAACGTGCTTTCCTGGACCAGCACCATGGCTACGTGTCCCAGTCAGGAAAGAGGCTGCATTCTTGGTTGATTTTCTATCTGGAATGAAATCTGTTTGTTTGTTTGTTTGTTTTTCTTTTCTTTTCTTCCCGCCTTATCTTTATTCTCAATAGATCTATCACATTGTTATTGATTCCACTTCCCATCTAGGCCACATTTAGTTCCTCTACGTCCTTGGAAAAAGTCTCACTCCAAAGTAGCCCAGGTACTCCCTGTGTATTTACCCATAGAACTTACTTTTCTCTTCATCTCTTTTGGCCTTCACTAGTTACATGTCAAATCCTTTACATCCGCTATCATAATTTAATTCCCAGATAAATCTGCAAAGGAGACAATGTCAGCCACAATTATAAGTCGGGATTCAGGACCCAGAGAGAAAAGTAGTTTGCCTAAGGTTTCCTTGCAAATGCAAATGTCAGGACTGGAACCCAGGTCTCTATTCGATTTCCCTTATTTTGTGCTTTTCTCTAGAAATGAAGAGAAAGGAAAAAAACATCTTGTTGAGATTCTGAAAACCAGGCACTTGCCAGCATGCCTTAGGGGCAAAGGTGACCTATATTCTCTCCTAAGAACTAGTCACAATGTATTTTCAAGCATGTGGCAACTTTATAGTCCAGCTAGATGTAGGCAGCAAGCAAGCCCCTCTCCCCTACCCCCCACACACATACAAACTGGAAAACACTTCCAAATGTATGTGATAAATATACAAAAATGAATTACAGAACGGAGATATAGACATTCGGCAAAAAGGGGAAGTTTCTACAATTAACTACTTCTATTCAGTTAATTATAGCTGATTGAGTTACTAGTTTAAAAATATACTCCCTTTTATTTAGTTTTGAAATAGACATCTTAGATAGAATCCCTAGACAAAAATTTGATTAAACTAGCATCCTCTGGTCAGAAGTATTTGAGAAATAAGAGCTTATTTATGAAAAATAAATGGGAATCTTATTTATTTTTGTCATGTTTTATTTTTAATATTTCTTGCTTATAATCACTAAAGATTTTTTTTAAAAAAAACATGTTCTTATCCCATTTTTAAACATGTGGACTTGGAGTAGTATTGAACAGTTCAATTGATTATTATTTTAATCTCTGTGCAGAGCCAGCGCCACAGTAACTTGGAAATATGAATCATAGAAACCATGTTCACAAAATTACAGATCTCTGAATTTGTGAAAAATAACACTCTATTTTTTTTTTTCTTTATATTAAAAGAGGAGCGTGCTACGGTTTACTTCACACAGAAGGGTTTGTGAACGGTCTCACGCATTTGCTGTCTCGGAGACAGCAAAATGGCAATAGTTGGCAGGCAACCTCTACTGGAGGGGACACAAAGAAAAAGCTAGTTAGAAATAGGTCAAGGGAGTTTTTTATGAAAAGTTGAGAATAAATTCATAAAAAGGCCAAAACAACTGGATTTTACATGAGTGCTACAATTGAATAGAAGCTTCGTCTGTTAAAATTCTGCATTTTGCTAACTTCCTAAACCACTTTAAGTCTTCTCTTGATAGGATTTCACTGGCTAAATTAGGTAGTTAGAACATGGGAAAAGAAGATGCCTATTTACTCACTGCTTATAAAAATGAATATTTCCGAAGCTCCAAGGGTAAAATTCTCAAATAGAGAAAGTATATAATAATATTCAAGTGCATACTTCTTCCAGAATTCACCCAAATCAAAATCTACACAAATCGTTTGACTGTTCACTATTTCTGTAATCTCCATAAATATAATAGATAAGTAATTTACATTAAAAGCTCATCAATTAGAGAACTATTTAAGGCAACTGAATATAGCTCAGAAACTTTTAATTGGTAATAAAAATTATACACGTTTGTCTTTTAAGGCTTTACTATTCTTTTAAAAAATATTTTCCATTTTTGGTTAAATAATCTACAGACATTATCGATACAAAACAAATATTCCAAGAAAGAAATGCTGGTTATTCTCAGTAACTCCTCTACTTACACATCCAATTGGCCACCGTGTCCAAGTGTTGGAGCACGCTAAATATTTTTGAATCCATTCCCTCCTCTTGTTCATATGGTTCAAGTCTTTGCCCTCTCTTCTTCAGACCACTAACTAGGTCAGGGGCCCGGCTATCCTCACTGCCCCGAATCCTTTCCCTTTCAATCAATCTTTCATTTGCCACCAAGTTATTACATAATGGAGTATGACTAAATCTCTCTCTGTCATAACAGTATTCCGTACTTCAAGTTACCTGCTCTATAAAGTCCAAATGCTTCGAAGACAGGCTCACCTTTCCAGCCTTGCCCCCTCCCCGTTTCCCTGCACAACCCCCCACCGCTCTGCAGACGTGTTCATGTCTTCGCCCTCATTTTCGCACGTTGCTCCGAATATTCTGTTTTCTCCTGCAGCATCTGCCTCTCTCTACCTGTTAAACTCTTTACCATTCCTGTTGGCCCAGCGCCAATGTCACTTCAATTGTGAAAACTTCCCCCGTGACTCAACTAAACGTTTGAGCTAAGCCTTCCTCAATTAAAAAAAAAAAGTACATCTGTACAGGGGTCTGTGGTGCATCATTCTCTTTGAAGCACACAGTTGCTTTCATTCTTCTCTACGCAAGTTAAAAGAACAAATAAATGACGGTGTCTGAAATCTGTTCTTTTGGGACTCTGCATTTAGCCATCACTTTTCTGCAACATGAGAAGGGTCAATTCCTTCCTTTTGTTTTCCTCTTTTTGGAGGGGCAGGGGCGGGAAAGGAGCGATTTAATTTTCTGTCAAGATGTCAAATTGTTTGGCTGTGCCCACATATGCCAGAGGTTACAATAATATTCAATTACTTTTATACAGCTTTTCTGTTTTTTATATTTTCTAAGATTTTTCAAAGGATTTTTTTTTTTTCCCTTATTCATTCCATAAGAGGTCTTTCTATAGAATGCATTTACTTAATCTAGGAGCTGCCATAGGCTTCAAATTGTGTTTGGCTCTGAAAAGAATTAGTGTTATATTTCTGCATTGTTTTTCTTATGGCTATTGCTTTCCATCATAACAGACTAGAACTGAGAATAATTTATATTAAAGGTCCACATATAAATCATCTTTCCTACTGCTTAAAAAATCTTGAGTCAATTTGACTCTAAATTATCATTTCTATATAACATTCTCCCCACCCCAGGAAATTCAATAAATGAGATAACTTAAAATCTTTATGTTTTCTGTTCAGTAATCAAATAACTTTATATTATTCTCATGAAAACCTACCCGTTGATTTTTCACTGAAGGGGACCTTCCCAAGCAGTGTCTAAATGGTAAGAATTCCATGACGCATACCTGTGAAATCACAAATGCATTTCTATTGGTGGAACTGTTCGTCACTCCCCGTTCTGATACCTTCGATTGGACGATTGCCCTGAACTCGTGCAGGGCGCACATCCAAGTCCCTCCTTCTCCAACACAAACCTGCCTGGAGCGGAGCAGCCCTCAGGGCTCCTTTGGGTGACCACTGTGCAGTTTGAGAAGTGCCACCACACACCCTGCTGCACGCTGCAGGGCCTTGCCATGGGGACCAGTGCAAATAGGATCCTAGAATGTGTATGGTTTTTTGGTTTGCTTGTTTTTGTTTGTTTGTTTGTTTTTCACGCTGAAACGAAGAAAAAGTGGGATAGGAACAAATTTGGCAGAATTTCAATAATCGTTGAATCTGCACATGGGTATAAGGATGTTCCTTGTAACAGTTCCCTCTACTTCTACGTATGTGTGAACTTTTTCATGATAAAATTTTTAAAAAGAAGTAAAGGGGCACCTAAAGCCAAGCATAGTATTTCTGTCGGTTCTGAGTAAAGAGCGTGAAAGCCCAAGCATCGCTCCACATACGCCAAATATTGTTCCTTCCCCCCTAGAGCCATTCTTTACTCTGCTTTTAGCCCAGGCTGACCTGAATGGACACAGGGTGAGCTGGGTGGTAGGAGCTTCCATGGATGGTGGGAAGAAGAATGGGTAAGAGATGAGTCAGAGAAGTCCTTCCGCCAACACCCATCCCACAGCCTCACCAGGGCCCGACGGTGTCCTTCAGTCAAAGGTCACTGCCCTTCTCAAGGGGTCACTCTTTGTCCATCAAAGTTCAGGCAATTTCTCCCATCCTAGTCCCTTCCTTGAGTCTCGACAAATAACAAAGCCACTGTTTCTAGCTCCAGGTTCCTTAGTGATTTCTCAGAGTTCCTCTTCATCCTTTGCATATAAACCGTTGAGTTATCCTGAGCTGACTCAGGGGACCCCGGCTGATAGACCACTCAACACAGCATGATGGCCTATTCCATCCATGAAGGAGAGAGTACATCAAACTCACTGGCGTGAAAAGCAGCAACATGCCTGATTGGCAGGAAAGTACTGCAAAGCACTCATCAGTGTGTTTTCCCCTCCTTCCCTCACCAAATTCCTTCATTCAGAAGTTGGATTTCTCACCCCTCTGAAGCCAAAAGCACTAAGGGCGAGTCACCTGTTGCAGACCAGACACAGGCCGCAGACACTCCACAGAAGAGCTGAGCATCACACTCACGGGCTGAGTTTGCTCTCTCCCAGGAAACAGGAACGTGCAAGGGGCTGCAGGAGCCCTGGGCGGGAGCTGCAGGAGCCCTGGGCAGGAGCTGCAGGGAGACTGAGCTGGTCTTTTCGCTACCACTTGTGGAGGACCACCGACTGTCAGGAGTCATCCTGTCAGGTCCTGATGATTCTTTGTGTAAAGATACTGTGTGGTATTCACCAGGATTCTCCCCAGGCCCTTCTGTGCATCTTGTATTTCCTATTTGATGGCCAGAGACATTCGATAAGCCCCTCCCCCAAACAGATCATGGCATACGTGGACACACTGAGAAGATGCTAGTGGCAGGATGGACGCTCCCCACAACAAACCAAGCGCCATGAGACAGACCTGTCTGCAGCTGCTCACTGGGCTGAGAGAGTGGCGGGCAGTGCCTTTCCCATGACACCTACATGATGACAGATACTTTGGGGTTTGGAAGTGGAAGTCGTCAAAGGATGGCCAGACTTTGTGCTAGTTTTTGGAGGATGGAGTCGTCATGATGGTTTCCTTTTTCTGGGGACCCTGTGCCAGATGCTATGCTAAGTGTTTTTCATTCACGATCTCTAATTTTACATTATTATAGGCATGATTTCCCCCATATTATGGGGAAAAGGTAACGTGCTCAAGGCCACGTGACGAGTCAATGGCAAAGCTGAGATTCAAACCAAGTATGTCTGACTCAAAAGTGTATACTCTTTTCACGACACAATTTGTTTTCTCTTAAAGGAGCTGGGAGGATATCTGTTGGGAGTTTGTTTTCTTTTGCTTGGATGCAGAGGTATCTAAGGAAAAGAGGAGAGAGAGAGAAGACATAGAAGGGACAGGATAGGACACATCCTCCCCTCTCTGGCCACACAGGAGGGACTGGTTTAGAGGACAGAAGGTTAAGGCACAGTGTCCATGAAATGCTGGCTAGGACTGTCCTTGAAGCACCGCTTCTGTCCTACAAAACAGTATCAGCATGGGCATAAGGAGAAGCCATTCTTCTCTCCTCACCACCCCCATCCACAGGTTACAGAGTCGCTTTGGGCTCAAGGGGTCCATTGCGTGCAGGGGTGACATTGGACAGAGGCACCAGCTGCAGAAGCCATGACAAGTCCCCTTGACCAAGAGGCTCAAGTGGAAAGAACATGAGCAAACTTGTTCCTGAGCCCATAGGAGATGTCACACCCCTGAGGATGCCAGAATAGCCAGGGAAGAATGTAAACGGAAAAGAGGAGCGTGAGGGGTCAGGTCTCGTCAAGCAGGTGAAGGTTGGAGCCATGGAGATATGGGTGTAAATAGTAACTGACCTTGTGTCATACTGAAACCTAGGAGGCGTGGAGTAATTGCTAATCCACTTGTTCTTTCTTTGGATCCCTGGCACTCTGGCTCTATTTCTGCCACTGGATTCACGGCTCCATGCCCAGATCCATTCCTGCAGCTCATCAGAAGTACAAGGCTGCCTCACTTTTTGGCCCTCCATTGCCCACCTGCTCATTCTTGTGTGGGCTGAGCTTTCCTACACTCGGACTCAGCTTATCTGCCTGCTTTTCTGAATACTGGACTCTGTCCCCCCATCTAAATTTTTGTTGTGCCCACTGTGGTACAGTAAAATAATATATATTTGGTCTTTGTCTCCAGGTCCTGGCACAGAGCTTCTATTACTCTTGGGATTCCTTGAGCGATAAGACTGTCTTTTGCATGCTAATGAGACGACTCAAGGCAGGGCCCTTAAGTAGCCTCTGGATGGGGCTGGTCATGAAAGGACCCAACCATGAGATTAGAGGGTTAGCATTTTCAACCCCAATCCTTGACCTTCAGGGAGAGGAGAAGAGCTAGAGGTTGAGTTCAAAGTCCGATGGCCAATGATTTAATCAATCATGTCTATGTAATGAAACTTTGGTTAAAATTATGAAACAAGGGCAAGAGAGCTTCCAGGTTGGTGAACACATCCAGATGCGGGAAGGACATAGAGGTTCTATATACCCCTTGTCCCTAAATCTCGACCTATGTATCTCTTCCATTTGGCTGTTTCTGAGTAGTACCTTTATAATAAACTGTAACCATAAATAAAGAGCTTTCTAAGTCCTGAGCCATTCTAGTGAAGTGTCGAGCCTGAGGGAGGCAGCTGTGGGAATCCCTGAATTTGTAGTTAGGAAGCTTGGGGAACTTCATTTGCAGTTGGCATCTAAAGTGGGGACAGTCTTGCAGGACTGAGCCCTTAACCCGTGGGGTCTGTTCTGACCCCACGTAGTTAGCGTCAAAATTAAATTGAATTGTTGGACACCATTTGGTTTTGGAAAATCAGGGTATTGATTATTGTTGGAAAAATGACACAACATCCATCATAATCAGGTTGTTGATATTCATCTTGAGTGTATTCAACATTCTGACACTGCCAGATGGTGAGGACATTCTCACAGCCTTGCTGAAGAGACTGAAACACGAACCAGCAGCATAGAGCCAGCAGGTAAGTCCTTCCAACATGCTACCATCTTGGCCAGAGCTTCCCCCATCTGAACTGTTACAACAACCTATAATGGGTTTCCAAACTTCTACCCCTGCACCTCTACACAGAAGTTAGAAGAATCTTTGAAAAATGTGAGTCAGATCATGTCACTCCTTAAAACCTTGCAATTTTCCTAATTCCCTTTCACAGTGAGCTGGCGCCTGGTCACCTCTTCAACCACGTGTGTGACATCCTTGGCCCTCACTCACTTCACTCTGCATGCCAGCCACCCTTGGTCTTGAAATGTGCCAGGCAGCTCTCACCTAGGGGCTTTGCACATGTTCCTCTGTCTGGAACATTCTTCCCCTAAATAGCTTATGATTAATATTCATACCTCCTTCAAGTGTTTGCTCAGATTTCAGCTTTTCCATGAGGTCTGCCTTCACCAACCATTTAAACTTGTGAGTCATGTTCTTACCTAACCCACTGAACTCCCACCTTGATTTCCTTGCCTGCCATTCTACCATATATGGTGCCATACAATTTAATTTTTGATTAGATTTATCGTTTGGTCTTTCCCCGTGATAGAACGTAAATTTCACAAAAAGTCAGTATCTGTATCAGTTTCATTCCCTGATGTATCGCAAGGACCTGGCACATAATAAATGCTCAATATATTGCAGCTGAATGAATGATTTTAAGAACAAAACTTTGTTTGGAGGATCCTAACTGAGTGTGCTGCATTGCAATCCCAGGTTAGACATGGAGTCAGACACACTGGGCAGATCCTGGAGGAAGATTGGAGAAGTGAGTCCAGTCCTCACTGGACTTGAGCCTGACAAAGACTCTCTCCTTGGCCAAACTTCAGAAGGCTCCTCTGCGCCCTCTTTCTACTCGGCCTTGTCCTTGAACTCTGTCTTTGACCTGCTTAGCCCAGTTTTAGCAAGAATCCCTTAATATCTGATCACCCTCAATGTCTAATGAAATTCCTCATCCTTTGCCTCTGATACCAGATCACCCTGGTCTACCTTCAGCAAGAATTCTGTCAAGTCAGGTTGGCAAGAACCTCCTTACCTTTGATGTCTGCTCTTATTAATTTGCCATCCATTGATCCCCTTACTCTCTTCATTGGCTATGAATCACCAGCTGTCTTTGCTGTATTTAAAGTTAAGCCATATCTCTCTCCCCTATTGCAATGGTCTTGACACCTATTGCAATCAACCTGAATAGTTTTCCTTATCATTTTAACCAGGGTCAGAATAATTTTTTCTTTAACTAACCCTATGAGTTTGAGCAAGCCATGTGACTTCAGTTTTCTCATCTATTAAAGGAAACTCCTAAGAGGATCTCTTAGATAGTACCACCAGCTTGAGTCAATCCCAAATAAGCCAAGCTCCTCAGGACACTGTACCTACAACTGTTTCCTTGTCATCCTAGAGGGCAATTTCTCCAAATCTGATCTACCCTCTTCCATATACTGGAATTTGCTCTCTGCCCTGGCACATACTGATGCTCCAGAATCTTCCTGAAGGCAGAGGAGAGGGAACCAATCCCAAAATGGCTTTCAACAATGAGATTGTCTCAACTTTTTCCTTATAGATTTGGATGGTATATTCAATAATATATCTGCTTTTATTTTATCATAACATTTTATATTGCTTATCAGATAATCTAACTTTTTCCCAAAAAAATATTTACATAAAGCCAAGGAAAGCACTGCATGTTCATGGGGTGACTCTGAGCAAACCTCCCCCACTCACACGTACCCCTGAGAACTCAGGACACAACACACCAGAGATCAAGAAACATACTCTAGACCCTTTTTATCTGCTTACCTTTCCTTGCCCCAGAAAGAAGGAGACTAGGCAATTAAGTTCTACATGGTTATGGTCTTAATAAGACAGGTTTAAAACGTCTTCCTAAAAGTGTGTCTATAAAAATAATCTTAAATTGATGCTTTGACTCTCAACCCATGTTCTCTATTCTATGTATTCATTGATGTTGCTATATACACTCACTGACATTTTAGCTTTAAGTAACTTATAAGTTCTCAGGAAATTCTAAAGTACCCAATCTATATAATGTAAACTCTGCAAAGATACTCCCAGTTAATTCATATTTTTTCTATGAATAGAATCTATCATCTAGTGATTACAAAGATGATCTAATCTGTTCTTTTCAACATCTATTAGATGCTTCAACTCAATCCTGCTTTTTGTTAAAAATTCATACTTAGTGTAAGCATTAATGATTCTATATGATCACTGCTCTTTAAAATAAATTGTAAGTGAAATTATTTCTAGCAAATCAGCCTAAGGGTAAGTTGGATGAATACGAGTTCACCTTTAATTTGGAAAAAAAGTCTACTTTCAAAACTAAGGGGAAAGCATTATATGGAAGCACGTTAGAAGTTAAAAAGAAAAATCCACAGAAATACTGTGATATAACGTGTATGATGAGAGGTGAGTATATTTCTCTCATGTTTAAAGAATTTAGCAACAGCAGTAGTAAGAAAAAACTCATCTCAGATGACTTCTAATAATACTAGAAAGTATAGAAAAAAATCCAATTTGTCAATAAAAGTTAAATACATTAAGTAGTCTCAATATCTGTGTGTTTACATATTTAAATATCAATCGCAAAATTGATTCTGATTTGTTAAGAGGCAAGTTCTATTGAATAAGTTACACTTATTTCCTCTGTCTAATAAATAACAATTTTTCAAAACGTAAAGAAAGAAACAAATACTGAGTTTTTTCAAGGTTTTAAATTTGGGAAGCCAAATTTAAAGTTCTTTCTGTTGATATCATTAGGTTACAAGATATAAAGCCTTATCTGCTGTCTATGGCACTAAAATTTCAATTATTGGCTATATCATTTGAATATAGCAGTCAAAATTGATGAAAGAATATTTTGTCATATGCTTAGGGAGAAATAAAAGAAGAACACATAGAAGTTTAAGAGGTAGTTATAAATATATATTAATATTAAATTTGTGCATAAATCCTTGTGAAATAGGAATATGTCCTTATAAAATAGCGACTAAACTTGAGGAGAAGAATAAGCATGACTTTTATCATCATAGTTTTAGAAGGAAAAGCAGAATGCTCTCTCTCTCTCTTAGGTTATTTGATACATTTCCAAATACTTCACAGCTGTTTATTTAATATTTCCAAATAATCATATGTCCAATAAGAGGCACTAATGTATACATCTGATGAAGGAAGAAGTGGAATACATCTAGCCAGCTGTCCATTATACCAGTCACACCAGGAGACAGACAATCCAAGCCATCTGGACAAACGTAGGAGACAATTTCCAGCCTTTGGCTTGAAACATCACACACACAATTCCAGTTAGAACTGAAATATCTACAATTGATTCACTTTTACCTCTAGAAACCTTTCATTTGTTTTTGCCTACCTATGTCTCATTAGGGAAAACACAATAAGCCTTAAAATGCAATGCAAACTGTTGTAATTTAAAACATTAACTCATTTACCGATTATCCTTGGTCTCCATTATCACTTCTCCTGGAATATCTGTCTGTGAAAACCATGAAAATATGTTTCTTTCTTCGCTTTATCTATTGTTTGAGTTTCCTTTAACGTGTACTCCAGGTTCAGCTCTGCTTGGCCGGTGAAAAGCCTGTTTTTCCTCTCACTGTCCATTCATCATCTGATATCCAAAAACATTGTCGCGTGTTATGTTTGTGTTGCTTAAAGTATGGCTCTCCAGTCCAAAAGTGGTTGCCTCCTTTGCTTATATCTCCTGGTCAAAGACCCACAAGTTCTTCAGGTAAAAAAAAATATCGATCAGCTAATGATTTTTGGCTCTTCTCCAAAACAAAAATAAGCTATTTTCATCTGAGAATCTCCTGTATCTCTTTTCAAAGGTGATGGGGGAAGATGTCATAGCCGTTCTCGGGTATGTGTATGTCACCCTCATCTCAGCAGATGGAAAGTCCTCATAGGTGAGTGCCTTTCTTCTTACCCTGGTGATTCCTACATCTCAGCATCACTTCTGTGATCCTGAAAAGAAAAATCAAGGCAGGGTAAAGGAAAGAGTAGGGAAAAGTACTTGAAGTAAATTGTGATTCCTCGTGGAAGACAGCCACGGTTCTTAGCTTCGGTGACATTCTAATTATAAACTGCTGGTTGCACCACAACCCTGCCAGATAGCATGGCATTTATCTCTCGCCTCACAACCAACAAATGCATGTGTGGAACTAGACATGGTTGTCTCTATAAATAAAAAGCATACTACTTAATTAGTTTGTGCATGTCTTCTCACGGGAAATATGTGGTTCAAGTGGAAATATGTGGTTCACACAAAGTGCCTTTTTTTCAGGAACAATACCCATAAGTCCAAATCTAGGACTTTACACATAATGGAATTCGTGTTTGAAAGCAAACATCTATGTTAGCAAAGGAAGAGAAATATGTCTATTGTAAAGTCTTAATTTTTCTAATAATATTCTCAATAACCATTGGGTCCTGCAACAGTCTAACATTTGAAGAAATTAACTAGAAAAAAATGACAAACTTTTACAACAATGATAAACCATATGAACACATGGGATTGAATTTTCTACCCATTCGTGCAAATATAGTGATTACAAATACTTGATAATTTTGAAGGTGCTCGCTTAGACACGATAACATTTAATGATTCTTTGGAGGAGACAGAACAAGAGAGGTAGTACTGCTAATACGTTAAAGAAACCTGGACACAGAAAGGTAAGTAACTGTGTTTAAGTTTACGTGACTCGGAAGTGATAGACAGGACACTGGAAAGCCAGCTCCTGACTTCTTACTCTGTTTTTGCTATCCAACAATGTTTCTTTGGGGACAAAAGTAACATAGAGATAATAATCTAAGCTGTATTGATAACTTTCTGGATGTTCATTAAAACCCAGGAAAAGAACTCAAACTCACTGAAAACTCTTTTTTGGACTCTGGAACATTGAACATGTTCACCTCCTCGGGATTATCTTACTCTCTGATTGTTCAGAATTTACTCCCTGTGACTGAACGACTATATGCCAGTGAGATCATGCCTGTGGATGAGAGAAGGCAGCCTGTTGCCTGGAACATCGGTTTCCCAAACAAGTCACTGACGATCACCCCCATTATTTTTGTTGTATTTCAAATATGATAAAAATTAGGGGATCTTTGGTCTATTCGTATATCATCTGCTTAATTATTTACTTAATATTTTCCCTCAAAATTACTCTCTACTTAAATAAATGTATAATAAAAGGCTAAACTTTCCATCCACCACATAAATGGAAACCCAGAACCATGTGCCACAGATAAATGCTAAGTCTAAAAACAAGCACTAAAATGAATACAAATGGAATCTTATTAAATTCTGGTTGGATACAAGTGCCCACAAAAAAAACGCTAAATCTTTGACCTACTCTTTCTTCATTAAAAATAGAGATTAGTAACTATGCTGTGTACCTGAAACTAGTATAATATTGAATGTCAACTGTAATTTTTTTTAAAAAAATTTTTTAATGGGGATTAGTAAATTTATGGGAACATTTATAGCCTTAAACAATTCAAAAAGAGGAAAGGCTAAAAATTAAGTGTCCATTTCAAGAACTTAGAAATAAAAGTAATGGGGATAAACCCAAAGACAATAGAAAACAAAGATGGAAGCAGAATTAATGAAATAGAAAACAAGATGCAATGGAAAATATCAGCACAATCAAATGTTAATCTTTTCAGCGGTCCCCAACCTTTTTGGCACCAGGGACCGGTGCTCCTATGAGAATCTGATGCCTGATGATATAAGGCAGAACTGAGATGGTGATGCTAGCACTGGGGAGTGGCTGCAAATACAGATGAAGCTTCCTTCGCTTGCTCCCTGTCGCTCGCCTCCTGCTGTGTAGCCCAGTTTTTAATAGGCCACAAACTGGTACCAGTCCATGACCCAGGGGTTGGGGACTCCTGTTTTAAAAGACTAATAAAATTGGCAACCTGTGGCAAGACTGATCAAGATAAAAGCAAAGAAGTTACACACAAAAAACAATGTTGGGAATGAAAAATGGAATGCATCAGAAATCAAAAAGATAAGAGAATATTATAAGAACTTAAAGGTAATGAATTTGAAAATTTTGAAAATGGACAAAATCCTGAAAAAATATAAAGTAACAAAGCTAATTCAAGAAATAAATTAATCTTAATAAACATATTCAATCACTGATATTTAAAATCCCCCACAGAGAAAGCACTAGGCTAGATGGTTTTACTGGTGAGTTATAGCAAGTATTCAATAACAGACAACGCGAATATCTTGCAAATTCCACTGGAGAACATAAAAAACAGGCAATATGCCCAAACAAGTTCATGAGGCTGATAACATTCCCAAACTAGATTATCTAAACCAGATCGGGACAGTGTGAAAAGGGAAAATTACTGGCTAATTTCACTCATAAACATAGATGCAAAAATTCCACATACATATTAGTGAGTTGAATCCAACAATGTATAACAAAGATAAAACCTGATGACCAAATTGATTGGATAAAATCCAGTGTCTATTAAGAACAGAAAAAAAAAAAAAAAAAAATTTTAATAAATAAATAAAAAAAAAAGCCATAAAATGGAATATTCAACCACAAAAAGAAGTGAAGTACTGATATATGCTACAGTGTGGATGAACCTTGAAAATATTATGCTATGTTAATCTTTTCAGTGGTCCCCAACCTTTTTGGCACCAGGGACCAGTGCTCCTATGAGAATCTGATGCCTGATGATATAAGGCAGAGCTGAGATGGTGATGCTAGCACTGGGGAGTGGCTGCAAATACAGACGAAGCTTCCTTCGCTTGCTCCCTGTCGCTCGCCTCCTGCTGTGTAGCCCAGTTTTTAATAGGCCACAAACTGGTACCAGTCCATGACCCAGGGGTTGGGGACTCCTGTTTTAAAAGACTAATAAAATTGGCAACCTGTGGCAAGACTGATCAAGATAAAAGCAAAGAAGTTACACACAAAAAACAATGTTGGGAATGAAAAATGGAATGCATCAGAAATCAAAAAGATAAGAGAATATTATAAGAACTTAAAGGTAATGAATTTGAAAATTTTGAAAATGGACAAAATCCTGAAAAAATATAAAGTAACAAAGCTAATTCAAGAAATAAATTAATCTTAATAAACATATTCAATCACTGATATTTAAAATCCCCCACAGAGAAAGCATTAGGCTAGATGGTTTTACTGGTGAGTTATAGCAAGTATTCAATAACAGACAACGCGAATATCTTGCAAATTCCACTGGAGAACATAAAAAACAGGCAATATGCCCAAACAAGTTCATGAGGCTGATAACATTCCCAAACTAGATTATCTAAACCAGATCGGGACAGTGTGAAAAGGGAAAATTACTGGCTAATTTCACTCATAAACATAGATGCAAAAATTCCACATACATATTAGTGAGTTGAATCCAACAATGTATAACAAAGATAAAACCTGATGACCAAATTGATTGGATTTACCAGAGGATAAAATCCAGTGTCTATTAAGAACAGAAAAAAAAAAACAAAAAAAAAACTTTTAATAAACAAGGAGTAGATGTAAACTTCGTTAAAAGGCAAACTAACGGCAAAACTTATGCTTATATGGATACAGTCCTTTTCTGTGTCCATTTCTATTCAGCGTTTTGCCGGAGGTGCTAGCCAGGACAGACAGAAAAAGGAGCAGAGGAACAAAGAAGAGTTGGGGAGGGGGAGGGGAAACAAAACTGTCACTATTCACAGACGGAATAGTCATTAAAAAAATTCAGACAAATTAACATAATAATAGAACTTATCAAGATGATTGATTAAGCTCAATTGTATTTCTACATATCGGCAATCGTTTTTAAAAAATATTTTAAAATATTTTTTTTTAAAGCCATTTATAATAGTAAAAAATATATATGTTACCTTGGGATAATTTTAACAAAAGAATTTTTATAAAAATTTTAGGAAATCTATAAACATTAACAAAAGGCGTTAAAAAGGCTTTTTTAAAAAAAAAAATGGGGACATGTATATATATGGTGGACATGAAGGCTCAATATCACAGAAAGATCAACTCTCCTCAAATCGATCTTTTAGTTCAAAGGAATTCCAATCAAAATCCCAACAACAAAATAAATAAATAAACAGGTTTATTTAAAAAATAAAACTTGTCAAGCTGATCCTAAATGTTTTTTAGAAGAACAAAGGGACGTGAATAAAGATACTCTAGAAGAGTAAAGGAAGACACTTACTTTACTCACAAACCTTAAAATAAAACTATAATAACAAAATTAGTGTGGCATTCCCACAGGAACAATCAAATAGAGTAAAAAGCTTAGAAACAGATCCGTGCATTATTGCAAACTTGGTACATGGCAGAGATATTTGTCGAGTTCAGTGGGGAAAGCTATACCATACAAAAAATATTACTGGGACAAGTGGTTGTGACATAGAAACAAAAATTCATCTGTACCTCACACTGTGCACAAATGTCAACTCCAGATGATTAAGGGCATAGTAAGAAAATCAAATCTTAAAGTTTTCAGAAAGGATTATGACACTATTTTTATGACCTGAGGGTAGAAAACAATTCCTTAAACAACAAACAATAAGCACTAACCACAAAAGAAAATATGGTCACATTCAAACTACATTACAGTCAAGAACTTTTATTCCCCTAAGACGAGCCACATAAATCAGAACACAGATAATTGACAAAGGTTGTGTGTCCAGACTATAGAGAACTCTTGAAAATGAAAAAAGAAGCAACCTTAAAAAAAGTGGGCAAAAGACTAATTTATATATACTCTTTTATATGCATAATATTTTCATTATGCATAATGAAACAAAACAACAAAAATTAAATCTGTACTGTAAATTCTGTCTTATATATGGGATAATATTGAAAATAGTTTTATAACTTAAAAAACATATGACATCTCTGTTTAAAAATAATGTTTTTCCACGTAGCCCCATGAGTACTTGAAACACGGCTAACCCAAATCAAGATGTAAGCATAAAACCACGCCAGATTTGGAAGGTTTTTATATGAAAAAAAGAATGTAAAGTATCTCAGCAGTAAGTTTTATATTGATTACACGTTGAAATTTTCACATTTTAGATTATTGGGTTAAATAAAATATATTATCAAAATTAGTGTTATCTATAAAAATGTCATTAATATCTTTTATTTATTGTCATAATAGTCGTTAAGAATTATCATGTTGTTAGTTAACGTATTATCATAACGTTAATTAAGAATTAGGTGCAGGTGGAATAATAGAGTCTTTGTACCAAAGTTTATAAAAAGAAGGAAAGAAGGGAGAGGAAAGGATAGGGAGGAGGGACAAGGAGAGAAGGGGTCATCTCACTATGTCCCCGAGCACCTGCTTCTTTTCTGAACACCAGTCACTCGCTCACTGTCGTCAGGGCATGCGTCCCACAGCTCGCGAAACACTCTGTGAGAACTTATTCCCCAGCGTTTCCTTAGTCCACCTTAGTCTTCCAAAGATCCACAACCCTCCTTAATTAATGTGAAATTCTGCAGGCGGCGTTGTAGTAGCTTACTGTTGTGTAGTCCTTTATAGTTACATACGCTGACTATTGTGATTCTCAAGATAACTTTGTAAAAGAGGTGAGACAGATAGTTTCCTTATTGTACAGTTTAAGAGATGGAAATTGAAGGAACGTGAAGGACTAGCCCAGGCTATGAGGGCATAGAGAAGGGCACGGGGGGTTCCCAGGGCCCGTTGACGGGGTGCCACCAACATGTCAGTCTTTGTGACCTCTTGCTCTGCAGTCACAGCGTCTAGGGAGAGAGAGTGCCATTGGAGTGCCTCTTGGAGCCCCGTGCCACTGTAAGTTCACACCGAGGAAGGAAGTGACACAGCTCCAACACAGGCTCTAGACCCCGAGTTCAGGGGTTTCTCTGATAAACCGGACCATTTGTCATATAATAGTATTGAAATGTGTAGAGTACATCAACACTCATAAAACGTTTATTATATGTTGTTTAATTTATTCTCATGATTATTGTGTACTAATTCAAGACCAAAAATATAGGCAAAGGAGATATTAAAATGTTTTTATTTATTTCCCCCTCATGATTTCACACACACACACACACACACACACACTTATAGTCACCAAACATCTCTTGGTGTGCCAAAATTAGACACTCTAAATATGCAGATATATGAGCATATGTGCAAAGAATATCTCAGCTTGTAATTAAATATTTAGTTCTATTTGATTTTTATTATTTTAAACCACAAAAATGCTTTTTGTTTCTGGCCGTTTATATGATTAACATTATATAGGATTCTTATATTTGTATGTTTTATGCTTCCTTTGCATATAATCTGCATTGATAGTGTCCATTTTTGAGTGCTTCAGTAATCACATATTTACTTTTATAAATCCTTAACGATAATGTTACATGGAAGATAAACGCTAGTAGCCTTTTTTATTGCATCTAATGTGATTGGATGGCAGTTAATGCAATTTAAAAATAAGAAATATGAGCTTTCAAACTATCGTTAATAATAAATTTAAGGCAGTTCCTTATTAAGACAATCGAATTAATCATGACATGATAAATCTGGTATTTTTTGCCTGCTTTCATGATAATCGTGTTTATGTAGTTCATTAACATGGCCTAAAATATTAGTATATCCTAAATTTTATATACGGTGTAATGTCATTGACAGTAAAATTAAAATGCAGTATAGTAAGATTACTTTGTAGAGATATGGTGTTTCAATTTGCTAAAGTGATTTCATAGATATTTTGTTATTTCAGTCTCCTTACGGCCTGGTGATTGGGTAGGACATTTTCAATTTGTTTTACAGATAAGAAAATTGGTGTCCAGACCAGTCAAGCGACACCCCATGTGCAGGTCCTCTGACTCCCAGCCCTTCCCTAATTCCCTGCCCTTGAGCGCCCGGCACAATCCGGGCACGCCATAGCGTCCCCTTCTCTCCCTGTCCCTTCCCCCAGGAAGGAGAAAGCTGCCTCCGCACCACCTCGTGCTGGGGGTGCTGTGGCATGGTGGACATCACGACTTGAGACTCACATAAGCTCTCTGTGCCCAACGTTCCTTGTCTGTAAAACAGGGCCAACTCGATCATCGTAAAGACCAACTCGAACTATGTCTCAAAGGGCTTAGTGAGCTACACGCTTTTGTGTAAATACTGGATGCTTTTGAATGCGTGAAGTGACGTGAAATGTATTCATGATTTTCTCCGCCCCTGGATTCGTGTCCTCCTGTGACGTGTCACAGGCCCAAATGGTAATGCTCTGTGAGGGCCCACGGAGCAGGTCGGGGACAGCCATCCTCGCCAGCTGTGGAATCTGTTCCTCTGGCTCTGAAAGCTGAAGCTGCTGCCCACGGCTCACAGAAACACTGCGTCCATTCAGTGACCTCTTCGCCTTCCCAGCAAAAATATCCTGTTTTGGCAACCTGGGCCTTTCCCATAGTCGGTGGACTTGGCACCCTACGTGATCTCATTTGAGGAGTAGGAAAGAAACATGCCAGCTTCTCTTACTCACTGAGGTGACCATTTCTCTGAGTTACAGTACTTGAAACAGAAAGAGCCCCGAGACCCAGGGCTTCGAACATGACCTTGTATAAACAACTGGTGATGATTCCTTAACCCAAAGCCGCCCTCGGGGGAGGCAGGCAGAGAGAAGAGCATGGGAACACGAGGCGGGGTCCTAAGGTGGGAAGAAATGGACTTCACCAGACAGACGGAGGACAAAGCAAACTTCCCAGGGACTGGCACATAGACACCTGGCAGTCCTCACCCAGGAGAAGGAAAAGAAAGGTCTTTCCTGCACTCCCAGGGACTGGCACATAGACACCTGGCTGTCACCCAGGAGAAGGAAAAGAAAGGTCTTTCCTGCAGAGATGGGATAAAAATACAATCAGGAGTGACCCCTAATACCGGATCCTCTTCAGTATGCTGTCCTTTCTCTTCGTTTAAGGGTGTCTGTTGAATTTCAGAACCGCATCTTTTGCTCATTGACTTAGAACTAGAAAACTCGCTCCTCGTGGGGCTGGGAAGGAGGGGACCGGGGTGGGAGGAAGCCAGCAGGTCTCGGGCGACCCCTCCCCTTCCACTGCTGTTAGTGCCTCAGTGCTCACAGCTTTACCTATTACATAGCTTCAGTTTCCATGGAAACAGTCTTTTAATCCATTTATAGCAAAGAAGAGAGTCAGAACTGCCTTTTGCGACCTGCTGGGAGTGAGGTAGACACACAATTGTCTAAATGCGGGAATTAAAAATCAATGTTACTTTTTATCATGTTTGACCAGCCAAGTTCGTAGACTTGGTGAAAATCTACCCTTGAAAGTCCCTAATATTACAAAACCAAGAAGCCGAATGCAGACAGACGTTGGGCCAACAGAAAGCCTCCCCTGGAATTACCCTCAGAATAACTGCCACGCCCTCCTCGATGTCAGAAAAAAATGGGAGTCAGCAAGGACTTTCAGATGGCATCTTTGCCAAATGCAGAAGTCAGATTAATTCGCCCTGTAAATCAATAGACCAAAAGGCAAGACGTAGCAAGAATTGCAGATGTCATTAATGACAGAACTGGATTGGGACAATCTGTTGTAAAAAGTCCGTGTCACTACAGCCATTATTTGACTTCACATATGCGTAATTGGAACTGAATATGTGCATAAATGCACTTTACAGAGCCCCAAGGGTAAAGCTAAAGGCACATGTGTACAATTAAATATTTCCATGTAAAATGTACAACAGAAAACATATCGTATCTCAGATTTATATGAAGAAGATATAACTTATTCCCTCAGTGTCCCAAGTGTCTTCTGTGTTACACGAATCTTCCTGGTCCGCTCAAGTTCCTCAAGGTGTCTTATTCATCTTTGATTCTGCCACTCGGTCACTTTTAGGGCCGTGGATGCAGAAAATATTCAATAAAGAGTGAATAATTTAGTCACTTTGGCCAATTTCCAGGCGGTAAAAATACACATATATTTTTATAGCATATCTTGAGTCGGCTTGCAGTCTGTCGATCACAGACCTAATTGCGGGAGGCTGGGGTATGAGAGCGGCTAGCACGGGCATAGAAGCCCCTCGGTCTCAGGTTGGCCTTTAAAAGCTCAATTTATCTTCAAAGATAACATTTTACATAAAAATAATATACTACAGGGGTGAATCGTATGGTATATGAATTATATCCCCAATATATCTTTTTAAAAATAATATATCAAAAATGATTATGTGATTAACACATATCGAATTGGATGTTATATGACTAATATTACCATTTTCTAGCTTTTTGAAGGGAAAAAGAGTATTCTTTTGTTCACTTAAAAATCAATATTTCCTTGGGGAGCCAGCCATGTAAAGCAATGCCAGAAGCTTTTTTACCCGTTGTCTGATCTCTGATAAAGGGATAATTAACCCTTTATCAGTCCCATTGAAGAAGGAAGAAACTGAGATTACAAGGGGTGAAGTGTCAGAGCTAGTATGATGGGCAGCCAGTTTCCAAAACCAAGTTTATCTGACTCCAAATAAATACATTTAAAATCTTGAGTATTTTTTTATTCAGTAGCAGAGCCTCTGAGAAATATGAAGGTCCATTGGACATAATATGTTCTTCAGGATTAGAATTTCTTAGGATAGTCAGTCATTTAGCTTGAAATGTAATAAACAAAAACATGAATAAATAAAACTAGTGAGATAGTTAGCATATTATGGAAAATGGATAAAACTGAACGTAATTTATGTTTTAAGCTTAACAATCTAACAAATTAATATCCTTAAGCTCAAAGTAATATTATTTAATTCATCGATTAAGGTTCTGTTTAAATTAGGTTGCCAGATTTAGCAAAAAAAATATGCCCAGTTAAGTTTGAATTTCAAATAAATAAAAGTCACTTATTTAGTATATGTATGTCTTATGCAATATTTCCTATATTTTTATCTGATTAGGACTTTTACCTTATTAGGACTTTCTTTTGATGTTTAAATTTATCATTGCATTAAAAACAAAGAGAAAGTCTAAACATCTACTACTGTGTAAAATTGTGGACAAATTCCAGATACTTAAACAATTAAATATGTACTCCTCTCTAACGCTTCGTACTTTAATGAAATCAGATCTATGGAGTTTAAATGATCACCCATAGCAATTCGAGTGGCTTTGACTTATTTAAAAATGTTATAGTTCCAAAACACGTGAAAAGGATACATAGACTGCAGAGCTCATATTTTCCGGACAAGACAACAGGCTCGTAGTCTAATCCAGAGCGGAATGTTTCAAACGAATGTTCGTCTGGACTTAAAGTTGCTGTAAGTGGAACAGATTTCTCCTTACGAAACAGAGACCACGAGGGAGGACTCCGGTGTGGGGAGCAGGGCTCAGGTTTGCAGTCCGAGGACTCGCTGATATTCATCGAGAAAAGCAAACTCGGATATCATTCAGTCAAGTCCCTCTTTTTACAAATGAGAAATAGAGTTCTACTTTCGATCTTACGTTTCATCATCTGCAAAATGGGGTTGCCTGTTTCATACGGCTATTTCAAGAATGAAAACAGACAACAGATGTGAAGGCACATTTTTCGATCAAGTCATTGTTATAAACTGAGTACCCTCCAAAGAGAACTGTGTGAATCATGTGCCCAGGACTTGAAGGAAATTTTAAATGATCTACTCCATACCTCTCACCCTAGAGATGAGTTAAATGACTTTCCAATTAGCACAAAGAGAAGCCAAGGCAGAGCTACGGGCACCTGCCTCGATTTCCAGGGCTTCTTCCAGCTTCTGGCCCAACAGCTCCATCCTAGATATTCAAATCTGACACAGCGTGCTGAATGCAGAGAATTTACAGAAAGCAAAGGTAACAAGGAAAATGTGGAGGAAAAGCGTATAAAGCAGAAACTAAAATAGTCACAGGATTGGCAACACAAAGAGCCAACCCAAGTTGTCCACAATCAGAATAGCCATGGAATTGTTCCGATTCCCGATGTGGCGCCCTTCTCATCAATCACATTTAACGGTCCTTACTCGGACTCACGGCAGGACAGTCAGCATCATCGTCCCACTGCTGCCATCGCGAAGGATCTCACAGGCACTCCGCAAAGGGAGTCGGTCTTCCCTCCTCCAACAGAACAGCCCTATGGCAATGTGGAATATCGGCATTGCTCTTACAGGGTAAAGATCTGAGCAAGTACTGAATATATATTTTTTTGTACTTGGTCAGAGCTGATTCTTTGGTCAAAAGATCATTTCAAAATTAATTCCGTAAGGGAAATGGTATGGGAAACCACGTTAGCCTGCTTCCCCGTGGGTGCGTGGATAGGTGTATGGGTAGACTCAACGGGAAAATGACAGAATACTCGCTAAATAGCTGCGTCGTGCCCCGTGCTGGGCTAGGTTCCTTCACATGCACGACCTCGTTCCAACCCTATGACAATTGTGTGAACAGTGGCTGCCATCATCTCGGACACAGGAAGGAACTGAGGCTTACAGAAGTTAAGAGCATTTTCAGCGGCTGCAGAGCTGAGATGTGAGCCTCAGCCTTCTGAGAGCAAGTCCAGCATAAAGCAACAATATGTAAAATGCTCCTGGGAGAAGCTAACCCTTGTCTTAAAAAGCTGTAATCAGACTTTTCCTTCTGTTACGTGAAGGATAGAAAACATCACATTAATCATGGAAAAGATCTTTTAAACCAGACAAGGTACAAGGAAAATACAGGAATGTGGAAAGTCAGGCTAGCTTTGTTTGAAAGGGTGATTGAAGGAACCTTAATATAGAGGGTAAAGGGGGAAATCGGTCAGCCCCAAAGCCAGGAAAGGCAAAGAAAGGAGGAAGGGGGTAACCACAGAGGAGAAAAGAAAGGGAACTGGTGTCATTTGTCTGCTGCATGCAGTACGACTTCCAGGTAAGATTAGGGAGAGGAAGCTGGTTAGCCATAAGTAAAACCGCTGGGATATACTAACCATGCACTGACCTAGTATGCATCTGGTTATCAATGGGTAGCTTAACAAAACAGTGTGGAAAATTTACTTTTTCACGTGACATATAAGATGGGATGAAGTGTCAATTATTTTTATCTGCATTGGTGGAGAAATAAAGACTCTCCTTCAGTATAACTTCCAGGCAGCTGTGCTGGCGACCACAGGGAATTGACCTGCTTTCTTCTGCCTTTGGCTTAAACAAATGGAAGAGGATTTCACACCACAGAGAGGATAAAATGAAAGGCAAAACAGACTCACAAATATAGTGGACAATTTGGTGACGGACAGAGGGGAGGGGGGTTGGGGGCTGGGAGAATGAGGTGAAGGGTTAAAGAAGAACAAATTAGTAGTTGATAGTTGGTCAGGGAGATGGGGAGCAGTTAGCATTAATATGATGGCTAGGTGGAGGGTCAGGGGAGGGAGGGAGCAATTGGAGAGATCGTTTTATGAACTATATAGATGTCTAACCAATGTACTGCATACTTGAAACTAATTTAAATAAATGCATTTTAAAAAGTAAAATTAAAGGCAAAACAATTGACGCGTTAGAAAGAAATCAGGCACTCCTCACTGAGGTGTCAACTTTGTTTTAAGTAAAAGAAAAACAGCAAGAGATTTTTGCTGTTAAAATTGAAATACTCTTTCTAAGAATTTAGTGATATTTATTAGAATAAAATTAAATAATTAGGTAAAATGCTTTTAACCAAAAGCAGATTTTTCAAATATTATTATATAAGATAACCATAAAATATGGAATCACTTAAGGGCATGCTGTTTAAAATGAGGGCAATTACTATAAATTAAACTATAAGCTACTTTGAGAATCTCACTTTATTATTCCACAAGACTCTTGACCCCACACTCCGTATTAGAGTAGTAGACCCATTGTGAGCCAACACTGCAACCCAGGCTGGAAATTAAAATGACAAAGCCGGCTTGTCTGAGCATCTTGAATACAGTGGATCTCTCTAGTAACTCTGAAGCTGGCGCCTCACCCACAATCCCGCAGATCGCCAGCCCGAACTGTAAATTTTAAAAAGCACCCATTATTCACGGACGCACAACACATTAAAGAAGATCCTCCGTCCTCTAACCAAGTCTGTGTCTTAGGAAAACAGTCAGCGGTCTCCACAAACAACCGCAGTGCCTGACCGACCTGGTTCCGGCTTAGCTTGCAGAGGACTGAATGACCGACCAAATTGTGGCGCCCATTTATTCTTAAGCTTCTTCATTTTCCCTTCTCGGTTGTTATTTAGCTGGATCCTCAACTACTTACTGGTAGCTGTCAGCATCGCGTCTCCACGCCTTTGTTTTCCTTTGTCACATCAGCAGGTTCCAGCGTGACTGCCACCGCAGCTGCACTGGGTTGAGGCCGACTGACTGAGATGCCGCAGTCAGCAGCCCTCCCACCCCCCACCCAATGGCCTTTTTTTTTTTTTTCTTTTTAAAGAGATAGGACTATCATCCACCTTAGGTTTCAATAATGCTGCAGAATGCATCACGGTCGCTCAAGCCGATGCTGTAAAATAACAGGGATTGAAGTGAATGTTTGATTCTCTTCAAGTTGAAAAGATTGATGTTAAGAGGTAGGCATGGCTAACAAATAGACTGGCTCTGTTCAACACTAGCCTCGTGACCTTAGAAAAGTCACTCGTGGGTCTCATTTACCTTATAGAAAACGAAAGAGTTGCGACCAGGCAATGTCCAGGCTGGAAATCGCATGATTTGCTAAAATTAAATTCAAAAACATCAGCTACACACACTCGCTAATAAAATACGATAACATATTATGTTTGCATTGCAGGTTATAGTTTACAAAGCACTTATTATATTTTATTTAGATTTGGGTAAGAGGTCCCAAAGGCTGTAAGGTATTCTAAGTTTTCACTTACTGTCAATTTAATAATAAAACTGTCCTTAAGTCAAATAGAACTCCATCCTCTTACTTCCTACAAACGGGGTTGAGAGATACCAAGACAGCCTGTTTCTGTAAACCCCCTTATGTGTCTCATATTCTCATTAGAGTTTCCTAATACAACTGGCTACTTCATCAAGACAAATCTAGAATTGAGGCTTATCTAGAACTACTGGAACTGTGAAGCTCCCGGTTGCTTTACGTCTGAGAAAAATAACCTAACTCAGCTCGGCAAGCTCCAGACCTGAAAAAGCCCAGCTGATCTAAGGCAACATGTGTTTATTTTGGAAAAGATGAGAAATAGAACCCATAATCCTACCATCTGAAATATTTGCTCTTTCTGTATATGCCATCATTTATGCAACCAATTCCCTGTTGTTCAGCTTTTAGGTTGATATATATTGTTTTCAGAAAGGTTATATCTTTTTGCACACCTAATCCCACTGCATGACAATAAGATACTGGTTAGGCAGAAATAGCCTAGTAATCTAGAGTTTAAAGTTTCGATATCTTCATGAGTGTTGCACGTGACATGCCTTTTTACTGTCACCATAGTTTGCACGTGTTTATACGTAGCTTCACACACATCCTGAAGGTGGTTGCATATACAGCACAAGCCCTTGACCTTGCCACTTCCCAGATCCATTAGCACACTCAATAAACCAAATGAGTTCAGCTACAGTCATGGTACTATCTATGGTATTTGAACATTGTTATCAAAAGATTTAGACTTTGCCTTAGAAGTGTTAAGAAGCCAACAGTTTCTGGATAATTAGTGAATCACAAATCTTCCATGTTCTGGCCAAAGACTGACTATGGAAGTGCTCAGGTCAGAGGTCAACAAATCTTTACCTCACCTAAAGCTGTCCCTGAAAAATGGTGTAAGAAAGTGTCATCTAGTGCCACCCTTGCCCAGAACCACAAAGGCTCAGCCAAAGGAATAAGTCTTTGCCACTTGTCTAGGGCATGTAAAGAGCTGGTGCCACCGACCCTCTGGCTGCTTCTAGATGATTCCCAGCTGTTGCTCTTACTATAACCCACTCTTGTCACGTGGCCTAACCTCTCTTCCCACGTGGCCTGGAGACCACATGGCTGTCACAGTCTTCTTCCACAAAGTTGTGCAAGCATCAGAATTTTATCAACTCAGAAATAGCCTCTGTTCACCCTGAGAGGTGTCAGCTCAATCTCAGCACCCACTCGTAATTCTGGAGTCTTAGCTTTAATATCGTTGTCACGGATTCTGTTAACTCACCTGTGTATGATGCCAGTGCTCTCTCAATGACTGCTTTTGGCAGTTTAGTAGGGCAGTCATGGATCCAAGCGCTATAAACCAGTAAATATCCAGGCAAGTCATAGATGATTATTGGCCTTCAGTTTCTTTGTCTGTAAAATGGGATGCTGCCTTCCGATATGGAGCATATGGTGCTTGGCATTTATAGATATTCAAATTATAGAGGTTATTAGTCTCATATTTTTTATTTAGAGGTTATTAGTTATTTTTCCTACTTTAGGACACTTTTCCAATTTGAGAAGTATAGTTTTAGAGGTAGGGATAAGACACTTGTCTCTAAAAACTACCTACATAACCTCAGCTTGAGACTTTCAGAAAATTCCCAGTTACCCATCTAAAAACAGCAATGATCCAAAAATATGCCCTAAGAAGGCCACATAGACCCCAAGTTAGAGAAATATGAGGGACACCAGGTAACGATGAACGGAAACATGACATCATAAGCACTGCAGCTCCTCAGAACAACGAGCCACACATTAAAGACACAGCCATGTCGTAGATTCCCTTTAAATCCCCCACAGCTTCTAGCCCAAGTGTGTGGCCAATGTCAGCTGAACAGAGGGGGCTTGGGGAAGAGAACACTTTTTCCTCAGGCCGATGGTTTTTTCACTGTGTTATGTCGGGGACCTGAATATGGTACCCTAAAATATTTCGCTTTGGCATATGGATTATCTTGAACTGAAGACTGTTGAGAAACTTTAGACACAGAAAAGCTCTTTTTCCTTCTCTTAATCACCAGAGGGGACTCTGGACACTTATCAGCCCAGATGAATCCAGCTGGGAAACCTTGCTTAAACAACCCTTTTTTTCCCACCAGTTCCCCCACAGATTCACCTTCCCAAATTTTGCATACCCTAAAAGCTTAAATTCCTTCCCCTTTGTCTTGTTACATCTCTACAAACTTAGGGGTTTTAGTTAATATTTTACATAAGCCTCAAGTTCTAACCTTTGAGTTACTACTCATTATTGAGTTTCTCCTCTATGTATACACAGTTAATTGCACGCATTATTAAAATTTGTAGGCTTTTCACTTGTTAATCTGTCTTTTGTCCATTTATTTGGACCCAGCTGCAGAACCTTGGAGGGTAGAGGGAAAAGGTTTTTTCCCCTTCCTACAGTTACAGACTTGCCATTGATTCTCTGAACTGTTCTCTAAGATGTCAGTCCTTAGAGCTCAGCTCTGACTTAACATTTTCTGTAGTTTTCTAGTATTACGATGTTGCAGAATAACTGGCCCTTCCAAGGCATGATTGCATAGACACGGAGACAAAGGCCATCACTACACAGCTTCTTAGTAAGCAGTTTTCAGCACCCATTACTCATAAAATATTTCGATGATGAATCGCAAACCTTGTTCATCTTAATTATGATGAACTCAGTTCTGCCACGTGATGCAGTGTAGGCAAAATTACAATCAATTTTAAGATGCTTTGTGAAGCCACCCTAATCACACATCACACACACACACACACACACACACACACCACACACAAAATGCACAGCAATTTACAGGATCATCAACTCACTAGGAAAAGGCAATTATTGTGAATCACTCTAAATTCCCTGAGGCCACAGAACAGAGCAGGAATTGTCTCAAATGAGCCTCTCAGATCCCACATTAAACAAACGAACAAACAACAACAACAACAAAAACTTGAGAAATAGTTCATTTAAAATATATAAAACTCAACCACAATCCTACCACTCGGTAAAATCCTGATGGTATTGTAGTGGGTATAACTCATTCCAGGTTATTTCCTACACATATGTGTACGATCAACAACTACTGATGTGTCGCGTGTCCTCGTGTGTGAGGCCTAGTCCACACGCTGCAGCAAACTAAGAGGTGGGCCTCCCGCCATGCGGAGCTGTCATTCTAGTGGGGAGATCGAATACACACATGCCAAGTGGCAGAATAAACGTTTCAAAGAAATTTAAGCGGTGTAAGAAGATAGTAATCCATAGGCACTGGGGAGGTGCTATTTTAGAGAAAAATTTCAGTCTAAAATTATTCACTGGACATATCGTATGTAAAAATTATCAAATATAGAATTTTAGAATCAGAGCTACAATTCTTAATTTAACGAGATGGGAGTCAATATAATCAAAAACCAAATACAAGGACAACCACTCTTAACATTTTCATATATTTCTAGTTTATTTTTAATCATACAAGTAACATATAATTACATTTTTCTTGTAAACGGTTCAAGTACTACAGCTAAAACAAACCTTTCTTTATAACCAGCACATCCTCCATTTCTCATCTCTGAATTAGCAGCCATTATCATACAGCATGTCTCCTAGAGCAGAAGTCCCCAACCCTCTGACCGTGGACCGGTACCGGTCTGTAGCATGTCAAGAACTGGGCCACATAGCAGGAAGTGAGCAGTGGGCCAGCAAGCAAAGCTTCATCTGTATTTGCAGCCACTCCCCAGCGCTAGCATCACCGCCTCAGCTTTGCCTGAGATCATCAGGCATTAGATTCTCACAGGAGCTCCGGTCCCTGGTACCAAAAAGGTTGGGGACCGCTGTCTTAATCTAGATCTTTGCAGTGATTCATATTCATACAAACATCGCAACATATTGTATCAAATCTTCAGGAGAACTTAAATTTTACCTTCCTTCCTTTTAATTTGCTTTTTCACCTAATAATCTGTCAGTAAACATTCTTATATTTCCTGCTAGGACCTGATTCTTTCTGACAATTGCATGTTATTCCATAGTTAGGAGACATCAGTGTATTTAACACTTCCTTTCTTGATAGATATTAAGGTGATTTCCAATTTGCATCATTAAAAAATAAAACTGTTCTTGCCTCTTTATGTCCATATGACTATTTCCCTCTGGCAGGTGATGTGAAGTAGAATCGTGGGATCACAGGATTGAAACTTTAATACATACTGTCCAGTGACTCTATCCATTTAAAGTGTTCATATTCCAATGTTCCAAAATAACTGGGAGCTACGCCCACTAATCGGTTTAATATTCCACCAGAAGTGTATCCTTTGCAAGATCAGAGTCACGATATACTTGTTTAAGGCTGCATTTTCTTCCACATAGCGAAACACTATGAACATGTCTCTGTGTACTTAAGTGTCCTTTTAAAAGATAGTTTTTAATGGAGGCACATTATTCCATCTCGATTATATTTAAAATCAATTTCTCTACTGTTGGATGTTTTAGATACATACAACTGCAGCTAAAGTCTTTGCATGCATTTGGGATAACATCCTTATGCTACATTCCCTGAAGTTAATACTGGACTAAAGAGGATGGACATTTTTAAAGCATCTTACACAGGAATTGCCAAGCCACTTTCCATGACTCATCGTCTTGATGCCTCAGCTTCCTCTGATATAAAATGAGGATGATGAAACCCTATCGAGTGTTTGTGTGGAATAAACAATCCTGCATATGTAAAGCTTTTTGCACAGTGCCTGGCTCAGCTCTCCCATAAATATTAGCAAGAAATTATTACATCGTTGCTGTTTTCTATTCTGTTCAATGTCAGCAGTACAAAGTCCAATATAGCACAAAGTCCAATATTCATTTATTCAACGTGTTTATTGAATACTTCCTGTGAACCTGGCATTGGGATAAGTAAAGCAGGCAATATCCTCACCCATGTGACAATTTTTTTTGAAGATTTAGTAGGATGACTGTCTGCTAGAAGAAACACTGTCTCGTGTGAGTAATGGGGATTCTATGTGCACGTGTGGTTAGTGCTCAATTATAATACTGGTACTATTGGCCTACCGATTCAGTACAGTGATTTCTTTCTCATTCTGATACTTTTTTCACTTTCCATTTTACTATCATTGGCCTTGTACGTCCTAAGTTACGAGTAAGGAGCCTTGTCATTTGAACAGATATAGAGGTTTCAGAAAAAGGGTGAAAGCAGAAAGTATAACAAAGTACAAACTATAAAGAATACTAAATGAGAGGAGACAGGGCCAGTTTTTGTGACGTATATCTACGTAAGTCTGGGAAAGACAAGAGAAGGGGAGGGGGGAAGGGGAGTGGCTCAAAACTCTTGATTTTGGGTTTCTTGCGTCCCTGAACAAATAAGTGGAGAAAGTTGATTTTAAGAAAGAATGGAAACTATTATTTATTTTGCATTCCAGTCACGATGTTGGTCACTCTAATGTTTTTCTTAATCTTCACAAAAGCAGTCAGTCCTTCAAGGTATTATCTCCCATTAGATGTATAAGCCAATGTCCAGACTGGTTCACTCCCAGGTCTCTGTAAAGGAGCAAACATGGCGGCATCTGTTCTCACCCATCCTTTGCCTACATCCTTCATCCCCGGCTGGGTGAGAAGAGGTCAAAGGGTAGGGCTCTCTTCAAGAGGCCTAAAGTGGTATGATCCTCGTGTTGCTTTAAAAGAAGTGGGATGTATAATACCTTTTAAATAAAGAATAGGGATGGAGAAATGTGGCTATCCTCCCGGCTTTGCTCACCTTGGCGAACGTTCTAGGTCAGAGGCCTGGCTGGCTCCCAGCCTTCGTTCCTATCCTGTACATGGCAGCGGCTCCACACACAAGCTCACCCAGCCCGGGACCTGTCATGATGCTCTCTCGTTATCAGCTTTGTGCAGCTGCAGACCCCAAAAGGGCAAGTGGCCTATGGTGAACATAAAGGCCCAGAGAAGCCTGGATACAGATGTAATGTGAGACATAAAAATGTACACTCTGATCCATCAAACCTGCACCTAGAATGCATCCTGAATAATTTAGCAATAGAAATCTCTATAGACATGGAGATATTTTTACAACACTATCTGTATTCAATACAGCTTAAATGAGCATGGGGTAAATTATGAAATAATATAGTCAAAAATAAATAAATGAATAAAAGAGAAACCAAGACCAGCTATATAATTAGCAGGTCCCAGCGCCAAATAAAAATGCTGGGTACCACGTTCAAAACTACTAAGAACTTCGAGACAATGACAACAGAATGTTAAACATGGTGTGGGCCCTTCTGAGCATAGGATATGGTGGGACTTCACGAAGTTGGTCCTGGTAGAAACAGAAAATGCTTACAATATGTTCCATGGGAAAAAGGATACGTAAAGTAAATGCACTGGGATTATAATTACATAGAACACATATACGCATGCAAAAAGTCTAGGAATTAGCTCCACATAATCAAAGTAGTTGTTAAGATGGTAAGATCACGGAGTCTTAGCAAAATCTTTCGTAATATTTTTATCATACAATTTTTGAGATAAAAGACTTTTTCTTTTAATGAAGCAGATAAGATAGGAATCCATGTCTGCAGAAACAGGATAATGAGCGATGAGGTACAGGGTCTCTGCAGAACTGAGTGTCTCCTCTGACAGTGTCCCTGCCGTCCCCACTGGGTTTACCCCAGAGTGGCCAGTGGTCATGGCAAGGGGCCTCGTCTGGAGGCCATTCTGCATATGGCCACCACGTTGGGCTGTCTTGGTCATCAAGACCCTGCCTGGTCCAGGTACTTATTCGAAACTCTACCTGAAGAGTCCTTCTCACTCAGGTCCTGTAAAATGGCAGAAAGGATGGGTTGAGAATAGTCATCCATAAAATTAACCAAGTTGCTAGTGTAAGCTATAAACGTAATGGTTCAAGAAAAATATCTCAGCCCTGAGCCTCTGGCTTGGTGCCATCCAGTGGTCCTCTCTGAGCCTCAGGTGGTCAGCCCTGTATCGTCTATATCCAGGCTTCTCTGGGCCTTTATGTTCACCGTAGGCCACTTGCCCTTTTGGAGTCTGCAGCTGCACAAGGCTGACAACAAGAGGGCATAGTGACGGGTCCCAGGCTGAGTGAGCTTGTGTGTGGAGCTGCTGCCACGTTCAGAGTAGGAATGAAGGCTGGGAGCCAGCCAGGCCTCTTACCTAGAACATTCTCCAAGGCTGAGCAAAGCCAGGAGGAAAAGCAAGCGCATAGTCTGTTGGAAACGTTACAAAACAAGACTGAATAGTGCATGAAGCTCTGGGGACACATATTTTGGCCGGGCATCAAGGCCAGTAGCCCAGAGGTTCATTTAAGAAGCCGGGTGAGTGGGGTCAGAGTCTCAGACCAACCCGGCCCTCCCAGAGTGCTCTGCAGGATGGCTTTCTGCTCAGACACTGGCCTCCCTGTGCTGGAAGGAGAGGCTAGGAACACAGCAACTGCCAATGGCCACACAGTTGTACTTTATTTGGACTTTGGAGGTGATTTAATTTTTACCACATGACACTTCACAAGATGAACCCAACAGAACTGTGTGGACCCAGCCCAGCTGCTTCCTAACAGCTGACGGTGTGCTTACTGCTCCGTTCAGTCAGAAGCGTTAATAAGCTTGTCCAAGGTCACAGGGAGAACTTGCAAAGCCAGAGTTCTGCCCCTCATCTGTGTGGACGGCATCCATCCAAATTGCAGCCACCATCTCTGCCCATGGGACTTTGGACAGCGTCTCGTCTCTCAGAGCCCGGCCGCATGTCCTTCTCTAAAGATTGTTTATGGAGTTCTCATTCTCCTTCCCTCCGTGGTACCCCGTTAAGTGAAAAACATTCCAGATCTATTTCGGCACTTTGCCTCCCCACTGCCAACACACGTCCTGCTAACCGAGCTCAGTCACTGCCAGCCTAGCAGGTCCTTCTCCTCCACCATCCTCTCATGTGGCACATGGATGTCCCTCCTTGGTAGAACTGGTTGGCTAGCCATGGGAGCCACTTTCGGAAATAGGGTAATTTTTTTATTACGCATCGTTGAAAAATCTTTGTATATCTCACTTAAAGCTTTTTAGGCTCACTACTGTAAAATCACAAATCTAATTTTATAGACAAAGAAACGAGGCCCATAGAGGTCAGATGACTTCCTAAGGGTAATACGGTTAATATGTGTGAAATAGTAAGTAACCACATTGCTCTAATACCTCCTGATTCCTAGTCCAGGACCTTTTATTTTTCTACTCCAAGATGCCCCCCAACACCCATAATCACGCGGTAAAACAGACAACGCTCAGTGTTCATCGTAACCTCTATCGTCCACATTTACCTGAAACATATAGCTCTGTTCCTTTTGTTGGTTTTTTTTTTAAGCTGAGCCATGGTTTTCAGTCATGAAAGTTTTCAAACGTCATTGTATAGTTTTGCAAAATAGTTCCATAACTTTTAAAATTTTCTCCGTATCGTCGTTTATTCCTTTGTCTTATTTCTAATTATGTTATACACTTTCTCCCCTTTTTTCTTAGTTACCACCAGAAGTTCATCTCTATTAATTATATAAGTAAGGCAATGGTGGCAAGGAGTGAGATTTTTGAGCAGCTTCTGGGAGGGTCGTGACATGTAGGGATGTTTACCTTCCAGATGCACCGTGTCAACCCAAGAAAACATGCACGGATATTATACAGTATTCTTCACGTCAGATTTGAGTTTCATTTAAATGCATTGACAAGTGGAGATGATCCTCAAGGCGCTCCAGATGTATCTGGAGTATGTCAACTTGCTAACAGTTCTTCTTGAGACTTCAACTCATTGGAGGAGAAGAGAAAATAAAGGAGAACCCATAAAGTCCAACATACGGCTGTCGCTCCTCATCCACAGTTTTGCTTTTTGTGGTTTCTGCTCTCCTTAGCCAACTACCATCTGAAAACATTAAGTGAAAAAATACAGAAATGAACAATTCATAACTGTTAAACCACACGCCATCCCGAGCAGCATGATGACATCTTGCGCCATCTTGGTCTGTGTGGCCCAGGCCACGAGTCACCCCTCTGTTCAGCACATCCATGCTGCACAGGCATACCTCATTTAATTGTGCTTCACTTTATTGCACTTTGCAAATATTGCATTTTTTCACAAATTGAAGTAAGACCCTCCACCAGCAAAAAGATTACGACTTACTAAAGGCTCAGATGATGGCTAGCATTTTTCTGCAACAAATCCCTTTTGAATTAAGGTATGTGTGTGTTTTTTAGACACAGTGTTGCTGTACACATCATAGGCTACAGTATAATGTAAACATCACTTTTGCATGCACTGGGAAACCAAAAACTTTGTGCGACTTGCTTTATTGCCATATTCGCTTTATTGTGGTGATCTGGAACTGAACCCAAAATATCGAGGTACGCCTGTATGTGCTCCCCACCTGTTAGTCACGTAGCAGCCATCTGGGTTATCAGATTGACCGTCACAATGTCTCAGTGCTTGTTCAAGAAACCCTTATTTTACTTAATGGCCCCAAAGTACAAGAGCAGCGATGCTGGCAATTCGGATGCACCAAAGAGAACCCCTAAAGTGCTTCTTTTTAAGTGAAAAGGTGAGTACAGTACAATGAGATATTTTGAGAGAGAGAAACCACGTTCACATAACTTAATATAGTCTACCGTTATAGTTGTTCTATTTTACTGTTAGTTGTGTTAATCTCTACCTGTGCCTAATTTAAAAATTAAAATTGATCATAGGTATGTATGTATAGGAAAACACACTGTATAGTATATGTAGGGTACCATTCCAGTTTTAGGCATCCATGGGGGGTCTTAGAACACATCCCCCACAGATAAGGGGGACCCCTGTACACTGACGCACTAGCCACCAGGGAACTGTCGTGGAGGGAAGTGGGCAGGGCCATAATGGAAGGTGAGGCCTGCCCCATGCTCACCCTTCTCTGTGGAGGCCGTGGGGATGGCTCCCTGAGGCCTCCCCAAGGGACATGTAGAGACTGCAGGTCATAACCAGCCATCGTGCATTGACACTGGAGATGTGAGCTGGCTGCCCACAGAAGACCAGGGAAGACTCTGCAACTGGAAAAAAACAAGCACAAAGTTCAAATTACTCCAAGCAGACAGCCCTAACTTTTTCAAAAATATTACTCTTAAGATAGGATAAAAGGCTGATATTGAATTAATTATACATTTTCTATTAATTAACATCAGACAAAACCCAATTCGCAGGGGAGAATAAATAGAATATGGTTTATATGTATATTCAAGCTTATCTGCATAGTATTTTCAAATGATTGCAAAATTGAATTAGTGATCTTAAAACTAACGGCTCATGCTAAAAAAAAAAGAAAAAAAAGTTAAGTCACAGAGAGTTAGAGTGAATTCTTTGTACAATTGCAGACCCCTCTGGAAATTACCCCAAACTGAGAACGGCATTAGTGAGTAGAATGGTAGCCGCCCCCGCAAAATGCACTCCCTGAACATTGTGAATGTGACCTTATTCAGGAAAAGGGTCTTTGCAGATGTAATTAAATTAAGGATCTTGCGACGAGATCGCCCTAGATCGTTTGGGCGGGCCTTAAATCCAATGGCGAGTATCCTTATAAGCGACGGAGGAGGAGAAGACACAGACACAGACGGAAAGGCCACGTGAGGACAGAGGCAGAGATGGGAGTGTGACACACAAGAAGGAACACCCGGAGCCACCAGAGGCTGCGAGAGGCAGCGAAGGTCCCCACGAGCCTTTGGCGGGAACGTGTGTCTCCGCCAACACCCAGATGTCAAACTTCTGGCCTCCGACCATGTGAGAAGATAAATGTTGGTTCTTTAACGCATCGAGTCCGTGGTCATGTGCAATGGCAGCCCTAAGAAACACACACACTGTAGAAGAACAAAATGGTCAAGTTTGAGAATGAGGGCTAGTCTGGCTTCCATGATTTTGAGTAATACCATCTATATCAGTCAGGTTCAACCACTAAGGGGTAATATTAGATTTGTTGGGAGGGATTGGCTTAGGGGTCGTAGGGCAAGCTAAGCAAGTCCAAAGGCAGAAGGCAGGCCAGAACCTTTGGCATGGGCTGATGCTGTTGCTCATAGGTGGACCTTCTTTTCGGTGACTAGAGCCCTTCTGCTGTCTGAATTGGGCCCACCCAGACTACCTAGGATGACCGGCTTGCTGCAAATCAACAGACTGTGGACTTCAATCACATCTACAAAATACCTTCCCAGTATCCCTGACACCGATGTTTGATTGAGGAACTGGGGACAGTAGTCTCCCCGAGTCGACACATGGAAAAACCATCACGCCACCCCGCTCTACTGATTCAGGGGGCTGTTTAACGCTACCATGCTCATGTCTGTGCCCTCGAGACGTCTCCTTGAGGTTTCTGCCGCAAGTTCCGTCTGTCACTTCATCGCTCATCATTCTCACAGCAGCAGAAGACCTCAGAATCCAAACCAGAACTCTGACAAAAAGGAATGCTGAAAAGCGAATGCAGAAAAAGTGCCCTGGTCCTTCCCGTCCTCCACAGGGATAAGAGCCTTGTGCAATCGATGCCCTGCATCCATGGACAACATAACATTTTTATTTTCGAGGCTAAAAATAAAGAGTTGTTGCCCAAGAGGAAGGGGTCAAACGGAGTCGATTCCTGCCAGGGTTCTCAGTGTAGGATTTAGACAAGAGGCTGTGAGTTGGCCGCGGGAAGCCTGGGGACCAGAGCCAACCCGCCAAGGAAGGCAGCACAGAAAGCTGGAAAGAGCCAGGTACCGAAAGGTATCACTGAGCAGCCAAACTAATGCCAATCACTGCCTATCTAATGCCCTTGACCTCTGCTTGTGTTGGAAAGGCATCGAGGTCATATTGGGGTAAAACCAAGTTTTGTGAGGTTTTCGTTATTTGCAGAGGACGAAGTGTGACTGGTCAGACAAAAACAATATCTGCCATGGTCTGGCCTGCCTGTCTCAACAAGTGGTTAGGTAAATTAAATGACCTCATGCGTCCATAAACAAGATATTAAAATAAGATGTTTTACTATAGCGCCTAGCACAATGCCTCACACTTGACAGCTCTCCAAGAAATGTGGGCTTACCTGCACTGAATTGGACCCCAACACACATGAAGCAAACGGTTTGCTTGGTTTTGTCTGTCTTTTCCTTACATAAGAGCAAACGAAAAAAAGTGTATTTGACATCAAAATATTTACATTTTTTTGATTTGGGGAAACAATGATGAATTTGATTTTTTACACAAAAGAGAGAGCATTATTGTTGTGAGTTTGCAATTTTCATCTAGATATACATTTCCACTTAATGACAGATTTTGAAAGAGGGATGAAGCAATAATGTAGAGATATTCAGGCCACACTCCTCCATCCAACCTGAAAAATGCAGAAGTTACTTTGAACAGTTTATTTGCTGGCTCATTGTGTGTAAACCAGGAGGGAAGTATGGATTCGTGGCCTGTGGAAACCAGAAAAATTATATTATGATTCCGGTGAACCTTGGAAGGTCACCAAAGACTATCTCTGCTTCAGGCCAGCCTAAATCTAAACCACCCATGGGAGATGAGGGCTCGCCTAGCCTGTCAGGCCACCTGCTCCTCATTAATCAGAGTGACACTTAGAGTCGAATGTGCCCCCTTGGATTCTGGAAGGCATTCTGCTGCATGATGACGGCGTTTTTCCTTGGATCATGAAAGTGAAATGTATTTAGTCAAGTTGCCATAGCCGATTCATGTAAACCTTGGAAAATCGCTGCCCATTCTCTAGTACGCCATTTTGTCAACTTTACTGGTTTATAAAGGATTGTTCCCCATAATAATTGTTCATTTTACTGCTTTTAGAAAGATCAATATTAACTGAAGGTGGTTATCATGGTGATTAAGCACAGAAACCATTCCTTCCTTGATTGAATCTTGAACTTCATCACTTAGCTGTATGATCTTATGCAAGGTAATGACTCTCTCTGTGTCAGAATTTCCTCATCTGTTGGGGGGAGTGTATTAATCATGGTTTTGTTTTGTTTTGTTAATTTCCTATACTTTTTGATACCTTGTCTTCTTTGGGGCCTTACTGGCTGGCCGGGGTGGGGGAGGGGGCTGCCCTCCCAGGGCCAGCTAATCCCATAGATGGCAAACAACTTGCCTGAGAGCGTGCCTTTATGCAAACCAACCCATCCAAAGCCATATACCCAGTTGCCTCCTTTATCTAACACTAAGCCAATATTCGCCCTGCCCTAAATCACCCACGGGCCAGGTCCTGGACAACTAGAGACCGCCTCTGAAGCACGGAGCCCACCGAAATGATTCAAAGCATCCAATCCTAAATTTTTCTCAAGGTTGGCCCGCCTGACTTACCCATTCTCTCTTGCAGAAACCGCAGTAGAGAGTCTGGGCCCTGCTTTCTCCTGAGCCCTTTCTGCCTCCTGGCTGAGGCTGGTACGTCTCCGTGTGGCCCTGTGGGGTGGGGTGTGCCCCCTCCCTGGGGAACTGTGAAGACTACAACCTCTTTCCATGGCCTTGATCTTTCTGTGTTGTCCTTCGGCCACCTTGATGAATTAGATCTGGGTACAATCGAAGCAGGGAGCTATCAATGGCTCCTACCTCTAGGGCCAGTGTGGGGATTGAGCGACTGTACGCAGCGGAGCTCCCGGTGCTTCGTAGTCCCCAGTGGGTTTGCGGTTGCTCGCTCTGCCCATGTCGCCCTCTCTCCAAGGACAGTCTAGAACTGCTCTCAGCACCACTGCCCTTGTCTCTGTTCCTCTCATTCCTCGCCCAGTGATCACAGCCTCCTGGACGCCAACGCCATGACTTCCCAGCTGTGCTCCTTAAAATACACATCTGGCTTCTCTGTGATTCCCAGACTCCTCTTAAAAGCCTCTCACCTGGTGGACAGAGACCAGGAATACACGTTTCTTCCCGAGAGGGCCCAGGGCTGTTCCGTCTCCTCCTCTGCTGGGCGCCCGCCCGCCCCAAGGCCCCATGGCGATCCCATCACACGCCCTACAGGACATCGACAAAGGTGTTGAACACTTCACAATAACACAATGACAGTTCCAACCTCACAGCTCAGCAGCTGCTGACAGAATCGATTCGACTCCTACGAGCCGGTTCTTTACTCGCTTTCATTAAAATTTACTCCTCGTACAACTCTCAAACACAGGTACCATTTTACAAGTAAGAAAACCACTGCACAGAGAATTTAAATAATCTATCCAAAAGAACACAGCTATTGAGCGGCTCAGCCGCTTTTCAAACCCAGGTCTACCTGACTCCTCCCCGTACCTTTTTCTGCATTGTTCGTGTGAGCTGATATTGACATGGCTGGGGTAGTTTTTGCTGTTATTGTTCTTGGTGGTGGCATTCTTGTTCTATATTAACTATATATTAACTATATTAACTATAGAGTGAGAACTATATTAACTAATTAACTCTATTAACTATAGAGCGAGAACCATTACCATTCTCACTTCTATATCCAACATCACAGAAGTAGTTTTTTTGTCTCATATCAACTGTTCTTCCCACCAATAAAGAATCACAATTCTAGCACTGGCAACAAACATGACTTCCATCTAGAATGCAACAAGCCAGAGTTCTCTCGTCAAGGCTGCTTCATAACCTAACTCTTCTCTAGCCCGAATTATTTATTGTAAAATCATTTATACTTAAATATCATTTTTTTTCTCTGACAGAATAATTTTGGAAACAAAACAGCAACAATTCTTCATGTGTGAAACCAGATTGAGGACTACTTGATAGGCAATTCCTAACAGGGAAAAAATGTTTCCCGTTCTATCGCATAGGTAAAATTAGCCAGTTAATTGTGGAAACTGAGTGATATGATTTATCAACTGGATTTTCTAGGCAAAAGTATAAAACACTTTGGGTTTTCAAGGTATGCTTATTCATTTTGTATAAACGTGAAAAAAATCGTTCTTATAATAATAACACTTATTTTATTTTATATTTTAATATACATTCAGACGTTTACCATATTTATTTATTTATTTATTATTAAAGTATAGTTGGCATACAATAGTGTATTTGTTTCAGGTGTACAACATAGTGATTTGACACCTATATACCTTATGATGTGATCACCACACAGTCATCCCTCACTGTGCAGTCATTACAATATTATTGACTATAGTATCTGTGCTGTACCCTCGTCTGTGTGGCTTATTTATTTTATAACTGGAGGTTTGTACTTCTTAATCTCTTTTACCTTTTCGCCCATCCACCAACTTCCCTCCCCTCTGGCAGTTTATTCTCTGTTTCTATGAGTCTGAATTTGTTTTGTTTTGTTTGCTCATTTGTTTGTTTGTTTTTTTAGATTTCACATATAAGTAAAATCATTTGATATATGTCTTTCTCTGTCTGACTTACTTCAATTAATATAATTGAGGGTATTATAATATGATATAATATCCTCTAGGTCCATCCACATTGTAGCAAATAGCAATATTTCATTGTTTTTTATTGCTGAATAATATTTCATTATATATAATGAACCACAATAAAATATATAATATGTATAATATATAATGAAACATATATACCACATCTTCATTATCCATTCATCTATGGATACACACCTAGGATAAAGTAGAAAACCCAGAAATATACCCTCACTTATATGGCCAATTAATCTACAACAAAGGAGGCAAGGGCATACAATAGGGAAACGACAGTCTACAATAAGCAGTGTTGGAAAACTGGATGAACACATGCAAACTAAAATTAACCTGGACCACTCTCTTACTCGACATACAAAAATAAACTCAAAGTGGATCTAAAGCCTAAATGTAAGACCTGAAACCATAAGACTCCTAGAAGAAAACACAGGCAATAAACTCTTCGATACACATTTTTGCAATATCTTTTTGGATATGTCTCCTTGGGTAACAGCAACAGAAGCAAAAATACACAAATGAGACTACATCAAACTCAAAAGCTTCTGCAAAGCAAGGAAACCATCGAAGAAACAAAAAGATAACCTACTAAGTAGACGATATTTGCAAATGATATATCTGATATATGCGAAACATAAAAGGAACTCAGACGATTCGACAACAATTTAAAAAATGGGTAGAGGACGTGGATAAATATTGCTCCAAAGAGGACGTACAGATGGCCAATGGACATATGAAAAGATGCTCAGTGTCACGAATCATCAGAGAAATGCAAATTGAAACCACGATGAGATATCACCTTATACCTGTTATAATGGCTAGTATTAAAAAGACAAAAAAAAAAAAAAATCAAGTGTTATGAAGATGTGGAGAAAAGAGACCTTTGTGCACTGTTGGTGGGAATGTAAACCGGTGCAGCCACACTGGAAAACAGTAGGGAGCTTCCTCAAAAAATTAAAAACAGAACTACCATATGATCCAGTAATTCACTTCTCCGTATTTATCTGAAGAAAGAAAAAAAAATAACTTAAAGGATACTTGCACTCCTTGTGGTATAATGTTCATCGAAGCATTATTTATAACAGCCAAGACATGGAAACAACTTAAATGTATAAAGAAAATGTGATATATATGTGTGTGTGTATCTCAGTATGCAAATATGTGTACATATACATTATTCAGCCATAAAAAAAAGAAAGAAATCTTGCTATTTGTGAACACATGGATGGACCTTGAGGACATTATGCTAAGTAAAATAAGTCAAAGACAAATACCATATGATCTCACTTTATGTGAAATCCAAAAAGTAAAAATAATAAAATACAATCCGAGTTCATAGATCAGAGAACCAACTGATGGTTGAGAGAGGTGGGGGTAAGAGCTTCATTAAACAGGTGAAGGGCATCAGAAGGCACAAAGTTTCAGTTAAGTCCTGGTATGTAATACACTGCATGATAAGTATAGTGAATAATACTCTATTGTATATTTGAAATTGCTAAGGGAGTAAATCTTAAAAGTTCTTATAAGAAAAAAGTTTTTAACTATGTGAGGTGGTAGATGTTAACTAAACTATACTTATTGTGGTTATTATTTCACAATATATACTAATATTAAATCATTATGTTGTATACTTAAAACTAATATGTTGTATGTCAATGACATCACAATAAAAAAAAATGTATATTCTCAAAAAAAAAAAAAAATGCACGTTGCCAGGGACTTAAGTTTATTCACCACCTGGAACTAGAAGACACTAAGACTCCCCACATTCCCAAGTGCCCCAGATTTATGGGGTGACCATTATATTCAAAGGCGCATCAGAGTTTCTTTATGTCTCTGAAAAGCTATGCGCTCTATCTAGTGTGACATTCGTGCAAGATATTTAGATATTAACCACACTTCTCGTATGATAGCAGTAAAGATTATGAGGTGAGGTACTTGCCAGCTGTCTCTCAATACAAATGTGAGGCGCCTGGAGCATCCGGACTCCCCCTGACCTATGACCCTTTGGTTGCCCCCTGGCACTCGTTCATTCCAGACCAGCATCCCTCCTTATCCCCAGGCCTATCCTAACCTAGCTGAATACTCTGCAGTGACCAAGAAAAATCCCCTCAACCCAAGAATGCATCCAAGTTTAGCAGCAAACAATTAATATAAACATCAAGGCCACTCTGAGCTTAGCACTTGAGACTCCAGGATACCCCCACTGATGAGCTAGAACCGGCCCCTGATCTAGTGGGGGAGGGGGGCAGTGCATTCATCATTGTCATCAAGTGCTAGAGCGAGGGGGTCCTTCGACACCCTGGGAGGAGCTCGCTCTACAGCTCACCACCTGGGTTTGAATCCAGGCTCCGCGTCTTCCCAGCTGTCTGAATTTGGACACGTAAACTAACTTAGTTGGTCCTGACTTTTCATCTGAAAAATTCAATGATAATAAAAGCTTCTTTGTAAGATTTCTGTGAACATTAAGTGGGCTAACGATAATTTTCTAGATTCGAACAGTGCCCAGCACACAGTAAACACTCAAACCATTGGCTGTTATTATTATCGCTGTTGTTAATTAGTGAGGATTTGAGGAAGCTGAAACTAGTTTAGGCCAAAAAGGAAACTTTTGGCCTGAGGAATCAATAAAACCAGGGCTTGAAATGCCACAAGGCCTCTCTTTGTCTTCTGCCTGCTTTTCTCTGAGGCCAGTTTTACTCTCTCACTGGATGCATTGAGTGACAGACGCTCCCCACCCAGGATCTCAGATTGGCCCACGGCTAAACTCCGTCCAATGACTCTGGACAGGGCACGGGGTTTGAAAAAGGTGGTACCTCTTACTCAAATTTGAAATAAAGGCGGTCCCGAGGAGAAAGGGCACTCTCGTACACAGATAAATCAGTGGTCAGTTATCACTTTCACCACCATCCTCCACAAAAGCATTTGTATAGAATGTGACCACTTCCCTGATGGAACATTCTTCTCATTCATTCATCCTCACATCTGCTTATGCAACGAATATTTAATTACATGTCTGTTAGATGCCAGGCGCTGTGCTTCGAGGTGGAATCATAGAGATGAAAAAGACACAGCCACTCATCCTGGATCTTCTTTTATCCTCGTAGCCAACTATTCGGCTAAAACAAATCTATTTCTTAATGAAAGGAACTTGCCGACACCTGGCCACGCCCCCTCCGGAAGAATGAAAGAGCCGCTGCTCCCCAGAAGCCACCTCGTCGAAGAGACAGCGACTTCTCATGGCTCGGGAGCAGCTGTCTCGGGTCACGGGGTGACATAATTCAGTGAATCCTTCTACAAACAATAACTGGCAAGTGCTGGCATAACCTCAGCATGAATGAGTGTTTGGAATGTGGGGGAGAGACTTAGGAAACCACGGAGCCCAGCTCTATGACACACGAGCAGCTGCAGAATCGCATGGAGCCTGTGGGAAGATGTGTGACCCGCAGGGCTGGGAGCCGGTGACGGGCCAGCCCCGGCCTCCCCTCCACTCGCCTGCCTGAGTCCATCCTGAGGCTGATTCCCTCTCCTGCCTCAGCCTTCACCCCACTATTTATTCCTTTAGCAAACATTTCTTGAGTTTCCCTGCTATGGGCTGATGTTGTGTCCCCCTCACCCCCCACCCCCCAAAATTCATACGTTGAATCTTCAACATGAAGATGAGGCCTTTCCAGATGGTTAAGTCCTGAGGGTGGAGCCTCCATGACTAAACTAGTGCCCTCGTGGGAAGAGACAGGAGAGAGGTGGCCTCTCCGCCAGGTGAGGACACAGCGTGAAGACCGCCCTCTGCAACCCAGGTAGAGCGTTGTCGCCAAGGCCTCATGAGGCTGGCACGCAGACCTCACACTTCCAGTCTTCAGGCCTGTGAGAGACAAATGCCTGGCATTTGCTGTAACGGCCCGAGCTGACCAAGACATGGCCCACTAGTCCCAAGGCTTGAGCTGGGTTCTGGGGACAGAAAGAGAAATAAGAATGGAGCCTTTCCTGAAGGATGGCAGAAGTCACGAGAAAGAAAAGCATGCAGCTCACAGTGAGTGTGGCGTGCGCATGATTCAGTGCATCCACCCGGGGCCGGGAAAAGAGGACAGAAAGAGAGAAAATGACTCTGCCTATGGGACTCGGGTGTCCATGACGGATGGGTAGTCTCAAGAGTGGCTTCTGTGTGCCAAAATATTACTCAAAGGTGATTTTCGTTTTAAAAATTACTATTTGTTTTATTAAAGTTACGAGTTATAAAATTGAATCTTTCTTTTAGCCTTTTAATCCAACTTAGAAATCTTATTATTTTATAAAACGAATAAATAGTGTGACCAGCAAATCTAAACAATCTCTATTAATGAAACTTTCACAACGTAATTAGGCTGCCATAAATAGTTGACTTATTTATAAATGTAAAATATCCAACTTTCCTTTTAAGTGCTACAGTGTGATACACGAAAATTTCTCGGGTACTTAAATAACCCTTACAAATCGAATAAACATAAATGCAATGATTCTTAAGTTATCATAAATGCATATCATTTTAGTGAAACTTCAACATAAAACAGCAGGTCAAAATGAGCTATTCAATAACATTTTTCATAGAATCAAAAAACTAATCTGCTGCTCCAATATGACAATTTCTTTTAAACTTTACGAATAACTAAGTCGTCAAAATGCACAATTAATTTCTCAGCTCTAAACTATAAACACCACAAGGTTGATGGGTTTCATCCTTTAAATATTTTCGTATTTAATTCACAACCTTCTCAGGATTAAAAAATGCTTACCCGCTGAGAAGACAATTTGTGTGACCCCAACAATTTCGGAGGTAACTTTTCGGCTTGCTGAGGGTACATAAGAGACATGAGCTGGGACCTGAGCTCAGAGTCTTCACACATCCAGACCTATTTTTCTATGACCTTGACTGCTAGGCTGAGCCATGCAAAGATGGATTCTGCCCCTCATAGAAAGGATGTTCATGCAGCCCACATTCTTGGGCCTAAGTCGGACTCATCCCCTTAACCAATTCTTCTAATCCCTCATGGAAGTCTACAACTGCCAATCGAGATGCAGCACCGCCGAATCAGATTTTGTGTTTGATAGCCTCGTTGGTTAAGGTTAAACCTTCTGTGGTCTGATGGGACAGACACTAAGCAGACCTCGTGGAGAGGGAGGCACCTGGGCTGGGTTGGGTGGATCCTGCATTCGGTGGCATCACGTGGGGGTGCTTACATCAAGAAAATAGGCTGCCGCTGCAAACAGGGGCTTCCAGTTGTTAAACATTTACCAGTGTGTCATTGGTGGCACCCTAGGCCCGCCTGCAACCTCTTTGGTCAAGCCCCATATTCTAGGCCAGTCGGTTGGCCAGTCTCTCCTTCCAATCATAGTTGGTCCATGTCAAGTTGGATTATTACAGAACCCTGTACTACTTTCTCTAGTGGAAAAGGCTAAACTAATCGTAGGTCATCAGGGTCATATTAACACACTAGTGAAAAGTGTTTGTAGGAAAGCTGAGAGAGAAGGCCTCTTCCACAGGATGGCGGGGACATAATTCTGATTCTTTTTAAAGAGTCACTTTTTGAGGACTTTTTCTTGTTGTCTTTATATGTAGCTTTCCACAACGATTTCTCTAGTGTCTCTTTGGTTTCATTGTTGATCACAATCTTAAAAGTCAATGTGTGAGCCTAGTGCCTTAAAAAAGACCACTTTCAGAATGAAGAAAAAGAAATCTTTGAAATACCACTTTCCAGAGACAATTACTGTTAATATTTTGGTTTATTTCCCTAATCCTATTTTCTATCCATGCATATTTCTATACAGTATTTAAGTCCTAAACGTATATACGACTCCCCCAGCCTCCACTTCACGTATGTACATACCTTATGCCAAAGGGTCACCAGATTCAAGAGTAGCCCATTCTTTGACTAAAGACATACATGTTGTGGCCTGACTCAGAAAGACAAGCCGAGCCAAGTCGTTTAAGAATTTGGAATTGGAAGACTGAGAGTTGAAGCCAATTTGGAGACTGAGATGAACAGATGCAAGGTATCACAGAAACTAAGGAAGACATTTTGGACTATGCGTAAGTTGAAATTATAACATGACAACAACTACGTTTAAGGAGAGGAGATATAGTGTGGTAGAGAGAGAAATATGTATGCAGGGAGAAGGCTCAACAGGGAAATCCAGAATCCAGTAGCCCAAGAAAGGAGACTTATGCTCTGTGATTTTCCACATTCAATTTCTAAGAGATGTATCTGTCGTTGATTTCTATGTTTTGGTTCTCGCAAGACTTCTGAAACATACTTGAAGTCCTTTTTATCTGAGCTGGGTCATTGTTACTGGCAACCAGAAGAGATCTGGCTTGAACAATCTAAATTTGAATTGACATTATTTTATCAATTATTATAAAATAGTTCCCCAAGTTATTCCATAGGCTTTAAATATGTAATAACTTGGGGAAATACTTTATAGGGCTAAATAGTATGGATGCATTGTCTAAGAAACCGAAATAACAACAGAGTCGATTACTGTTAATGCTTTTAAAATGATTCCCCACGTACTAAGAAATTTAAGACCTGTGGTTGTCCAAATAATTCAGGAAGAGCTCCAATATTCTTTCAAGAATCTCTTTGCCCACCAGGAGTGGAAACACACGCACACACACAGTAGACTTTAGTATGGAGAAATCTAGCCTATCTTCGAAAAGATTCGTAAGTATTATTTTCCTTACTGAACTATATGAATGTCTTTATAAGGGTACAGTGAGTACTTTCCAGCTTCCCCATACTATTGTACCTCAGAATAAGGCAGCCACAGCCTCACCCTGCCATGATCTTATTCATGAGACAAGAAAATTGGGGACAAAGGCTACTGTGAAGTCCAACTGATCATGTTAGGCACATAGAAACAAAGAATGCACTTAAACTCTAAATCTACATTTTCTTTCTAATAGAAAGACTGGGGCGGGGGGCACCGTAAATGCCACAATTGTCCTTTATAAGAAAATCAGAAATGGTATCAGCTTGGTAAAACCTGGGGCAAGTTGCGAGGAGTCTGGGCTCCATTCTCCATTTCAAAATATAATATCAAATGCTGCTCTTTGTGGGTTTGGAGATTGCTTGGGCTAAAAAGTTATCACCTTCTCTCATGTAAATTTCATCTGCATGGTAACTTGAATATCCTCCTGAAGTTCTTCTTCCCCAACATAATGGGACAGTTAGTCTTTCTGGTTGGGTTAAACTCATGCCAAGTTCTATGTTAAAATCACACCAGGTCTATGTTATGAAGTACAGATGAGGGAGAAAACATACAGGTGTGATTAACGCAGCCGGGGCTTCTCTACACAAGAGACAGTCTTTCTTTGAGCACTTTGCTTTATCTTATTTCAGGGAATGGATGATGCTGAGTAGCTACGAGGTAAGGGACTTAAAGCTTCGGTGTTTATTTAGTATTATTTGGAAATCATCATGGGCCCACTTACCATGTTAGTTCTGAGAAAAGGTGAGCCGAAGTGTATAAAGTCATTTTATTACAGTTGAAGCCATTTGTAAATAAAACGCTTTCCTCTTATTGGAAGGTCAAGTAGGCAAAAAGGTGTAATAACAGATCAGACTGGAGCATCACCAGCTCGAGTTCAAATCCCATCTCCTTAACCCCGGGCAGATCTCTCGCCACTCCATGGTTTGCTGTCCGCATCTATAATATGGTATTATTGCCGTAGGATGCATTTCATCAAGGTTAAATGTATTCTAACAAATGATTTAAACATTTAAAGAATTTTGTTGACATTTAAAATTTGGGACACTTAATTACAACCCAGATTTCTGGCTTCTTTTGACCACTGGGATATCCGAGAACACATGACCCATATTCTCAAATGACCGATGGTCAATGGTCAGCCCAGGCTGGGAAGTGCTTGCTCTTATCTAATTGGATTGTGCTGGCTTCATTTCACCACAGGTCCATCCAACCTACTTCTCTCAGTTACATTTACTCTCTGGAATGGGTCTAGGAAATAAAGGTAACATTTCAGGCAGAATGGCAGAAACAGCAGTGGGTGTGTTTCTGACATAAGCGGGGAGAAGCATTGACGAAGAACACTAAAGGTTGCCAGGACGATGAAATTACAGCTCTTTCTAAGACTATTCACTCTATTATCCTGAATCTCTGTTCCAGACCACAGATTAGATCGGTGTCGACCCAATGCTCTCTCTTTGTACGACTGACACTGTCTTTCTTCTTCAATAGAATCACAGAATGCCTGGGGTGGAAGGGACCATCATGATAATCTGGTTGAGGTTCCACATTTTGCTTGAAACCTCTCTACAACATCCTTGCCAGGGATCCCCAGAGATCTCCCACCAGCTTAGATGGTCTCATCATCCGCTGAGCCAGCTGTTCTGACTCTTGAGACCATTTTCTTAAACTGGACTGGGATCCAATGCCCACATTATCGTGCCAAAATTGTATAGCGCTTGATAATTTGCAAAGTACAATTACGAACACATTGTCATTTAATCCTCAGGCGGGACTGAGTGACTATTCATATTACTGCTTCTTTATAAATGAGGAAATCGAGGCTCAGAGAAGCTGTATGGCTTAGCCAAGGTCACGCAACTGGTAAGTAGTGGCAAGACATGGTTCTTCTCATACAAATGTCAAAAAGGGCAGAGGAAGGGCAAATTTGTTCCCTGCGACATACATCTTCTCCATGCACTCCAGACATCAGACCCCCTGGTCCTCAGGCCTTTGGATTCAGAATGAATTACGCAACTGGCTTCCCTCATTCTCTAGCTTGCCAACTACACGTCATGGAACTATTTAACCTTCATAATTCCATGAACTGATTCCTATAAAATATATATTTTTGTAAATACATATGTCTATACTTTTAATAATATATACGTGTGTGTGTGTGGCTCTTATTGGTTCTGTTTCTCTGGAGAAACCCAACTATTACAACAATCAATTAGTTTTAAAGTTCTGATCTGACTACAATACTTTTATTTATTTATTTATTTATCTCTCTATCTATCTATTTATTTATTTATTTATTTTTAGGCGAGGCAACCCTTGGTCGACCTCACAGATTGCAAGGACCTTATCAGCTTACAAACCTTTATTATTTTATTTTATTTTTATTTTTATTTTTTACGCCTATAGCACCTGGTCTTACTATGTGGTCTCCCATCCAAGTACTAACCAGGCCCAACCCTGCTTAGCTTCTGAGAACAGATGAGATCGGGCTTGTTCAGGGTGGCATGGCCGTAGACTGAATACAATACTTTAGATGTGGCCAGGCCAGCACAGGAGAAAGCAGAGCTATCTTCATCCTTCTGAAGAATATATGTTCAGCAATTCAGCCTAAGCATCCTTTAGCTTTTTTGACTCCCGTTATCAATATGCGAAGCCTAATACAGGGCGATCACAACTCCTGCTTTACCCAGGACAGTCCCCAATTTTGCTGTTGTCCTGGCAAAACTATTAATAATGATCCTTTTTACTCTCAAGTGCCCCACTTTGGGTGATAAACGGAATGGTTTCCTTACTTATACGAGACATGGCGGCAACCATGTCTTTCTTACGGGTGCGATCGCTTAGGCTAGTCTTTCTGGGATAAAACTGGGACTCGAATCCAAACTCTCAAATTTAGCCATGGTAAATTTCGTGTCATTGGATTCAGCCCATGTTCGACTGCACTGATAGTCCCTTTCCTCAGCGCTCTCTGTCCGCTTCACCCTGTGATTCTGCAGTGCCCTCGCCCTGCGGATTGGTGTCATTCTCCAGCTCTCGGTCTGGCCATTCGCTTGCTTTAGTCAATGAAATGCGAACAGACTGGAGAATGTACATTCGGGAACGTGGGCAGTCGTCTGTGAGTTGGCCCACAGCTACGAACTGGTTAACCACTCTAGTCTCTTTCTCTCACTCCCCTGCTGCTGAAATTTCATTTAGAACATCTCAGAATTTTTCTCTCGTCAGGGGAATATTGGTGAAGGGAAACGGGCATTCTTTGCACTCTTCTTGAAGCTCTTCTAGAGATTTGAAACTGTTTTTTTTTTTTTTTTTTAGGTGAAAAATATCATCTTGAGCACGCTCATTCACTACTGGTGAGATAAAATGGTGCAGCCAGGATGAGGAACCATGTGGCGGTTCTTCAAAAAATTAAACACGGAATTACCATATGACCCAGCAATTCTACTTCTGAGTATGTACCCCAAAGAACTCTAAACTGGGACTCGGACAGACACTTGTATTCTCATATTCATAGCGGCATTATTCACGGTAGCCATGAGGTGAAATCACCCAAGTATCTGTTGACAGATGAATGGTATATAAATTCAATGAAATTAAGCCTTAAACAGGAAAGAAATTCTGACACGTGTTATAACAGGGATAAACCTTGATGATATTATGCTAAGTGAAATAAGTCAGTTACGAAAGGACCAATGTTACATGATTCCTCTTATATGAGGTACCTAGAGTAGTTAATTTTATAGAAGGAGGGGTGCCGGCATATGCCACCCCAAAACATGCCTCTTTGGCATATGAATTGTTTTGAATTAAAAGCCACTGAGACCCAGATGTAGGG
>NW_006438867.1:6267138-6298583 GCF_000325575.1 Pteropus alecto
ATTTATAAAGGAAATTTTCATTTGTAAAAGATACTTTCTTCTCCCATACCACGAAGAGGAGGACTCTTAACAATTTTTATAGGTAAGGGTTAAATCTGCATTAAAAACCTTACTAAACAGCCCTTCTTTACCCTATTTTTCCTTGTGGCCTTCTGTTAACTTGTCTCTCCCACCCAGAAGCCCCTAACCCCTTTTCTGTCCTTTGTCCTCAGAGGGTACAGAAGCCCACGTTCTAACCACTTCTTTGGTTATTCATGGCCAGGGGCTCCCATGTGTGCATGCGCCACGCACGTGTTAATAAACTTCTATTTGTTTTTCTCTTGTTAATCTTTGATTAGTCTCATTCATAGGTGTGAAAGAGAGATCCACAGGCCCAAAATGGCATCACTTATGCTAAAAGCCCAGACCACCACACCTAGACTTAATACTCAATCTAATTGCAGTTTCAGCCTCTTCCAGAAACATAGTCTTAATCCACCGGTCTAGATTTTTCTGGTTGGGCGCCAGTGAGGTAACCTGTCACAACGGACCCTCTTCGTCCTCCATAGAAAGAAGAGGCAATCTACACGATGAAAACCCTTCCATCCTCTTCCCCCAAAGAAAGGGGGAGCCCTGTATTCTAGGCCAGTCGGCTGACTCTTCTCTCCTTCCAAATCCTTTCTTTAATTACTCCCTCGCCCAACCCTTCTTCCTATAAAACTCCACTCTGTACAACCCCTAGGACGGCCCTTCTAGCTGCTAGAGGGGATGCTGCCCAAGGCACGGATCCATTAATAAAGCCGATTTGATCTCCAATGTTACTGAGTTGGATTTTGTTTTTTAACAAAAAAGGAAAAAGAAAACCTTCCTCCTTTTTACAAGACAATGTAGAATGGCGGCTGCCAGGGGCTGGAAGGAGATAGGAATGAACAGTTGTTAGGGATGAAAACCAAGTTTCAGTTCTGCAAGACGGAAAGTGCTCTGGACATCGATCGCACAACCGTGGGAATATTCTTACTGCTGAGTTTACAGTTAAGATGGTACCTTTTTATATTATGTGTATTTTAGTACGATTTAAAATGTTTTAAAAGATACATTGACTAGGACCTATCTCTTTTTATATTTTGCCTTTTCTTCCTGGTTGAACTATAAATCTCTTGGAGGCAGAAAAGATGGGTTAAATTTACAGCATCTTTCAGAACCAAAAGACATGGCCCAGGATCTGAGCGGCACAGATGTGCTACGGGAAGCCTACGAATGAAGGTCTGCCTTGCAGCTAGCCATCTGGAAAGATCTGGAATGTGGGGTTTCCTTACTTACTCTCCTTAATATTTCCCAGCATTGATTACAGCAGCGGTCCCCAAGCTTTTTGGCACCAGGGACCGGTGCTCCTATGAGAATCCGATGCTTGATGATCTGAGGCGGAGCTGAGGCGGTGATGCTGGCGCTGGGGAGCGGCTGCAAACACAGATGAAGCTTTGCTCCCTTGCCCACTCAGTCACTTCCTGCTGTGCGGCCCGGTTTTAACAGGCCATGGACTGATACCTCCCCTGCCCAGGGGTTGGAGACTCCTGGGTTACAATGCCCCACAGATAGTAAATGCTCAATGAAAGTTCATCTTATGAGGCTGATAAGGACCCAAAGGATTCTTTAATGCTTTCTCTCCTAGCGATAGTCATGCGGACACCATGGGCTCCAGCCAGGTGGCCATTCTCTAACGGTCTAGGAATGTGTCTGCCACATCGCATCATGCAGAACTGATTTAGATGTTGACCAGAAACCAGTCCTTCACATGCTTTTTTTTTTTTTTCATTCTATGGGTTAGGCAAGTCCCTCAAGTTCTACTAACTGTAAATTCTGTGTCCCAGGAAAAGAAGTCAGAAATATGTCGGAACACCCCGAGATGCACGCGGGAGGGGGCCTAACATGCATGGCGTGCCGGGGACTTTGCATTTTTACTTCATTCTAATGACACAGCAAACCCCGTGATTAAACCAGGCTTACCGATGAGAAAATGGAAGCTCGCAGAGATTTCTGTAGCCTTCCCACCGACATACCAAGTGAATGTCAGGGTCGGGGGCCAGCTTTCTCCACCACCACCCATGAGTGTCGGTGATCAGTGGGGCCACTCTTCCTGATGTGGTGGATGAGCCTGGAGCTCTGGTGGCAGCCAAATCAGGAAACGGGGGGACTGGATTAGGGCCCTCCGGCGGGCTCTCAGGTGCCCTGGTGGCTTGGGCAGCATCCCAGACTAGGGGCTCATTGCAGTACTAGTGCCAGTAGGAAGGGAAGGTGCTTCCCACAGTCCCCAGCATGATGAGAATCTCGGGAGTAACTGAAATGCACTCGGTTTCCTGTTTGCCAAGCACAAGTGGCCTCGGTCTCAGGGTTGGCATTCCCACACTGGTGACTCCTGGGGTCTCTCGGTCCTTCTGGGCACCCCAGTCTATTTGGCGATTCTGTGTCTTCTGGAACAGTTGATTTATACACATTCTGACCTTTGGTGGCTTCGGCTGCAGATTCCAGACCTTGGTTTCCAGGAGCAGCTTGGTGACAATGCTTTCAACCACCAGAGGGCGCAGCGGTACCAAAAAAAAAAAATGTTTTTTCCCCACTTTCGAAGCTGCTGCTCGTGACACGGTTTTGGGGAAAGACCTGCATTTTTGTTTTTGTTTTGTTTTGTTTTGTTTTATAAGAGATTGTTCTAATATAAACTCAAATAGGATTGTTCAAAACAAGAGCCTGTTCCAATCCCCTCATTTTGCCGGTGAGGAAACTGAGACCAGAGAGCTCAAGGACTTCAGCTGCCGAAGGTGCACAGGTGGTTGGTGGCCGAGTGTATCATTCCAGGCTCCTGCAGAGAACCCGACCATGACCCGGCCAGGCAGGGCGGGGCCGCGCCCAACTCACAAAGGACACGAGACGCCCCAGGGCGCGGGGGCCCTACCATATCTGCGGAGGAAAACTCAGCATTGCCTCTAGCCTTGAGGAAATTGTGATGTAATGGGAAAAAAATAGCGAGCACGCAGCACGGGCAGAGCAGATCATGGAAACACATGGGGCCCAGAAGTGCCTAACTTTCTACAGCTGTGCTGGGCAAGGCACGAGGGTGCCCAAGGGGCAGCTGGGCGTGGACGGCACCCACAGAGGTCTCCCTGAGGCGGCTTTGTAAAGTTCGCCTGGCTGCCTTTGTTCTCATGGATAGCTCCTTGGCCACCACTAGGAGTTGACAGTGTATGATTCTGTTCTTGGGTATCTGATAAAGGATCCAATTTAAATAATTACTCAGACCAGACAGGATCGTGAGAGATGAGTGATGCGCATGGCCCCCCTCTGAGACAAAGAACCGTGAAAGAGCAGCCAAGGAGTCCGTGTCCCGAGTCGCAAGACCAGTCCTTGGGTTCAAGCGCTGAGTTTGCGTCCGTCCCCTGCAGGACAGCAGGCTGTGTCGCCTCGGAGCCCCGAGAGGCAGCGCTGTACAGCGGAGCAGCTAATGCGGGCGCCTGCTGAAGCCTAACGACGTGGCCGGACAGAGCTGGGTGCTGATGATCCGGGCCGGTCCAACATTCAGACACATTCGCATTTTTAAATTTAATTTAAAATATTGCTCTATTTAATCATGATCATTCTAACTTAATTGCTATTGTCTGTGTGATTTTCTCTTTTCTTGGAAAATAAACTTGTGTACCTTTCCCGAGTGATGCAGTAAATAAATAGGACAAATAACCAAAGAAGCTGAAGCTACTGAGAATGTGTAAGAAAAATTTCCTGGTTATCAGACAAAATTCTTTGTCTCAGGCATCTGTTATCCATGCGGATGCCACGTCCGTGGTTAACGTCATGAAGAAGCAAGCTATTTGTTCCTTGTTTTTTTTTTACAGAGATGCCATCTATTTCTTCTAGAGGCATAAAACAAAGACAATTTAGCTGGACAATAAAAGACAGTTATGGTTTATCATTAATAGAAACCCCGCCTTTCTCCAAAATGGTTTTCATATCATTCACAACAAAAAAAGCATATGATAGGCTAACTAAAAGAACAATGGATGGGAACGAAGGATAGAAAGGAAAAAATACAGTAAATACAATATTGCTAACATAGTTGCATAACATAATGTAATGTATAATGTCTAGTTTATAAGATAGTAACATAATTTCTATAATTGAGTATAAAACAGGGCTCTGAGCTTCCTGGAGGCCAAGGCAAAGTGAAAGCAAGAAAAATGTGTAAGAGCAGACAGAACCATGTTGTCCACGAGAGCATTTGCACAAATCGAAGGGGATAAGAATTGACATGAAAGCACAATTCGAGCAAGCTAATCCTGTGAGGGCCTAGGCTTACGTGAGCAAACTTCTGAAGAAAAACTTAGAATTCAAGCAAATGGAGGCATGGAATGAAAGATGCCCATCGTAGCAATACCTCTGTGCCTGGTGCCAGGGGTAAATGTAAAACTCAAACGGGATTTTTCAAAATAGGAATCTACAAGAATCCAGTATCTCTGATTTGAAATTATGAATGATTTTTATCAGCCATGTGTCTGGCCTCTTGGCAGGCACCTCGGGCACAAATACCAGGCTGTTGAAGCGTGTCCCCTAGCAAACTCGATGCAGACACAGAGGATGGCTAAATGTCCACGTGAAACACAGCTCTATTTCATCATTTCATTTCTGGATCGAATTTTGAGCAGATGTGCGTTGCTCTCTTTTGTTAAGGTAAAAAAAATGCTGTGGTTTTTAAATTAAACGTGCATTTAAAAAATATCAGCTTTGTTTGGCTTCAGGTTTTGTTTTTCCCCATGCTCTGCTCGGCAGCAAAATATTTGATTGAAAACTCTGCCCTCTCCACGCCTTAAAAAATATCTGTGTAAAGTCTCCACTAACTGTAAGAGCGAAGTTCTTTACAGTTGGTTTTATTTTTAAATCACAGCCATTTTCTTATTTTTTAAAGCATTTGTAATAAATTAATCGATGAGCACCTGAGTTATCAGTTTCTAATGTGCCTAGTACTGTGTTGGGTACAAAAAATGATAGTATGTTTCTCTTGTTCTCATAAATATCAGACTCTCTTTGAAGGAGAAACTAAAATGTATGATACAGTTAGAGGACTAGGAAGTACTAATGTGTCGAAATCCCAAGTGCAAGTTCAAAGACGGAGGGACTATCACGAAGAGGCATGATCAGGGATGAATTCTTGGTCTCTACCCGAGACAACCATTCTTCATGCCTAAGAGAATAAGAAATATCTAAGTACCCTACCGTGCTTGGCTGTTCTCCAATTGGACAAACGTTGAGTCCTCAACTTTCACTGTGGCTCCTTGCTTCTTGTCAGATCTTAAAAAAAAAAAAAATCTTTGCTTACATGTTGAAGGCTGAATGAAGAGCAAGAAAATCTCGCCTGTGGAATAAGATACTGGGAACTGCGCAGAACCAGCGTCAGCTCACGAGCTCATCAGCTTGCCCTGGGATTCCTGAGCACATTCTCGCATTCTTGTTTTTAATCCTCCCTTGGCGGCCTTTGGCCCTCGTGCAGACATCATCTTTTTGTGCAGAGAAGCAGGCACGTTTCTCATCGATGTTAATCCTGATCTCAGCCAGGTGTGTCGCCACGGAACACACAGCGACAGGATGAGATGAGCACCCCAAGACATGAGTCCGTGCGAAGGAATTCCGGCTCACGCTTCTTACACGCACGGCTGGGACATTGGCCGTGTCACAGCCGTGCTACCTCATTAGACATGAGGCTGTCCGTCGAATTGAGGGTGTGTGTGCACAAGTACATATGAACTTTAACCCATGTGTACACACGACTCACATGCACGATGCATGCATGCCACACATCATCAGGCTGACTCGCTATGATAATTAACAGGAAAGGACAATTACAGTCATTACGATTACGGTCTCGTTTGAACTTCTGTCTCGTTAAAAATGTAACAACCAAATAAAGAAGAAATCCCTCCTTCTTCCCTACAATATTTTTATTTTCTCAATTTTTTATGATCACTACTGAGGAAGAGGTAAGTTCTGGAATTATCAAAACAGCGCGTTATTGGCAGCGTGGCTACCAGCTTCATCAGCCTCCCTATTCCACTGAGACCCCTTGACAATCCCAGGGAGAAATACTGGGCAGCAGAGAAGATTTAATTCAATAGACAGATCTTGAGTTCAATAGACAGATCTGCTACAGTCCCTAACGTCAGCCCCTATAGGAATCATAATGTATTTTACTTTGTATGTTTCACATATTTCAAAGACTGACAATGGCTAGCGTTATGATAAACGTTCATTAAACACCAACTGCAACCTTGTTCTAGGCAGTGTGGATGGGCCGATTAACAGATGGTCACTGCCCTTTGGGCAGTCACTGTTTTATAGGGGAACTCTAGAAGCAGGAAGGAAAGAAGGTCTCAGAGCGGAGCCCTTTGAACTGAATCAGTCATTAAAGATAAATCGGTTAACAGGGTTGGAGGGAGAGAGAAAAAACAGGGTTTTGGAAGATGGACCTTCCAGGAAAAGCAAATAACTTGAGCTAAGACGTGGGCACACAAAAAAAAGCCAGAGGATTTGGAGAATTACAAAACATTCTGCATGACTGAGGATAAGGAGCAGAAGAGGGCCTTTTGAGAAATACAGCTGGAGAGGTAAAGAGGGGACAAGGCTTGTGTCACACAAAGGACCTCTTATGCCACACAAAGGAATTTGGATTTTTTTTTTTTTCCTTTAGGCATAAGGAAGCCATTGAAGGGTTTTAAGCAGGCAGCAGTGGAATCAGATTTACTCTTTGGAAATAAGATCTGATTAGTTAATGAGCTCATATTTCTCCTCTTATATGTTAACCATTGTTTTATTGTTTGGTCTTTAGACTCCGTTATTGATGGAAATAACAAAATGAAGGGAGTTAAGAGGCTGTGCCACTTCACGTTTTAAGTCTCAGTTTCTCTCTGCTTTTAAGAAAGTGATTACATTATCTGCCTTTCCTTACTAGTCTGGGGTAAGATTAAAGTAAAATAAAGGCAGAGAAACTAGCTCACGGCACGGTTGTCATTGGCATGCCTCTTGACGCCATCGGTGAACTGGTGGCAAACAGACTACAGATAAATCAATATTTAGAACTAGACAGATCATCAGCAAAACCAGAAAATATTTGATCTAGCACAAACTTTATAAACCATTGATTTATAAATCTTTATAAACTTTTTATTTTTCTCTTTAAAAACGCCGATATCTGTGTCCCAACCCAGAGGTTCTGATTTCATTCATTAAGGATATAGCCTAGGATTGGGACTTTTAAAAGCTCTCCAAGTAATTCGAATATGCAGTTGGGTTTGAAAAACCACAATTCTAGTCATATATGGCTTTCTAGGCAGGATTCTTTAAATTCTCCAGTAATACATAATTCATATTCTGCACAGACTATACTAAAACATGCAGGAAAAAAAATGAAGAAAGCTGCTAAGACCTGTTAAAGTTAAAAATATACACACATTTGATCCAGCAATCTCACTCTTAGTAATATATCTCTTAGATATTAAAGTGCCAGGACATTAGGATGTGTGTACAAGGATATCATTGCAGCTTCATTCACAGATGCACAAAAGTAGAATTAAAGAGATTACTCATTAATAGAGGAGTGATTGAATAAACCATGGCACACTCATAAAATAAACAAGCTCAGATTTTTTCAATTGACTCAGGGATTCTCAAACACTTTTACCGAATGAAAAAAGATCAAGATTCAGAGAGGCGAATTAAAATCCAAATTTTATAAAACAAGTGATGACCAAATGCTCCAGAAGTGTGTGTTCATGTATGCATTTGTATTAAACCTAAGTATAAGCAATCAGTGAAAAAATAATATTTGATTTCATCAGCCCTAAAAAATAATTATAATACAATATGACACTTTCACCTATCAAATTAAAAAAAATTTTAAAACTAGAAATACCTAAATCAGGAAATGCTTGGATTTCGAAAGTGTATATTTATATAACCTTTTTGAAATACGATTTGGAAATATTGTTCTAAAAGCTTTATAGACTTTATTATTCTTTCAATAATGGACTCAATACTTTAAAAATAAGTCAAATAAATACACAAAGATATTCACCCTAGAAGTATGTATAACCATTGAAGCCGGAAACAAAGGTCTTAGTATAAGACTGGCTAAATTAAAGATGTGTACACCATTATGCAGAAATTAAAGCAGATGATGATAAAGAGGTTGTGATAACTTTAAAATCTATATAATAATGTTGATTATAGAAATACAATTATATGTTAAAAATGATATAAAATAAGCAAATATTTTTTTCAAGTCGATAAGTAACACCCTAAAAAGGTCACAGAGATTGTTTCTGAGCAACGAGATTACAGGCGGGCACTACAATTTAGAAATCATTGTAAATGGCCTGTGATATTTCTGCCAACGAGTAAACCCATTCCTGGACTCTTTGTATAATGTGCCAACCTCCTCCATCAGCCACTTAATATCATTCTGTTTTGTTTTCTTTATCGTACTTTTCCCTATCTGAAAAATCTATGTAAGACACTCACTTATTGGCAGTGCCTCCCCTTCTATTCAATGAAAGCTCTGTGAGAGCAACAGGCTCTTAGTCTTCTTCGAAGCTCTGTCCTCAGTACCTAGGACAGAGCCTGTCGATAAGGCACTCAACACACATTTGTTGGATGAATAAAATACACGTAAAGACGACTTCGCAAATATCAGTTGTGGTTCTTTCAAATGAGGAAGAGAACACAGTGATGTCTCCATTAGCCAAGTGACTCTCAAATTAGTCCAGGTTATTTACATCAAGGTAAAATTTTAATCTAAAATATTTCTATATCGAAAGTAAAACTGGTGAATCGTTTCTTGCATTACCTGGATACTGTCTCAGTTCACAGCCCTGAGGGGTGTTCCATCATCCTGTTTCATGCTGTAGTTGCAGGCTACTGTAGCTCGGGATCACAAAGAACACATGCCTTCGCCTCCCGCTCCTCCTCAGAGCTCGGCCGAATGACACAGAAGCGCAGAAAGGAATAAACTTGTACAACAAAGAAAAGCAAGGAAGATGAATATCAGTAGATGAGACATTTCAACAAGTTTCCAAAGGACAGGAAGCAGATGGATGGCCCAGCAAAGGAAGCTGGAGCCCAGAATGTAATTGTTGGGGGTGGTGTGAGATGAAGCCCATCTCCCCGCCGAAGGTCTGTGGAGCCTCCGGCCTCCGATATGGCAGGTGGCGTGGGCGGAAATGAAAGAGAAGGCAGGAGGAAGAGGGAATTGAACGTGTGTCTATGTGACAGTGGCGTCAGTCACCCTTCTTCCACTTCCTTCCCCAAGCCCTCCAGAGCATGTGGAAGGCTAACGTTGACCGATCAAAAATAATATTAGAGGTTTTCATAAAAGAAACTGTATCAGTTTACTCGGGACAACGTAAATCTTCTGTCATAAATACTTCATTACCGAGTATTCCTTCCGGCATCACCGAGCCAGGACTGACTCCAGCCCAGGTACTCCAGACCAGGTATCCCAAACAATCCGCGGTGAAGGACCAGTTCCTTTTTTAAAAAAATCTTTAAGCCATTACAGACCATTACTTTTAAAAAATACAATAGAAATGAAATGCTAGAAAAACAAAATTGGAAAGGCAAAGACGTACACAAAGTACAAGCCAAAATGTTTTATTATTAGATCCCAGAGGGCAAGATTGCATTGAAATCAAGGTAATCAGAACAAAGTTAAAATAGAAAAAAATTACAAGAATCACAAAAGGGGTACACATTTATTGAAAGTACGTACACAGGAAACTAAAATAGAGCCTAATCATTAACATGAATAAGTTTCTGTCATTCTAGCACCGTAACTAGAGGTTATGAAGGAGTAGCGACTACCCCCGTGTGAGATAACCTTCTACTTTCTTGACAGTTTCCTTTGATGCACAAAAGTTTCTAACGTTGATGGACTGCAACTTGTCTGTCTTCAGTCGCTCGTGCATTTGGGGTCATATCTAAGAAACTATTGTCTATTCCACGTCATGAAGACTTACATACATGTTTTCTTCTAAAATTTTTACAGTTTTAGCTTTTAGATTTAAGTATTTTATCCATTTTGAGTTATGTTTGAATATAATGTGAGGGAGGGCTCCAAATTCATTCTTTTGCACATGGCTTTCCAGTTGTCCCACTATTATTTGTTGAAAATACTATTCTTTTCTTCATCGAATGGTCTTGGCACCTTTCGTCAAATATTATTTGACCACAGACGCATGGGTTCATTTCTAGACTCTCATTCTATTTCATTGTTCCATATGTCTAGTCTCATGTCAATACCACACTGTCTTGATTACTGTGGCTTTGTCATAAGTTTTAAAATTGAGATGTGTGAATCACCAACTTTGTTCTTTTTTGAAATTATTTTGGCTATTCTATGTTCGTGGCATTTCCATATACATTTTAGAATCAGTTTGATAATTTCTACAAAAATAGCCACAGATATTTTGATAGCAATCACAGTAAAACTGTAGATCTATTTGGGTAGTATTCCCATCTTAACAGTATTAAGCCTTTCGATTCATGAACATGAGATGTCTTTAAATTAATTTAGGTCTTCTTTAATTTCTTTCAACCGTGTTTTGTAGTTTTCAATGTATAAGTCTTGCACTTCTTTTGTTAAATTTATTTCTAAGTATTTTATTTTATTTTTTTACTCTGGTTCAAATGAAGTTGTTTTCTTTATTTTTGGACTATACATTGCTAGTGTAAAATACAAATGATTTTTTTCTTTATCAGTTTTAAAATCAGTTTATTTGCTAAACTAATTTATTAGTTCTAACAGATTTTTTTTGTAAATTCTTTAGGGTTTAAACTACATATAAGATCTGTCATCTGCAAAAAGAGATAGTTTTACTTCTTTCTTTCCAGTCTTGATGCCTTTTATTTCATTTTAGTCTCTATTGCCCTGGGTAGAACTTCCAGGGCAGTGTCTTATTCCTGAGCTTTCTGTCTTTTACCTTAAGTATGATGTCAGCTGTGGATTTTTCAAAGATGTATTTTATCAGGTTGAGGAAGTTCCCTTCAGTTCCTAATTTGTTAAGCCTTTTTAGTTATGAAAGTGTGCGATTTTGTCAAATGCTTTTTCTGAATCCATTGAGATCACATGGGTCTTTTTTTTTGTATCCTTTATTCTATTAATGTTGTGTGTTACTCTGATCGATTTTGTATGTTGAACCACCCCGGACAGAGATTTCCTTAAACACCTGAAGCTGATAAACCTCTAAGTCTTTACCAGGCCAGAGAGTTCTATGTGCATACTGAGTCATGCCTTTAACACTCCGCCAGGCAGTTTACAACTCTGCCCGAGCCTTCACTTCCTGTCTGTGCAGGGCTTCAAGGTCATCTAGAAGTGAGAGCCTTGGCCTTCTCAAGGCTTTCTTAAGCATGACCACAGGTCTACACATGTCCATGCCCTTTTAGATTCTCAGGAATATGTCAGAGCTTTTCCAAGTCCCTGTGGACATCCTATTCCTCAGGTTTTCCTTTTAAGCTTTTTGGTTAGTCTATTGTTTGTGCAATTGTTATTCGTCTCGAGCAGCCTCGTAGTTAAAGGACTTGCCTGAAATCGGTGTCAACAAATGCCTCCTCACCCCCAGGAGAGGCTTTTAGCACTTGGCAAACTTCAAGTCAGGTCTAATAAAGGTGGGCTTTTGGACTGGGGTCTTCTAGAGCATCACAGATGGGTCAAATGATGTCAGTCCTTTGGGAAAGAGACTTTGAAAGAGCTCCAGCTCTGTACTTACCCCTTGGTATCCAGATGTGACAGTTATTTTTCTAGGCTACTGTGGAGAGAGAGAGTGGGAACTGAGACTAGGGCAAATTAAAATTCCACAAAAATGACTGCTCTTACTAAGAGTCAAATATTTTTCTCAGATAAATACTTCCTGGGTTGCTGCAAGCATCTGGTTAATTTTTCAGAGATCTGGAAAAAGATTCTGATACTTTTAATTTGTTTATTGCTTTTGAAGGGGCAAGTTTTGAGATGTCCTTGTTCTGCTTTTCACTGATATCACTTGTTTCTATGTTTTGTTTTAATAATCTACACAGTATAAAACTGGCTTCAGAATTACGCTGCTGGAGAGATTTTAGAAATTGTTTTTAGTAAACTCGGTCTATTCATTTTTAAATTTAATTCAAAATAAAGTGATGCTGTATTTTCAAAATTCACTTTCCACCATTCATTAGTAGCCAGTTTCAATCACTTATTCTTAAATTTCAGTTAAATTTAAATTAGCTTTTAAAAATCGGAATTATCTTTGATGAAAGGTAGGGATTCAGGTTCTATGAATTTCCTATGTGTAGTCTTCGTTTTGTAGAAAACAAAATTCACAATCTTTTATCAAATTTAAAGGTGTTTGATGATAAGTTTGAACAGACCTCCAATTTCACTGTCAATAAAGTATGAAACTATTCACAACACTCCATACGAACTCTGTTCTTCCAAGCATCTAAATATCACTTTTGTCTTTTCATTGTATGTGGCATTGAAAAGCACGTTACTTTCCTTTCTAGCATAGAAGGCTGGTGATCATTTTTTAATTATCGAAGGTATTGAAAAATGAGCAAGATTGACTGCCAATTCATACCTTTTAAAAATTGGACCATTGTTCTTTATCTTGCAGAGAGACCGAGTTCATTTTTTATCATACACATTTTTAACAGAACTTTTTCCCTCTACAATCATAATACCTCAGCAAGCATTAATAGTTGTTCATAATCGACTTCCATATTATCATTAATAAAAAGAAAATAATTTCAAATTTAACACATTACATTTACATAACTCAATTTTTACTAGTCAGTCTCAAGGCACAATTTAGTAAGGCTGTTTTTGTTTTTGTTTTTTTAAAGAAAGTCTTTCTCCATGAAATAAGTAGTACGCTGATCTGCATTCTGGGTAAAATAATTTCCTCCCATTGTAGCTGAGTCATCAAAATATACTTCTATACAAAACTGAGATGTAAAATCACATTTGCGGACATGAAGCATGCTATAAAAGTATCTATATGAGCATTCCAAATTTCCATATTTATCTCATCGTGGATCATTAACAAATGACTTGTGGATCAGCACCAGTCTCCAGCACATACTTTGAGTGGCACTTTGCTGAGCAAAATTCTGTCACATACACGAGCTCTAGGCAAACTCCCTATTCAAAGGACAGTCCTGTGAGAAAAGTGGACCTCTTTAAGCAACAGCCAGGGTATCACACACTAGCTAGTCAGAATAACCGACTACTTCATTCATTCATGTATTCACTCACACACGAATTCAATGAATGAGAATTACCACATGAGAAAAATTAAAGCCTGAAACAGGCAAAGAAAATAGAGCAAGTGACTCTGAAGTGAAGAGAAAAAAAGAAGAAAAAAAAAGGATTCAGAGAACAGAAGAGAACTTTAGAAGAAAATTTAACTGAATCATTAGAGATTCAACCAGAGAAATTAAAAAAATTTTTTTCTGATTCAAGTAGTTTTTCTTTTAACACATAAATACGAGGATAGGATGTCTTGAAAAAGAACAATAAAAGCATTTGAAAATGAAAAAAACACACAATTGTCAAAAAAAATGTTTTTCAAAAGAAAGAATTTCCACGTTGATAAAAATAACAAGCACACAAAAGAGGGGAAAATAGTGAGTGAGATAGGAAAGCATTTTAAAAGAACTAAGAGAAAAAGGCAATCCAGGAGGTCTAATAACCTGACTAGCAGGAGTTCTAAAAAGAAATAACAGAAAATTGACAGAGGAAAATCATTTTTTTTTTATAGTGTGAGGGGGACAAAACTTATTTCAGAACTGAAAATGTTACGTTCTCAGATTGAATGGGACCATTGAATTCCAAGCAGGATAAAAGAAAGTAAAAGGCTTAATCCTCCTGTTTGTGAAGTTTCAGAACAGTAACAATAAATAGAAGATCTAAAAATATTTCAAAGAGAAAGAAGAAACCACCAACTAAGGAGTAAGAGTTCAGCTGGCATCAGATTTTTTTCATCAGCAACACAATACGATAGAAACCACTAAAGCAATACCTTCAGATTCAGAGAAAAAAAAAAATTGATTCTGAAAGTTCAATAATGGGCCCAGACAAGCAAAAAACTGTGAAAAGAAATAAACACATTTTATGTGATATTGAGAAGTTCATCTCTCACACATTCCACCCCCCCCTCCCCAGGAATTTGCAGGAGAATACACCCCAGGCGAGTAAAGAGAAAACCACGAAAGCACATGATAGAGGTCAACTTAGGCTCCAGGAACAGAGTGAACAGAAGACTCACACACACACTGGGCCCACAGAAAACCGACTTAAAATCAGAACAATTAAGGCTCTGGGGAAAAGAGGATTTCATGTAGTTAGTGTGATAGAGAGGCAGATAAATTTTAGGGTACGGCGAAGGTCTATGATTCCTTTTCCAACAAGAAGGATAAAAAAATAATTTAAAACTCTAGTAGAAAAACTGAAAGGATTTAAAGGAATGGCACAGGTATGACACTTATGATACTAGGCTGAGATTTGGAGCATTTAATGGGGGATACAGAAAGCGGGTTCTTCTGTCTGACATAAGTGACATTGCCCATGCAGCCTCTCAGCTGGACACTGAGGGAAGGATATAGCATCTGGGCGATCTACTCGGATCCAAACAGAGCAATATTTACAAGCTCATAATGGCTGCTCTTAGCTTTCTACTTTTGGAACCAACCTGTAAACACTGAAGACTCAATTATAGACACAGAATAAAAGATAAAATATGTTCAGCCTTAATAATAAAAAATAAGGGCACAACTGTCTTAAGTTATCAGAAGTTACCAGTGGACAAGAGAAAAGACAAAGAATGAAAAGCACGAGGCATTTTCTGCGTGGTCATGGGAGGCCGGAGACGATGACGAAAGTTGATGAAACAAAAAATGGGAGTGTGTTTCTTAAAGTGACAAAAAATAACCAACATAGGAGTTTTTAAAATAATATATAATTGTCAAAAACAAGGAGAAATGGGAGTGAGGGAAAGAAGTTCTATAAGCAAAACAAATATTACTTTTCGTATCAGGAAATCGATAAATATGGCCTTAAATTGATTGGTCACTTCCATTTCTGTGAAATGTCAGAGTAGCCCAATCTACAGAGACAGCATAGAATCGTGATTGCCTAGAACTGGGACTAAAAACGTGGGGTGACTACAAATGGCCACGAGGGATCTTCTTGGAGTGAAATGAACGTTCTAAAATTGGATCGTAGCGATGCTTAAACCACTCTCCAAATTTACTAAAAATGCATTTCATCGTATACTTAAAATAACTGAATTTTATGGTATATACATGTCAATAAAGCTGTGTTTAAAAAAAGGGCCGATAAAAAATCGATAGGTCAAAGAATAAATGTAGAAGCATAATAGAGGTATGTAGGTAACCGACAAGAGCAAAAATAGAAATGATTTTAAGAACTATCTAGGAGCGGTGCCACAGGGTGAGGAGGAATGAAATGGAGGCTGTTGTCATTCTTTTCTGTACCATTTGGATGTTTTTAATCAATGCATGTATTGCTACACTACGTTACCAAAGTTTTTTTGCCACTTAGATTCCTCGATGCAGAAAAAAATTTTTCTACCTTTAATCTTTTAGAATTTAAGTGTAAGGAATGATGCCATCTTGATAAACGAGCAGAATTTATTTTTCCTCCTAAAGATCAAGGCCAAGGGGCAAACGCTCTCGCAAGCCACCATTGGTAACATGATGGAGGCAAGAATCAACTGAGCAGAGTCAAAAGTCCCCAGCGATCCCAAAATAGAACAGTGTGAAGGAGAATAAGCTACTGACCGTCCCCAGGACACCATTTGGTACAGCTGTGTTACATGGTTGCCATGGATTAACAGATCAAACATAAATAATTTCCAGGGAAGCAAATGCCCTAGAAAAACGAGATGACAAGTGAAGTCATTAGTGTTATCAGCTGTCTTCATCTGTTTATGTAAGAACACAGCCAAAGCAACCAGCTATATACTTGGGCATTGAGCCTCATGAGACAGCCTTCTTAACCTGAGCTAAAACTGATATGGTGGCTGAGGAGAGGCTGTTGGCTGTGGAAAACAAATATTAAGAAGTTTTTGAGATACGAAGTAATGGGATGGATCATGAGGACTTAAACATACAAGCTGGTGGCCTTGCAGTTGGTTTAGTAACCAATGCACTCAGCATCAAAGTCACTACAAATTGCATGGGGTTTTTTCATTATAAGTTTGTTGGGTAACCAGAAACTTCAGACGTGGATTCCCTTTAAAGTAAAGAGCTACATGAGTGGTGGTAAAAATAATAAACCAAACAGGTGATTATATGCAGCCAAGCAGATACGTGGCTCACACAGTTGTTCTAAACACGAGAGAACAAGAAACGGGACTATGCCTGCCTTTCTGCCAACTTCACGCTACCAAATGGTCCCCAAATAAAAGTGAGCCCAGACCTTTCATGGTCCTGCCTCTTGCCTGAGTGCCTGGAACTTATGACCTCAGGACTTGGCTCATTAGCCAGATGTACAAACGGGGAGCCCTGCAGGCACTGAGGATAAGGGGGCATTGCCCTTGCGGTCTGCATGCCCCCAGGCTTCTACTTCAGAGAAGAGTGAGCAAAATAAGCATGGAGACAGCAGCAGCCTGGCAAGAGGTATGCTGGGGGACGAGAGAGACACTGCCCAAACCCCTTCCCTCTAATTCCCCATGCATGCTCTCAATTCTGATACTATCTACCTGGGGAAAGCATCAGATTCCATGGGTTAAGGGCTTGGTCCTACAGGACTGTCCTCCCCAACTTCAAATGCCAAATGGAAGTTGAGGTCGTCACCTGTGCTTCTGATCAACCAGCCATAGGTTGGAGGTCCCTACAATCTCTCCTTTGGGTTCAATTCATTTTCTAGAGCAATTCACAGAACTCAAAGAAACACTGTGCATACTAGATTACTGGTTTATTATAAAATGATCTAACTCAGGAACAGTCCAACGGAAGAGACGCATAGAACACGGTGTGTGGGAAGGGGCACCCCTCCCCCAAATCTTCGTGTGCTCATCAGCCCTGAAGCTCTCAAAACCCCATCTTTTTAGCTTTTAGGTTTTTATGGGGACTGTGTTACCTCGGCATGATTGACTAAATAATTGGCCAATGATGATCAGTTCAACCTCTAGCTCCTCCTCCCTCCCCAGATGTGGGGGCAGCGGGGGCGGAACTGAAAGTTCCAACCTTCCAATCACGTGGTTCTTTCCCCTGGCCACCAGCCCCCATCTTTAAGTGCTTTCCAAAAGTCACCCCATTAACTCAGGTATGTTGAAAGGGGTTTGGTATGACTATCAAGAGCAGCACTTCCTAAGGCCACTTAAACCTTCACACCTAGCAGTTGAGTTGTGGGCTCCAGTAGAGTCAGCATTGCTCCCTGGATTGGCTACTCAAGGTCTTTAACACTTAAGCTTTCCCTTCTTCCATCTCTATACCTTACAGGGCTGTCATTAGCTTAAACGCGGTCGCACATGTAAAGCACGTACCACGTTTCAATCACACGTGCTTGAAACATATCATGATGGGTACTATTATTAGTAGTAGTAATTCACAACTGAGGTAACTGAGACTCAGAGAAGTTAAGTGACTTGAGGTCACAAAATTTGAGGTCGTAAAGTTGGGATCTGCAGGCAGGCTGTTGCTCGTAAGGCTGTTGTACACATTGAATGAGTTAATTCACAGAAGACACTCAGAAGATTCCTGAATATGAGAAAGCACTCGCGAGAGATCAGCTTTTTTTATTACCACTTCATTTGCTTTCACTCTATTTGAGCCCTTCCTTTTATCTTACTCCAAGAACGAGAGTCTGGTGTATGTGTTCACTCGCAGTCCTTACAAGACTAGCTGCATTGTGAACTTATTACATGTCTGTGACCCAGACTTTGGAGAAAGCTGTATTTTCTGGAGAGTGTGAAATAGATAGTATATACTAGGAATATAGATAAAAAGAATAACTTTTCCAGGTGGATAAAGTCACCGGTGAAGAAATACATCTAAATTTTTACAAGCTTCTTGGGCATTCTAGTTGCTGACTAAATGTTCTTTTTTTTTTTTTTTTTTATAAAACTTAATGGTGATTATTAAATTCTGAGCCATCTCATCCTTTTCAAGTTGTAAAATCATCCAATGTTATGTACCTTGTAGTAAAAAAAAAAAAAAAAAGTTGTATGGAAATAAATTTTAAAACAATGAGAGCCCAGTTTACAATTTGAACATCGATCTCAGGGTTTACATAAATGCCGAAAGGAAAGAACATTGTGGAATTGGGTGTGAGGAAGACAGAGAATTTCTCTCCTCTCTTTCACCAGGCCAGAGACACAGCTGATGTTGTTCCCTGCTGTGTTTCTAGGAGGTGTCAGGAGCAAGTCGGTAACAGGTCAGCGGGTAGGGACAATGAGGCAGCCCTGCCAGAGTTTGATGCCAGCTTCAGCAGTGACTAAGCTTTGGGACTTAGGGCGAGTTTCCTCATCTGTGGTATGTGAATAAAGACAGTACCAACCTCCCAAATTTGCGTGAGGATCAAATGAGATAACGTGAGACAACATTTAAAAAGTGCCTAGCCCAGCGATGGCAGACTACCCATCGCCTATTGCATGCAGTATGCTCGTTACTCGAACACCTTAACAATGAGGCTCTCGCACTTGACAAGATGTGACCGTGATGAGGCAATTAAAAGCAAAGTTGAAAAAGGCTACGGTGACCTCAACTAATTCCAGTGGTAGGCGGCAGCCTCTGTGCTCAGAACTCTTAACTCTGCCAGGCCCCCATGACGTATCAGCTTACGAGAGCTGGCAACAGAGTAGAAGCATTCCGACTCCATTATCTCCATTTCCTTGGAACTAAAATTTGGAACATCATGCTATAAACGTTCTAAAACGGAGCATCTCACGTTCAAATGGTACTTGTTTTTTCGAAGCTACTTTTGAAAATGCTCATTTTCTTAGAAAAAGACCGTTTTAATGGGGTCCAAATGAAATACCAGCAACTTTGTTCGATAAAGAAACCAAGAGAATGGAAGACCATTATTCAATTATGATACACGATTTTACCTAGTAACGGTCTTTGTTTATCTTTTCAGAATCCCATTTCTATTTAAAACATCCCTTCGACCAGTTTGAAATTGAATTATAGGAGAAAGCCAGTTAAGAGCCAGCGAAGTGGGAGCCTGATGTTCTGCTGGGTCGATTCACGAAGCTGTGGGTGCCCACATTCCTCTCCCTGCTTTCCGGGGCTGGCGCTCCATACACAGCGACACTCTTGGCTTCAGACCAAGCGCCGGAATGCAGGCGTTCAGCATCTGCTGCTGTCACTGACCTGGCAATCCTCCGTTGGCCTTTTCATCTCACCCCAAGGACGCCTTCAACTGCCTGGGTCACTTTTTATCCTTACTTAACTTTCCGAAGGGAATTCTTTACATAATCAGTCTCTCATCATTGTTTACGAAAGTCACAAAAACTGACTAGTTCCTGAGTCTAGTAGAAAAATGCAGGGAGAGGGAATCTGAGAGAATGTTATGAATTGCATGGGAGCATCGATCAACTCACCCCTGTACTAAGGTTTCCTGCTACACAAAGCACTCGTCACTTATCTTTAGTTACCTGGTTATGCCTCTCATGACTGACTGCTAGGAAATCTGGCTGATGTTTATGGACATGTAAGTAGGATGGACCAGAAAAGATGCGAACCATTTCATGGGTCATAAAACAATGACTTTACTCTCAATGGTTGTTATACGTGGTACATTTATAAAATGATAAATAACAGTAGAGACTAAAATATTAATCGTCAAATGATGTGTACTGCACATTCTACAGATATGTGTACATGTTGAGTTTTGTTCAGTTTCATTCTGAGGTTGGCTGTGTGAGCCCATTATTGTGTGTATGGGAGTGTGTGTGTGTGTACAGGAGCCGTTATTGTGTGTACAGGAGCCCGTTATTGTGTGTATAGGAGCGCGCGTGTGTGTCTGAAAGGATGCTGATGATACTGGACATCCTAAACATTGAGTTAGGAAAGTATGAATAAGAATAAATGATTAGTATTGTTTTCTTCTCGCACATTTATCCCCTCTTTCCAACCATCTCTGCTGACATGTCTCTTCATGGAAAGCCCGGGTCAAAGTCAAGGTTATTATTGAACTCACAGATTTAACAAGCTCACTACAGATAACACCATAAGGGTTGCACTGCCTGACAATTCACCTGACCTAGCATATTACCAAAATTTTTGAAAATTCCAGGACAAGGAGAAGATACTAAAAACTTCGAAAGATGAAAGAAAGAAAATACCTCATAACTTTGAACATCTCGACACAAACAATGGAAGCCGGGAGGTAATGAGTGATGCCTTTGAAATTCTAAGGGAAAATGTTTTCATCCTAGAATTATATACCAAGGCCAACTACAAATCAAGGGTAAGAACATAATAACGGTATTTTAAAATGTACCAGTTCTCAAAAAAGTTTTTTTGTCCCGGATAGCCTCTCACAAAAAGCTACTAGAAGATGCACTCTGCAAACAAAGAGGAAGATATGGAATAAAAGAAATAAGAAATAAGCACAGGAAGAGGCAAAGTAATGGTGAAGAGAGATCCCCAAATGACAGCTGTGTACAGGCACAGAAGACAAGCCATCCAGATTACAGGAAACTGGGAGTTTGTCGAAGAGACTTCTTCAGAAAAATGAAATGTAAAAGAATGTTGATGGATGTAAAAATCTTGAGGGAAGATTTAGATAATTTGCAAAGAATTCATGGTCGAATTAGCAAAAAGACAGAAAATGGAGGGGGAGGAGAAAGATTCTAAACTCCAGGAAAAAACGAAACTTTGCACAGAAATGAAAAAAGCAATCATCATTCGATCCTTGGCTTAGCTGTGAATAACATTTATCTATTCATAATGATGTAAGTACTGAATATTGAGCTAATTATTTTACATTATAACTATTTGAGAGTTGGGAGAATGGGTAGAAACACAGTTAATAAGAGGAAATGTAGTTAAATAATCATCTTTTATAGTAGAGAGATCATCTAAAATTGAAAATATAACTACAAGAATGCCATTTAGAGAGACGGGTAAAACAAAAACTATTATTAGCTAAAAGAGGTAAAAGTGGGTATTTTGGGGGGTAGAATATTAGAGAGAAGGGGATGGAGCCTGTCGTTTTTCACGGCCAGCTTGCCGATTTAGACCATGGGCATGTAGAACTGATAAAAATCGAAGCTAAGATAAAAACATACAAAAACAATCCAACTGACAAAGGGGTTGGCACCAGGAGGATTTGCTTTGATACCAAAAAACCATGGAAACCAGGAGCTCCCATGAACAAAATGATACTCCAAACCGGCTTCAATTAGGAGGGGAATAAAGACTTTAGACATATATACTTAAAGTCATTGTAGCTAGAAATTACTGGAATTTTCTGGAATTAGAAACTTCTGGGACTAATAAGAAATAGATTAGAAGTAGAAAATAGAATGTCTCACATCATGAAACAGAGTTGACTTTAAAGAGTTTAGATCATTTTGTGAAAATATGAATACTAATTTGAGGTTTATGGCTTTGGCATCTAAGCATAAGTGTTTTTTAATTTATTTTTAAATAACTTTTAAATTACAGTTGACATACAATATTATATTAGTTTCAGGTGTACAATGTAGTGATTCGATATTTATATAACTTACAAAGTGATCACCCCGATAAGTCTAATAGCCATCTGACACCATATATAGTTATTAGAATATTATCGACCGTATTCCCCAGGCTGCACGTTATTAAGTATAAGTGTTTTCACAGAAGGCATGCTGTCGTTTACTTCTATCCATAGGAAACAATGACTTTCACCCGCATAATAAGGGACGATGTTGGAACCTGGACTATATTTGATCATTCTCCACTTTACTTCTAAAGAGTGACTCAAGATTATCTAAACTCTGGAGCTATCCAAGAGTTTTTGATCTCAGTTTTCAAGAAAAAGATTCGGCGAGGAAAAATAACAGTCTGGAGGAAGTCACAGAGTACCGAGAAGGCTCAAGAAGAGATTACCTGGGAGAGGCAATCGCTTGGTGGCTAAGAAGAAAATGTTGGGACTACTAAGGATCTGGAATCCTAAATAAAAGATCAGATTTGCAGTGCCTTATAATAAGGCAGAAGAAACAAGAAACAAATGACACAAACAAAAGCTGGCCTTACAGTGACTGACGGTGCATTCTGCTCCCATCTGTTCGGGTTTACTGAATTGGACTTTGCCAGCAAAGTTGGGAAAATCCATAAAAATAATTCCAGCCCATCTCAGGCAGACGGGGTAACCAGAAAGGGGAAATAATAAACCAATTCATGCAAACGGTAGGGGCGTATCCTGTAAAAATTCAAAACCAACACATTTGAGCCAGGCTTGACTTCTTCCGTTAAATATTGCTGCATTTCCCAAGACAGCGTGTCTCCTTCCCACCCCATCCCCCGCCACCCACCCCAGAAGCTTCCCAACCCAAAAAGCCTTTGGAAATAGTGTCCTGGACCAATTTTCTAAACCCAAAAACTCTACAGAAGATTATCCTAAAATAATGCCACTAGAAATGCTAGACCAGATTCTTGGTTGATTTAATTTTAAGTCTGATAAGAAGTCAATAGCAACTATAAAATTGGAAAATAAATCGTAATCCCCTTGAACGCCAAAAAATGTAGTGTGCGTGTGTGTGTGTGTGTGTGTGTGTGTGTGTGTGTGTGTACGTGCGCGTGTGGCGGGGGATCTTCAGTAAAGCATGGACTTCCTAGCCTTTCACGAATCATAAAGTTGGGCCCCTTAATTAAAACAGTAAGTCTCTCTCTTCTTCCTTTGAACGTTGCCTATAAAATTCTGAGAATCATCCATTTTCATGGCTCCATAAGCCACACAGGCCTTCACAGATAAGAAAGATAATCCTAACTCCTTGTGTATTGGAGTCTCAGTGGAAAACTCTTCACTCAAAAGACCCACTATACACAACCTCAGCACAGGGACTTCTTACAGAGGTGTATGCCACCTTTAGCGATCCACCAGAGATGCTGAGACATCCATAGGTCAGCAACAGCAGGAAGCCAGTGTGGCCCCTGGACTTCATGGAGCAAGGAGAGGACAGAGTCTGACCAGAGCCAGTAGCTACAGTCTCGGAGGGACAGTGACTACGTGAACTGTGGGGCTGACACAAGAGGCAAGGGGCGAAAGATGCTAACTCCTCTCTCCTTGTGCTCTCTATTCTCTTGCCATGCCCTGAGGTGAGCTGATAAGAAGCTGGAAAACAAAGTTCAGAGGGATCAGTCTCCCAGGATTCAGACAGAAGAGTGAAGAACGGGTTGGGAAGGGAAGAGGGAAGGAGAAAATGGAGAAAAACCAGCACACCTGATATTTGAACCCAAATCGTTGACTTAGACTACACCTGAACAGTTTTTTTCCAAAACTTGAAAAGTATGTATAGTTACATGTGACTATACGTGTATGGAAAATAGAGGTAGAATAATAGATAGACACACACGCACACTAATAATCCTTGTATTGCTACAGTGATCTCGGTTTGCATATAATCATAAAGACACAGAACACTTTAGGTTACAGAATTATGGGTGTCGTAGCCTTCCCCCAGCTCCCCAAGATTCCCATTCAATCTGGAATAAGGAGTCCAGGTACTGGTATTTTCAAGAGCTCAATGAATGATTCATTGCACATAAAATTCTGAGAATCATCCATTTCCATAAACTAGTATCAGCCATTCACCTTTCATTTTTCTATGGGAAAATTCATTGGAGCAGATTATTTTCCTTCTGATGACTAGGTTAGACCCTCACCAGCTGGAAGGAGAATAAGCGGTAAAGGAGGAAATGTGTCAAGAAAGGGATAGGAGGCCAAGAGAGGAACTTGAGAAACCAAAGACAGTTTCCAAAGTAAACGAAAAATAAGAAGGGAGAAGATGGGTGGGAAATAGATCAGAAACGTGTGTATATGTGGCTGATACTGTATTAGAAATCCTACGTAGGGTCAATTTAAAGTCTTTAAAATCTCTAAGCATCAAAAAGATTACGACGATCTGCTAAGGAGCCTGGTAGCAAAGTGCTCCCGCAGGGCCCAGATCTTGGTTTGTAAATATCATTCTGTAATGAAAGAAACCAGGGCTCCTTGGAGAAACAGCCGATTCTCAGGCGAGGGCAGGGAATATGAAAGATGTACCTGGGACAACTTGCAGTGTCAGAAAGTAAAGAGGTGTTTGTGGGGGTCGGGAGGAGATGCTTCAGAACGTGCCGCCCTGGCGAGCAGATTATTTCGAGCCAAAAACAATGAAAGCCCGATGAATTCAAGAGAAGTTTTTACCTCCCCTTTCCTGCCTAACGAGATTCAGGTAGAGAAGCTCAGCGTATTCACCATAGCACATATGAATTGAGTGTGGTGGACAAGGAGGCTCCAAGCGAAAGTCTGTCCCCTAGATCCCTTTTTGAGTCCCGTTGTTGCCCTGGAAGAATTTGTTTGCCAAATGTTTGCTCTTTCTCATCTACCTGTGAGTTGCCTACCTCCTACTCCTTAGTCCAAAGTGATATATATATAACTCATTTTGCCGCACCGTCTTGGGAATTTTCATGTCTCTATGGGTTCCCTGTACACATAAATTAAAATTTGACTTTTCCCCTGTTAATCTGCATCATTTGAATTATTTGACCAACCAGAAAAACTAAGCGGCAAGGTGAAAGTTTTCTCCTGCCAGACATGCTCAAAAATCAAAGAATGAGGCATGTCAAAGGGACATAGGATTCAGCCTGAAAGAGCTCCCAACAGAGCTGAAACAGTTAGGACAATAGAATAAATAATGTAGAATGGAAGCAGATGCCGAGTAAAAAATAAATATCCATGAGTCCATAATTATGTAAATAATACTGAATACATAAGTGAGGGAGAAGGGACATTTTTCTTACAGAAGAATTACAGTAATATGAGTAGACATGCCCCTCTCTAGGAGGTGGAACTCAATTGCTCCTTTCAGAGGATGGGGTGGGCTTAAGGATTTCTTTCCAAAGAAGAAAGAAATGGAAAGAGAAAATTAATGACTTTACAATGAGGATATCTGACAAACACTACCTGAAACAGTTGACAAAGGTTAACACGACTGGCGATGTCATGTAGATTGTATGCCTAATGTGACATATAAGGACACTGTCCTTCTTTCCAGAAACCCATTGTCCCAGTCCAGTTATGAGAAAGACATCAGAAAAGCCCCAAATAAGGGACCTTTTACAAAACATCTAACCAGTACTCCCCAAAACTGTCACGGTTACAAAAAAGAAGGAAGACCTGAGAAATCGTCACAGACCAGAGGAACCAAGGAGACATGATAATGAAGGCACTGTGGCGTTCCTGATGGGACTTTGGAACAGGAAAAAGAATTAATGGGAAGACTGAAATTTGAAGAAAGTCTGGAGTTTAGTTACTAACAATGAAGCAATATTAAATTTAAGGAATTTCGAAATTACCACAGCTTAAAATATCAATAATCTATTAGAACTACTGATACCTTCTATAATATCCAAAGCAGAGTCTCTAAAACATTGGCTTGAGTCATAACCTCATGGAATTACAAACCTTTTTCGGAAAATTAATATTACAAAAGACTGTGTGAACCTTTCTGCTTCGTTTTATGCTCAGTGAACATCTGGATGTTCCCATGCACTTTTCTGAATTAAAACCAGCTCATCCTCCAGGAAGCAAAGAGTAACAACCATACGAGTTCCTTTGTGTATGCCAAAAGTTGCATAAATAAAAGTTCATGTAAAATTTCTGAAACTTGCCTTCAACTAAAAATAAGCACGATGAGTTATTGCTAACTAGATCACTGATAAATTTATCCTGGGAGACATTCCAGAAGCTCTGTAGATAATCATCTGCTTTCACAATAAATTTTATATAGTTAGCCTGTGTGAAATTTCTCTCTCTGATGTGATAAAAGGTTTTGATTAATGCAAAAAAATTTATCTTTCAAAGTTTAAACAGGAAGCGATTTTTTGGATAATTTGAGGCACTGTGAAAAATTAGGTATTAAAATGGATAATAAGTCATATGTTGCTGAATGATAACTATATGCTCAAACATATTTGTGGCGCCATTTTCTTGATAAGTCTCAAAATCCTCAACCCGCAGTAGTGAGAACAAGCTGTATGCTTCTTTAGACACCCCGCCTGGAGACAATGAACCGATTCAGAATAGTTCTAGCTAGAGATAATTCATCAAGGGATAAATATTTGGTTACAAGTCTTTTTCTTCTTAGAATCCTGAATCCTAATCATTCTCTGCAATGCCAGTTTAGACAAAGTTTGCTACACAAGACGTTTTCTGGATCTTTCTCATGGGTTGGAAAATGGTTTGTGGGAAGAACATCCACCTCTACTTCCCGAGCTCAAGTCCCACATGACGACCAACAAGCTCCAATCACAGCAGCTGTGTCTCTCTCCAAGGCCTTCAGAAGTGTGAAAGGACAGAGAGAGACAGAGAAAGAAGGAGAGAGGAAGGACTAGACCTAATTTCAAAGGTACTAAGTCACCAGCAGGCAGCCAAAAAGTTTCAGAAACCGCGATAGGGCATCCTGTGGCAACTTAGTTTTATTTCATTCAGATTTTAAAAATTTTACAACACTGGTTTGAGTTTGTTCTGGTCTAAACATTTTCTCCCATAACCCCAAGCGTGACATTCTGGGGTGCCATCTTCATCGCTGCCATTGATAACACGATTTACGTAGAAGCGCTCACAGCTAACTCATCCTATCAGACAACAGGAGTACAGAACCAGATGTTCCCCTAGGGACTGCTAAGTGCTTTTTTACCTACATAAACGACTGGTGACAAGGACAAGGAAACATTTCTGTGTGAAGGCTGTCTTTGCCACGCACCAGGCGGGAAGTCCACAGTCTGAATGAATCTGCGCCGAGATATCTGGATGAATTCAGAGCTTAACTTAGAGGGAGACCCCACCTCTGTCTGCAGCTGCCATTATTGTTTGGATTTTCGTTTCGGCGACAACCCTGACCAGATTTCTCACCGTCTGTAACAGGACATCACTCTTATTCATTGGTAACCAAAACATATCTCTTAACGACTTGACTGAAATTTCCTAAGGAGCAGCAATTAGCAAAGACCTGGTCTGATGAACACTAAACATTCATCTAATGGGTGAATAAACAACACTATTTCATCACCTGAGACCCCTTGAGTAAAGTCTAACAGGATCCCCTCAGAATTTGCCACCAAAAAATGTCTCTTTTAAAGAATCTATAAGCATCCTCCATTAGAATTATTTACCCCTCCTAAGCTCCGCTTTTCACCCTGGCCGCCAAATCAGAACCAAACACCATGTTGGATCACAGTAACTACATTAACCCTTATAGCTAGAGTGTTTTCTTTTCTGATTTTGGTCTATTTGACTTATCAATTTAATTATATTTTATTCCAAGCTGCCTCAAAGTTGAGGAGCTATTAATCATTAACTAAGTAAAAATACGCACGCAGATATGGACACGTGGGTTGAGTTAACTGAGCCACGATTTCAAGAATCTGTCCGTCCAGGGCCGTGGGAAACTAGTTTCTTCCTCTCCCTGAGAAACGCAGGCGTGTCGCTTATGACCGTCGGGCAGCAGAGTTTTCCATCCCCCACCCCATCACACCCTGACCCCCAAACCCCCACCACCCCAACAGGCAGCGGGTTTTCCTTTTACCACTCCAGAGTTTGCTCCCTTCCCTTAACCACCAAGGCCTTTGCTTGGTAAGAGGGAAGGTCCCTAGGTGGCCGGGCTTTGTGCCATCCCCAGGGGCAGCGTCTCACCTCTGCCACCTACCGTTAGGGGTGGGGCTCCCGCGAGAGCAGGTGGTGGGTGAGAACCACCTTCCCAGGTGGACTAGCAGCTATCGCAGAGGCGCACGGGCGCCCACACCCGGCCGTCGGCGGTCTGTTATCATTCTCCCTGATTTCCACTTACCTGCTTACAGGGGGGCCGCCTTCCCCTCTGGTGCCGCCAATCTGGGCTCTCTGGGAAGGACTGGTCCCTCTTGGAAATTCTGCTTTCTTGGTGGCCTTGTAGCCTCAGCTCTCTGACAAGCTCCGGGAAAGTTCTGATTTTGTAGATTACCTCGCTTTTTGTCATTGCCAGCGTGGGGGTCATGTTCTTTTTGCAGGTTCCTACATCCTGTGTGGAAGCAGCGCTCCCGCAGGTGCCGTTTTGGACCACGAGTAGGGTGTGTGCCTTGACTGTTGTGCTAACGCCTTCTCGGCTGCAGTTTCCCTGTTCGCAGCCCCTCCCTTGCCTTCCTGGCATCCAGCAGCCTGCAGAGGAAGACACAGGATGGGCTCGGACCCTTTGCCAGGGTTCCCGTACCAGTTACACTCACCACCTGGGTTTTATCAGTACCGTGTCCACAGCACCTGGGTAACCAGCCCCCCTGATCCTAAATCAGATTACAGACAGGGTTGGAGAATGGGAGCCTCCTGCACAGTTATCACTTTTCATATCAAGGTGTTATTTGGAAAAAAATCTCATAAATTCTGGATCTTTGAAGAGCAATGTACAAGGTCTACGCAGTATAAACAGAACCAGAGAGGAATCCTTTTAGTAATTAATATTTAGTAATTTGATCAACGCAGTCAATCCCAATAATTTAAACCTCCATGATATTAACTCTCTAAAGTTACCATGAGCTTGGTTACTGTGGATCAGTACTTAACAGAGTTATACTTTTTTTCTTGAGCTTTATTGATTCAGGAAAATATATGATGAAGTCTATATGGAAAAATGAAGGTTTAGTACCTTCCCGATAGTTATCTTACTTACTCAAACTGTGGAGTCCGTTATAAAAACATCTTGACTAATAACCGGCTCTCTTATTGTCTTCATTTTTCCGCGTTAACTCATCCTTGTGCAGCCCATGTTTCTGGCTGGGGCACTTCGGGCTTGGAGAAAGCGAGCAAAAATGTCCATTTGAGCTTGCATACTACAGCAATGAGATAAACCAATTTTTGTTAAGTCGCTTGAAGACCGTACCAAGAAATTATATTGTTTAAAGTTTTGAAGCAAGCAGGTTTAAATTTAAATGATGGCAGATGACTGCTTTTTCCCTAATAAAAAAGTTATAAATACAGTTATAGGGGCCACATGCTGCCATCTTTTTTTCTGAAGTAATTGTTTCATAGTTTAAATTACAATTACCAGAAGTTGAATGTTTGTAATCAAAGCCTTGAATTCTGGTATCACAAATCTCAGACCGCCAAATAGGGAGCACATGCCTTTTTAATTGAGTATAATGGCCAGAGGCCGTGGGTAGTGCTGAAGGCTGAGACTTGTGAGAGCATTCGAGGTGGGCCTGGCCTACAGGCAGGATTTTCCCAGGGACCCCTCCAAGGTGGTGGCACTGTGCCCAACTCAGAGGTCATGGATTATTCCAAAAGAGCAGCAGGGGAGGCATCACGTCTGAGAAAAAACATTCAATTTTGAATTTACGACTCTGTTCATGAAAGAGCAAAAATCTATCTGACTTACTTATGTGCCCGGCTTTGCAAGTTTTCCTTTGCAATTAAGAATGACAGAGTAAGAATGTGTTTCTGGAAGCCACCCAGGCCAAACCCTTCTCCAGAGAGAGGAGATCAATGATAATTCCACATCTAAAAATGAAAAGATAAACCAATCATTTGTTCGATAAGAAACACGTTTAGAAGGAAAGAATACCAAATGGATAGGTATTTTAACCAAAATCTACCTATACCTTGAAATGTAACTTTTAGACAAGTAGCTTTCTTGAAGCATTTATAACAGATCACCCAATTTCACAATCTCATTTCTTATGCTAACTAACCCTTATCAATGAGCTCACTGTATATTCTTTAACGATAAGAGTTATTTTGGGATGTACATATGTTTTAAAAATTAAAATTTTCACATATGCCTTTCCTCATTTTTTAATTCATTTAAAATTATTTAAGATTTTATTTGATCAGAGAATTTCTAATTGACTAGAAATGTAAAATAAATTTAGAGAGAAAATATGTTCCTTGTAATTCTTCAATGATTTAACTTCTATGTCAGAAAACTATTGAGATTTTCCTTCACCTTGCGTTGTTCGGATTCGTATAAGCTATTTCAAAATACCATCACCTTTTCTATTAGTCCCTCTGTCTTAAAAAGACCTAAGTATGACTTCATTTGTTTATGACAGAATCGCAGTTGATCCGAACAAGATGTAAAACCACAACTCGAGGCATCGTTTCTAAAAGAAGCCACTTGTGCTTTTAACGTGGCTAGTTCATTTCACGTTGGCATCTCCTCAATATCCTTCAGTCACATCTGTTTCATGAATTTATTTGGAAAACAAAAGGGTTATGAGAGCCTGGAAGACATCGACGTTGCCACCACACAGGAATTCAATTGCTCCGTCTTTGAAATAGCCTCCCAAGACACATTCTGTGCATCTGCTTCCATGTGGAACAGCTTAGGCATTTCCAGAGGACTTCAATATTAGATCAAAAGTATTTTTCCAGATGCCACTTTAAAATAACAAACAGAGCTTAACTTCCCAATGCAGGCAACATTTGGAACAATGCTTATCATTAACAGCACCTACTTCTGCTGGTTGAAAACATTAATTTGTTCTTTCAAAGGGCTACTGAAATATTTTGTACCTATCAAAAGAGAGTTTAACAGAGTCTGCTAAATGCCTACCCTCCTGTGACCAAGGCACCGTGCCTGTACTTCTGGAAAACGAAACTAGTGCCGGGAACAGATAAGAATCTGTGTCTGGAAAAGAAGCTTTCATTAGAAAAAATAGAGATAAAAGAAGTCAGTTAAAAGAAAGAATGAGGATTCGAGGCATAGATTTCCTTTCAAGTGGTTCTGCTTTGTTCTTTTTCTGGGCCCTTCTCTAGTTCACTCAGCCAAAGTAATCTGCCTGTCCTCCGCATTCCGGTGACATTTTATTCGAGTGTCCCTCTAAGGAGAGTTACGTCATTGTACCAAGGAGATTCAGGTACGTGCCTTTTCTCCTGAAGTAAGCACTGGGTTTTTCAAGAATATGAATCACATCTTCACATCTGCGTCTCCCCTGAGGTCTTCCAAATACAGATTCTTTACATGACGACTATTTATAAACGTTGAGTTGAAGCGCAGTGGAACGGAATGGATTAGAATGGATGCAATGGGTGAAAGAGAGACTAAAACGAAGATGAAGGAGACATTTAATCGAAATCAAAAGAAGTTCACAAAAACGTGTTCAGAGAATAAAGAAATTCATCCTGATTATTGGGGAATGGAATGACTATTTAAAGGAAGCATTCGAGTTGCATCAAATGTACTCTCATAAACCACTCCTGCCGCACATAAAACAATGTTCGCGTG
>NW_006438867.1:6298597-6311961 GCF_000325575.1 Pteropus alecto
CAGGTGCACCAAGCTCCATCGCGGTCCTGCTCCCAGCCCAGGTTTCCGACTGCAGAATATCAGGGAGCAGTGGCGGAGATGCCTTGAACCTGGTGAAGTCTTCAGTCTCTTTGACCCCCCTACTCCTTTTGCTCAGACTTTTTATCCCTACAGATGAAAGAGAAACAAAATAAACAAACAAAAAGCTAAATTCTTTCCAAAGTGGCAAAAAGAGCACAATGAAAAGGTCTCAATAGGTTCTCTGAAATCTCACTCAGTAAAGCCATTTCAAGCATTCGGCGTCAAATGTCATACTCTTGAACTGTTCCAAAAGTGTTGTTCAATCTCCACAATCTAAATGCCTTCTTGGCAATAAACAAATATATAAATAATGTTGCTTCGGCATTTTTAAATGGGGGTAGCCTGGAAGAGCTTTTCAAAAAAAGGTGGGTCTGGATGTCAGACAGGTGTTAGATAGACTATGCCTCTTAATCGCTGAAAATAATATTCCCTTTTCCACTAACTTAATCCAGAATAATCTTCGCATATTATTATGAGTCTTTCAGAAATAAAACACCTGTGCATATCACCTGGCACAATTTACAACTCGTTAACAAGGGAGTGACAAGGAATTGGGTGCTGTTTAGCAGTAGCGACTGCAAGTTTCCAACACAGTTCATTTTGATCTCCCCAGTCCTTTCTCGCCAGTATTTGAAATATGTCACCTTCCTTCAATGCCAGCAGGTGGTGCAAAAACCATAGAAAATATTCACAGGAAAAAAAAAAAGTTCTCTCACGTCGGGTACTAGTGGCACACTTAGACGTTGCTTTTGAAAGAAATGATGGTCAAGCTCCTTCTTTAATGTCAACTTATGCTGCTTCCCTAACGCATTACCCCTCCCCACCCCAACCACCTTGCTGACTCTGCACATCTGGTTGGACCTGTAGTCGATCATTTTAGGCATTACGACAAATTTCATATTTGTTAGCTCTCATCTCGCTTCCTCTGCTTTGTCCAGGTTCTTGACATCGAAACACATTGGGAAAACACACACAAGATCATTAGCTGTTCCCAAGAGAGATCGGTTATCTGCGATGTGATTCCATGAACTCCACACTCTTCTTCTCGCCCACCTGGTAGGGTTCAGGATTAAATCCGGGTCCCCAGATCTGAGGGACCTTGTCTGCTAAGCTTCCGTCTCCCATTCTCTGCCTGACTCTCTGCTTCCAATCAGAGATGAGATCCTATATAATCAAGACTGGTCCAAAGCAATTTTATTGTTATTATTATTATTGTTATTATTTAGTGACAAAAATATTGAAATGTGGGATGTGTTGTGGACAATAAACAAAATCAGTTCAAAAACATAAAACACTTTGTACTTTAAAATAATTACAGAAATTCTGAATAGTTTAAAAATGTACTTGATTATTTTCTGTATGATCTGCTTCAAATTCCTAACTCTTCTGTGACTCGATGTGTTTCTTTAATTACTTATTTTGCCAGCTGATAAGAGAGGGAGCAGGAGAAGTCTAAAAACATTTGTAAGCACCAGAGAAAAAAGAATAAACTAGACCTAAATTTAATTCTTATTCCCTGTGCCAGGCACTGTGCTGTGGAGTTTCACAAACTTTGGTAAAACAGCTACGAAGAAATAGTTCCATCATTCAAATCAAAGTCTTGGGTCTCCCAATGCGTTTCTCTTCATATTTGATTCATAAATGCTAATTCAGTGTTAGATTAAAGGTTTTGCTATTTGGATCTGAGCCAGCCCACAGGTTGAAAGTTCCACTACACGCAATGGCCCTCCTAAGCTGTTGAGAAGGCTACCCCACCCTCACAGGAATGCTGATCAGAAAAAAAAAAATCCCACCCACACACACACTCTCTCTTTAAATGCACTTTAAAAACACATTTAAATATATTTAATTTCACTTTAAAATGAACCCCAATTTTACAAATGACAGACGATCCTAGAAAGACTGGACGTTCTGCCCTATGTCACAGAGACAGCTAACTGCCTAAGAATTGATGATCTGTTTCCTTTCAACTTGTATCAGCATAGGACTAAGTACTCAAACTCACATAGATTAGACAAAATGTTCCTCATTCCCTACTCTTCCGTGATAGTCAAAGATATCCTTGGGTAACCTACCTAAGCCTTAAATAATCTCACCGCCACCTGGAGCACTTCCAAGATCTGCCCCTTGAGCTTCAAAGCTGGCACTTGGTTGCCCCTGGCAGCTCACTTTCCTTATCGGCACCTGCATTCCAGTGTACCCAGCTGGCCGGCTCCTGGCAACCTCCCTCGACCTGCCCTCCTCCCTTCCTCTGCTCTCACCACCAGGCCCCTTACACGAGCCCCTCTGGGGACCTGAACGATCTCCCTCCCCCAGACTCCACGACTCCTAGGTTCTCAGACAAAGCTCCGCTTTATTTAGTTATGGTTGTGTTTATGTGCACTTGACAAAGGGTTTAGAACAGCTCAGATTCACCCCGCCCCCAAAGTTATTTTCTCTAACCCGATTCTAACCAAACACGGAACTTTATATGCCCTATACATGCAGGTTTTTAACATTTCCCTGTAGTTCAAATATAGATTTTTTTAATATAATCTTATACACTCATATTAGATAGCTTATTTTATATTGATTCACATTATCCCATTGACTCTCATTATATTTGCAGATGTCTTGCCTTAAGATGCATTTTGCTCCTAATATATTCTAATATCACACTTAAAACGTAAACATCGGATATATATTTTATCCTTTTCATTGCTAATTTTACTTGTGCCTGCTTTTGCTACTCAGCTTTTGCATTAAGTTATCAAATGAATGATCTAGGTGACAGTGGAGTCCATGTATCATTTTTCACATTACCCACGTTATTCAGGAAACATTCATTAAGTATTTTTTAAAAAGTCACTGAGCTCAGCCCCAGGAAAGACAAAAGCGAAACAGTGATGCTCTTGGATCTCAAGAAGTTTATTCTCTTAAAAAGGGAAGAGATTAAAGGGTACGCACACTCCTGCTCAAAAGCAGAATGCGGTCAGCCTCCCTCACAGGCGTGAGCAGAGTGGTCCAGAAGCACAGAGGAGAAGAGATCTTTCTGGTACAGTGCAGGTAGAGATGGGGAAATGTCTGGGAAAGAAGGCAGGAAAGATCGGCGCCACTTGGGCATAATGGCGTTCGCATAAGCCGAAATGAACAGAGGGACAGACATTCCGGACCGAGGAACAGGATGGCCGAGTCAAAAAGGAGAGGACCCAGCACATCTGGAAGCCGCTGTTAACTTTTTTCGGAAGCCTGGCGTTGGCGAGGGCAAACGGATGCGTGTCATACCTACAGCCACTAATGGAAGAGGAGGGGGTGGATTCAAGAGACAGTTAACTAAGAATCATCAGAATTCCACACGGGTGGGGTGTGAGAGTAAGAGTCAGTAGTACCCTTCCTGAGCAGTAGGCACATATCCCGTGTGTTAACTCTTAGACCTCAGGGAAAACTGAGGGACAGAACGGGAGATGAAAGCACTAGCTCAGGGCCAACTTGTCACAAGCCTTCAGGGCTCCAAGAAAGTGACAGTATTCTGGAGGCCAAGGGGCATCGCAATGGTTTTTGAGCAAGAATGTGCTCAGCCACGGTGGCTTATAAGCGAGTGGGTGGGGCTTGCTACCTGCTGACGTGTCAACGTGGACCAATTACAAGGTGGGCAATAATAGTCCGACCTAGTTGGTTTGGCGTGGGGACTGAATAAGTTAATATGTGTAAAGCCTTTCAAGCTTGGCTGGGTACCAGCTGAACCCGTAGTTCTGTTTTTCCCTGCTCCAGGCGGGTGGGACAGCAGGTGCAGGAAGGGAAAGGCCAGGGGGCGGGGCCTTCACGAGGCTACTGACATCCTCCGTTGAGATGACGTACTGATGACCTCAAGCGGGAGGGTGTGGATTCAAGAGACAAAGGGAGACTCTTAGAATCGACACGGTTAAGCATCAGAGATGATGAGTCAAGGATGGGGTCTCTCAGGTTAGATCATCAGGACCAAGGGAATGGCAAGGCTGGTACAAGAAAGTCCGAGGAAGGACAGGTGCGTGCAGGAAGGCGCGTGTGGCAGGTGGCTCAGAAGGCGAGAGGTCCGATGCGGATGCCTTTCATCTGATCGCTGGTGGACTATCAAGTAGAGGTGCTTGGCGAGGAGTCAGAAATGCTTCCGAAGACACAGGAGAAAGAAAAATCTCTAAGACTCGCGCTTTTCCGTTATTCTTGTGGGCAACGGACCCTCCATCTTCAAGCCGCAGCTCAGAGGCTGCCCTCTGGGGAGACTGTTGTTTTGTATCACTAAAGGAGCATTTTCCAAATCGCACTGTGCGCGCTCATACATATATCTTACTGAGCTCCTTGAGAAAAGGAACAGCGTCTAGTTTTCATCTTTGAGCTTATGCTCGACCATACTTGGTTGAGTTGATAAGAGATATAAACGACATCTTTAGAGTACTGCTAATTTAAATCATGGGGACAGATGAGGTTCTGACAGAGAGTAAAATCACAGGAAAGAGAATACCAAGGATAGATCTCGTCAGGGGACACCTACCTTTGAAGGACAGGAAAAGTGGTTGAAAGAGGGCACAGAAAGGGAAGAGAGACACAGTTGGAGAGCGGACGAGCCAACGAGAAGAGTTTTCAAAGGAGAGGTTGGTGGTGTCATATGTTGAGACGGGCAGGGATAGGAAACTCTTGAAAATGCCTGTGGGACCACAGCATCCTCTGAGGGCATCCGCGGTCCTCGGCTCCAAGGGAGCGTTGGCTCAGTCGATCCAAATCTTCTGAGTCTTCGAGGAAAGCCGGAATGCAGACTGACATGCAAACATTAAACCTCAGCAAGTAAATCAAGTTGAAGAAGGAAAAATACGATGGCCAACACTATGTGAGCCAAACGAGTCCTACCTGGCCAGAACGGTGAGGGTACAGGGGACAGACATTGAAACGGCGTTAAGTGGGTAACGATCATTGAGACAGGGTAGGACAGAAGTCACGTGACACGGGGCTGAGCAATGAGTGGAGTGTGGAGGAAATGCGTGGACGATGACAACCCCTTGCTGGTCTCTTGATTTCCCAAACCGCGAAGAGCTGTTATGTGGGCGAGAGCCCGCTCCCAGGACACACAACAGAATCCACTTGCTCAGAACAACACAGGCAGTTTCGTTCACTCGTTTGCAGAAAGCTCCATGCAGAGGGAAAATAAAAGCTATTGTGTCTCTAAAAGCCTCACTATCATACTTGTAGGGGCCAGATAGCTGAGAAAGGGTTTAATCAGTGGAGGTCATATCCATTAGCATCCATTAATGTGGCCACTGTCTGTGGTGTCTTTTGAAATTCTACATGGTCCAGGCAGATTCTTTGAACCCTGAAGTGATTCTGTTTTGGCTGTAACTGGCTGGGAAGCCAAATGAGAGCCCCAAGGGACGGTGAGGACAAGGTGTGAGCTGGGTCACTGCCATCACTCAGAAAATGCTTACAGTGAAAGGACTCCTCGCTGAATCTGTCCAGTGAGTGTACTCAGCCTTTCAGAGGGGCTTCGTGTGGTCAGGACACCTGGGTGCTACTTCGCCACTGAGAATTAACCGAATAACTAGGGCAAGCTGTTTATCTCTTCTAGAACCAGGCTATTCCATCTACAAAGTGGAGATAATAATAATGAGGAGGCTAAGACCTGGCCCAGGAGCTGTCCTGCATTTATCACAGTGCGAAGTGAAACTGAATACTCGATGAATGTGTGTGTGTGTGTGTGCGTGCGCGCGCGCGATGGAGAGCTTCCATCACAAGTGAAAAAAAAAGATTAAAAACTAAGTTTTTTTTCTCTCTCTTCTTTTAGTTCATTAGTTCCAAATCACAGAAGAGACAAACGTCACAGACACACCTCCAAAGAGCTTTACAAGCCTGTTCTTCTCCTGGGAAGCATTCTTAAATGTTTCGTCTCAAAGACAGCGCTATTTAAAGGTTATGAAGTTTCCTACTGGAAAGCTCTAGGAAACATAACTTATTTCACCGAGCATTTCTGAAAAGTTGCTTCGGAATGATTCGAGATGGTACAGGGCCATTCTGCCTCACTCAGAAGGAGCTGGGTTAATTTAGCAGCTGTGCGTTGAAACTAAATAATGATGCCAAGACAGTGAGAAGCGTGTTGCTCTGGACCTTACTCTAACCAGTAGTGAGAATTCTCGTTTTCATGAAAGCTCAGAACATCTTATGGTTTCTGAAGCTCTCTCTTAATGCACAGTTGGTTCATTTAATGTTTAATCTTTCCATTGCTTTAAAGTATGGATTTGTTTGTTTTGTAATCACTTCTGTTTAAAGACACTATGATTATTTGACTGCTGTGCCCGTTCATGCAATCCTTGGGATTTTAAAAACTACCTGTCACAGGCAATCACTAGGACCATTCTGCCAAAAGAGAGAATAATGGGATTAAAATGCCACCCACATGCAAGGAATATCTAGGAATATAGTAGAATCAATTTAACATATACTAAATAGAGGATAGATGCATTGGCCAGAATGCAGATGCAAGTTCATTCAGATTCAAGGCTTGTGCATTCAAAGCAGTCTTTCCTCCAGCTAGTGCTGCTGGTGGCAAATCGCTGGCTTTGGGTGGCCCTGGAGACATCTGTCTCCTTTTGGATAATTCTACCCCAGGGCAAGGAGCTGGTGGAGGGCCACAGGCAACAACACACTGTTTTGGCCTTCCCATGTAAAGAAATATTCTTTCAGGCTTCGGAGAAATCTGGTCTGACAGATCTTCTCAGAGCAAAACTCTTCTGCCCTTAGGACGTGGTTTTTGACCTTCACCAGCACCAGTTCGTCCATTGCAAAGCAAGGGGACACCTTCACCATGACCAAGCTCCAGGGATGGGTGCTGGGTGAGAGGGCCTGTGGACAAGCTGGTGAAGTTCACTCCGGAGCAGTGACTGTCCTTGGAAATTTTACACATTGCTCATTTGGCCACTTTCACATTAAAATGCTTGCAATAGACTGGATGCTTGTGTCCCCCTAAAACCCCTACAGTGAAGTCCTAAACCCCCAAAATGATGGGATTAGGAGGTGGGCATGAAGCTTGAGACCTCATGATGGAGATTAGTGCCCTTTTAAAAGAGACCCCAGAGAGACCACGTGACTTAAACAGTAAAAACACAATGAACTGGGAAGCCGGCTCCCACGCACACCGAGTCTGCCTGTTGGCTCCTCAGTCTTGGACTTCCCAGCTTCCAGAACCGTGAGAAATAAAAGTTTGTCATTTATAAGCCACCGAGTCTATGGTATCTTTGTTATAGCTGCCCAAACTGATAAAGACAAGGCTAAAAGGAGAGAGAAATCCATTCAAGTTTCTCATCATTATCATTTTTCATCATTAAAACTATGATATGACTTAATGCTTAGTGTGTAGGTACTTTTAAAGTACAAGGAAAAGTGACCTCTACCTTATCATTATTTTGTCATTAGTTTGAAGTAGAGTGCATATAGTTCCTAAAAGTATGCAAAGTCCTTTCCTACAGTTTAGCTCCTTCAAGCCTAGAACTGAGGTAAGAAGCCAAGTGTCATCATTACGCTTATCTCAGATACAGACGCTGAGGCTCGGAGAAGGCTACTCTTAGCAAGCGTCAGAGTCATTTCCGACTGTCTCAAGACTATTCTTCCCTACCTCACGCCGTTACCCTTCATCCAAACGCTGTAGAATGATTCCCGTTACACAGAGCAAGGGACGGGTTGAGTTTCTCGTCCACTTCCACAGTAACTGTAAAACCAAATCGACTGCACTGGAGGCCTGGGTATAATAGAATATTTTTAAATGTTAATAGCATTCACTATACTTGAACTACCAAAAATGAGCTTGCCATAATGTTGCTGTGCCTCATACAGACCTGAAAACACCAGTTCTGAGAACAGAGTTAATGAAATCACTGTAATTTTCTCTGGCTACTGCCACCGAGTTCTCTGCACACCACTGAACCCCAGCACTCGGCACAGCTCCTGCAAGAGGAAAGGCACGTGCTTGTCAAAATATGCTCTTTATCTCCCGCTAAACACCGATTGCCATTTGATTCATTCGAAACATTAAACAATAGACATGTATCACTGAAAATATAAATATGTCTCGCCCATGACTAAACGAAATGTGAGCGAATTTAGTATATTTTTTCTCTTTTCACTGCCTTCTATGCCTACTCTAAACAGAAATTCTCTCTAAGCTAGTAAGCTCTGCGCTTCATTTTGAAGTTCCAGTGAGTCCCAGACATTGCTCATCGCTGTTTTTTTCTCGTCACCAGTTGCTGATACTGCGAATAATTACAAGCTAAGAAGACATCTTTACTTCATGATTATGGCTGCATGGGCCCCTTCACAGGTTCCCTTCCCTTTGACGAGATTTTGGGAAAAGCAGACTTGTGGGGTTTTCTGAAGACCCATCTAACTTTAGACATTCTGATTAGAATATATTTTTTCTTCTTCATTTTTTGAACTGACTTAACTATAGATTAATGTTATCTTTACTCCGGTTTTAAGGCCTTAAAAGAGACTATAGCCATTTAGAGCACATCCGATGTCATTTCAGTTAAAAATTATAATCATCATTGGATCTGAGATGTGTTCTGTTTGCCCACTGTGCCTTAAATTGTAGACTCCATAGTAACTAAATTTAACTTGGAAATGTTTTCTGTTGAGTTTATATAACACGTTTTGACCTGCTCAGCCCAGCAGGAAGCCAGAAGAGAAAACTGTAAATAGATTTAAAAAGCTTTTCAATTCTGTGCAAACAGTAATCCACATTCAGGGTTAAACCTTAAAATTCCAGAAAGATTTGAAGGTTTTATAAGGTTTATCCACCCATTATGTTAACTTCTACTTTGTTTAGTATTTAACTTAATTGCTTTGAAAGATGATTATCACGATGACCGGTTTTTTTTGTTTGTTTGTTTTTTTCCTAACCAAGATTTTGGCAATATATGTAGCTTATTTCACTCACTCACAAATATTTGCTGCCTTTGAGGAATAATATCTTTAAAACTGTAGTAGATGGCAAGAAGTCCACCAGGATGCTGTTTTAGATGGATAAGATTTCTCTGGTGGAACTAATTGCGCAGGACACTGTGTGGTGTAACTTTTAAATTCAAGACCAGAATTAGACTGCCTGGGTTCAAGTTCAGCCTCACCACCTTCTTTAGTGTCTCTTGTTAGTCTCTCTGTGTCTCAGTTTCCTTGTGTGTAAAATGGGGTTAATAATCGTGTCTCCCTCCTAGATATTTGTCGGAATTAAATTAGTTAAGCCAGTGATTCTCCAAGTGTGTTTCACAAACTGGTAGCAACGGCGTTACCTGAGAACTTATTAGAAATGCAAGTTTTCTGGCCTCGCCCAGACCCACTAAATCAGAAGCCCTCCAGATAGTTATGACACATGCTGCTACAAACATGAGCCTCGAGGACAGGGTGATAAGTGAAACAAGCCAGTCACGAAAAGACAAATACTGTGTGATTTCATTTATGTGAGGTGCTCCGAGCAGTCAAGTCATAGAAACAGAAAGCAGAATGGTGGTTACCAGGGCCTGAGGTGGAGAGAGTCTGAGGACTTATTATTAGTGGGGACAGAGTTTCGGTTTTGCAAGATGAAAAAAATCCTGGAGATTGGCCGCACACCAATGTGTGTGTGCTTAATGCCACTGAAGTGTACACTCGGTAATGGCTACGGTGGTAAATTTTATGTTGTGTGTGTTTTACTACAATCAAAAAATTTTAAATATATATTGGGTCTCCCAATCTATAAACACGGTTTATCTCTTTATTTATTTAGATATTCTTTCACTTCTCCCAGCAATGTTTTCTGAGTGAAGTATCTTGCTGGTTTTTAAATGTTGTCATCTGTGATTTCCAGGATCAAACCCACTTGAATGTGATGCAATCCTCTTGTATATTGATGGGTTTGATTGGCTAAAATCTTGATAAGGATTATTTGCTATGTTCACATATTTATGTTCACAATATGTATTTATAATAGTTTTCGTGAAATGTCTTTTTTGGATTTGGTATCTAGGTAATATTCACATCACGAAATTAAGAAGTGTTCACCTCTCTTCTTTGTTCTCAAGTTGATGGAAAGACTGTGTAGAATTCACCAGTCCCAGACTGTCTGAGTCTGGCATTTTCTTTATCAAGAGAGTTTCAATCGCAGATTAAAATATTTGATAAATATAAGCCTATTCATATTTTCTATTTCCTCTTGAATCATATTGTGTAGTTCAAATAATTCGTTCATTTAATCTAAGTTTTTTAATTTATTGACCTAAAGTTGTTCATAATATCTCCCTATTATTCTTTTAATATCTGTATGATCTGCAGTGATTACCCACTCTCATTCCTAATACTGGTAGTTCACATATTTTTTCTTAATAATTCTAGCTGGAGATTCATACATGTATTGATTTTTATAGAAAACAGCTTTTGCTTGCACTGTTTTCTCTATTGTTTGCTTGATTTCTAGTATATTAATAGCTGCTCTAGTCTTTAATTTTTCCTTTTACTTACTTTGAGCTTAATTTTTGGTAGCTTTTCAAAGCATAAGCTTAGATTATTAATTCTAGATCCTTTTTCTTTTCTAATATAAGCATTTAATGTTATATATTTACTTCTAGATACTATTTAAGCTGCATCTTATAAATTTTATACATTGCATTTTCATTATCGATCGGTCCAAAATATTTTTTAATTTTCATTGTGATTTCTTTTTTGTATCATAGGTTATTTAGTACTATCTTTCTTTATTTATATTTCCATCAGTTTTTACTTCACATGTTTTAAAACCATATAATTAGATGCATAGATACCTATAATTATTAGATTTTCTTTATCCATTAACCATTTAATAATGAAATATCTTTTATAATCTCGAGTGACAGTTCTTGTCACAAAGGCTACCTTGTCTGATATTAACATAAGCTTTGGCTTTTTGTCTTTCGATTAGTGTTTTCCATGTTTTATTTTTTTCCACCTTTTACATTTTAATACATCTGTGTTTTTGTACTTAAAGTTAATTTCCTGTAACCAGAATACAGTTGGGTCTTGCATTTTTATCCAGTTTGGCAACCTCTAATTTTCAATTCCAATTGTTTAGATTATTTTTCTTTACAAATCCGCACATTTGGGTTTAAGAATAGCATCTTGCCATCTATTTTCTGGGAAACTCTTCTATTCTTTGTTCCATTATTCCTGCATTTTTACCTCCTTTGGGATTATTTTAGTATTTTTACACATTCTATTTTATCTCCATTATTGGCTTATTAGCTATTCATCTTTTATTAGTGTTACTATTTATTAGCTCCTCTATATTTCACAATAAGTATATTTAATTTATCATGTCTTATATATATATATTTATATATCTTTTCATGTGTAATGTAAGAGAGTTTTACAGTATACTTCCTTTCACTCCATCTCATTCTTGGTACTGTTGTCATACGTTTTACTTCTATGTTTATTACAAACTCCACAATAAATAGCTATTATTTCTTTAAACTCCCTTTGACATTTACCTGTGAATTTACCATTTCTGGTACTCTTCTCTCCTTTTTAAAATCTAAGTTCCTGATATGATTTTACTTCAACCTGAGGAATTTCCTTTAACATTTCTTATGGTACAGACCCAGTGGGAAAGAAGCCTTTCCAGATTATGTCTGAAAATGACTATTTTGACTTCAGTTTTGAATATTTTCATTGGATAGAAACCACTATGTTCCCACTCTTCCGTCAGTAATTTAAAAAACATCTTTCTACTGTTTTCCGGATTTCAGTGGTTCCGATAAGAAATGTGAGACAGGTTTTTTGTTTTGTTTTGTTTTTTAATTTTACAGAGCTTTTTAATTTAATATATCTTAAAAATCTTTCTATATCTGCACACGTAAATCGATCTCATTCATCTTAACGTTTGCATAGTGCTCTGGCGTATGGATAAGTCATTATTTATTTATTTTTTATTAGAGAGCTGGTTTATAAGAAATAAAACATTATAGGTACACTGAAATATTCCATTTGTTCCACTCCCATTTCTCTTACGCCCCAGAGGCATCCACTATCCCAAAGTTGAAGTGTGCCCTCGGTGTTCATGTTTTTATCCTTCTACCACGTGTGAATGTATCTACGAACAATACATGGTAACGTGTTGTATTTTTTTAAATTTTACATCAGACCTTTTTGCAACCTGTTTTTTCCCACCTATCCCCATGGATACATGTAGCTCTCACTCACTTGTTGTTGATTTACCTTAGTCCTCATTATACTGAAAACTGTGTGTTTGTTTGCTCTTCCTAACAGTTTACTTGCTGAGATTAAGAGTTCTACAATTGCAATTATTTTTCTTAGCTCCTTGCTTTGAGGTCGTACTGGATGGGTTCATAAAACGATTGATGATTCTTATAAATTGAAAACCTGAAATTTTATTGGTCCAGAAGAAGATGGATATTTACGTTAATAAATTTTAGCCATTACAAACGATGTCGCAATGAATATCCTTGAATTTGTTTACCACATTTCTTTTTTATTTGAATTTTAATTTATTTCAATTACAGTTGCCATTCAATGTTATATTAGTTTCAGATGCACAGCATAGTGGTTAGACATTTATATAACTTACAAAGTGATCCCCCCAATAAGTCTAGTACCAACCTGACACCACACATAGTTATTACAATATTATTGACAATATTCCCTACGCCATACTTCACATCCCTGCGATTATTTCGTAACTGCCAATTTGTACTGCTTACTCTCTTCATCTTTTTCTCCCGGCCCCCGACCCCCTCCCATCCATTCTATTCTTGTGTACATAATGTCTTCTCTCTTCTGGCTGCATTTCAGATTTTCTCTTCATCACTGGTTTCCAGTAATTTGAGTATGATATGCCTTGGTGTGTTTTTATTCATATTTCATATCCGCTTAGAATTTATTTAGCTTCTTGAATCTATCGGTTTACAGTTTTTATCAAATTTTGAAAACTTTTGACTATTTTTTCTTCAAAAAGTTTTTTCTGCCCTCTTCCCAATCAAATGATATATTAACTCATTTGATATTTTCTCACATGTCAGTAAAGTACTATTCATTTTGTTCCATCTTTTTTTTTCCATTCTGTGCTTCAATCTGGATGGTTTCTATTACCATGTCTTCAATTTCACGGATGTTTTTCTTCTTCAGTGTTTAATCTGCTGTTAATCCTACTCAGTGAATTTTTCTTTTCAGGTATCATATTTTTCAACTCTAGATGGCCTTGAAATATATATTCATATATATATATATATGAATATATATATTCATATATATATGTATGTAGACTATATATATATATAGTCTACGTA
>NW_006438867.1:6312027-6324095 GCF_000325575.1 Pteropus alecto
GTATATGTCTTACATTTCCCTTAGAATATATATATCTTAGACTATATATATATATATATATATGTATGTATTTGTCTTACATTTCTCTTTTCATTATGTACAAGTCTTCTTTTAAATCCTGAATTCTAAGTCTTCCAGGTCTAAAGCTAGGATGATAGTAGGTCTCACATTGTTTCTTTCCCTTCCCTTGGGAGTCAGAATTCTGTGCTCCTTGTGGCCCAGTGCCTTCAAACAGTCGTTTCATAGATTTTAGCTACTTTTCTAGTTGTCCACGGCAGGAGGACATGTCCAGTGACAACGGCTATGACATGACTGGAAGTGGAACTGTATATAACCTTCTTCCCCTGACCCTTTTTTTCAGATTCTTCTGAAACCGAATGCAAGTTCTGTAAGGTTTGAGACTTTGATCTGTTTTCTTCCTGGTATATCTCCATTACCCAAAATAAATCATAAGTATTTGTTAAATTATTGAATCAATCATTTATTTAGTCTGTACTTTCAAGCGCTTTAGCCAAGAAAGAGTGATACTATATTCGTTCCTGCAAATTCAGGTTTCGACATGACACAATTTCCATAATCATGAGTCTACATTTAGGAGTGTTTACTACATCAGTCAGCACTTGAGGCATTATTAATTAGCATAATGTATGTAAAAAAGTGGGCTCTCCTTGGTGAAATCAGAAGATATTTGGAATATGGGGACAGACTAACATATTTCAGAAATATTCCTCACCCCGATAGGACATAAGAATTCAACAAGCCTATAGTTTGAATCTTTAGTGATGTTTCGAGGCTTAATCTTTAGACGGTCTTGTCTCCAGGCATCGGTCTAGGCAAATACCTGTTTGCCTGACATCAACAATGGAAAGTTGTCATGCATTTTATGCAAAGTGCTAGTCAGAGCAGTCAAATGTTTGGAGGGCTGGAATTTCATCTAGATTAGAGACCTGGGTATATGAATAGTTTTATGTCTACTTTCCAATGAATATTTATTCAGTAAATGTTAGTACGTGTACAGAATCTCGTTTAAGATATGCTTTCGTTATGCCTGGTAGGAAGGTTGTGAAGGCAGAAGCTAACTTTCTCCCATTTCAAATTTTTCAAAGTTTACTGCTTTCTACCCGAAAGCAGCTAAGAGTTAGGCATGATCTAATTTATTTAGGTCAGTTTGTAACTGACCAAGTTGTTTATTCCCAAAAAAGTTAACTTAAGAAAATTCGAGTAATGTAATTCTTCTCATTAATAGATAAAAGGAGGAAAATCTTGTGATCATGTTAAAAGATATATCGTAGTTTTTGATATGTAATTTCAAACAAATTTATGATTTTTAAAAAATCTAGCAAACAAGACATAAAAGAGATCTTGCATAACTTGAAAAATGTTGTACTCAAATCTAACATTAAATAGATCTATGGAATAAAATAAAAACCAAGGAACAGTTCATTTTATATATAATATGTATGCAATACTATAGAGGTAGCATTGCAAATCAGTGAGAAAAATATGAACCATTGAACAAATTGTGCTTCTTTTACTACCTGGAAGGAATTTGACTTTTTTTGCCCCCCTATGGTAATCTAAATGTCCTAGCAAACATTGGTTAAAAGTCTGAACTACTTTAACAGAAAGTCAAAAAGACTAACTACCTCATCTCTTACTAATAATATTTCAAATACAATTTTATTATGTGCAGATAGTTATATTCCATATTCCAGGACAAGTGGCTGTCCCCTGGGGGGAAAATATATCTACTCCATTTTATACATGAAAATAAATTCCAAATGCATTTAAAAATCTAAGTGTGAAAAGTGAAAGATTGAAAACTAGAAGAAAATATTTGAGAATATCCTTATGGCCTTGGAATAGGGAAATATTACTTAAACGAGAAAAAGCAAACACCTTATGGATTCAACAAAAAGGTTTACACATTTTTTATATTAATATCAGTTAACTTCCATATTAAAAAAAAAAGGGACCTTAGTCAAAGCTAGAAGGTAATTGCCACTCATATATGTGCCCTTGGAGTCGCATATAAAGATGTTCAATGGATGTCCATTGCAGCATTTCATAATAGTGAAAAGCCACAAACAACCTCAATATTCATTGTCAGGGCAATAAACAGACATTCAACGTTAAGATCCATGCGGCAGATCCGTCTGTCTCTTTTGTCCTTTCCTGAGCCCCAGTACCTAGGATACTGCCTGGCTCTTAGTAGATGCTCAATAATTACTCGTTATATGTGTGAATCGATGCGGTCTGGCATATTTACACCATGCCGTATCATACAGCCGAGAAAACAAACTACATGCAGCAACATCGATGAGTCTCAAAGGAAAATGGCCTGCGAATGGATTTGTAGAGTAGAAATCCATATATGTCAACTTTCAAAGCACACAAACAACATGACACGTTGTTGATGCAGACATAGGTACAGCACACAGCTCCTGAATACAAACGGAGTCCAACCGTGCTCCCCTGCAAGGCCAAGCTTCCGCCATCTCTGCCCTGTACGGTTGCTGTGCCCTGCTAACCAGCGTTCCTGCTTCTGGTCACGCTCAGCCTGGCATCTATTCTCTACACAGTAGGCAGCATGGTTCAATTAAACACGTGTCAGTTATGTAACTCCTCTGCTCAAAACCCTCCAACTGCTCCTGTCCTGAAAACTCCTTGTGATGGACTGCAAGGGTCCACCCTGCCCCAGTCCTTGTCCCTTGGATCTTGTTCATTCCTCAGGAGCCACCCCGACCTCTCCTAGTTCCCAGAACTTAAGCTCCCTTGGCCTGGAATGAGCCCCCTGATGTCTGTGTGCCTCGTTCCTCCACCTTCTTCAGGTTTTGCTTCCTCAGCTGTTATCCTGTCACCTTATTAGATGCCCCGCCCACCGCCACGCCTTCCCTCTTTCATTTATTGCTCTCCAAAGCGCTTCTTCTCACCTAACAGCTCACATATTTTACTTACTATTTGCTCATTGTCTGTCCCTGCATCCTTTACAATGTCAGCTACAGGAGGCAAGGGGCATTTGTCTGTTTTACTTACTGCTGTGTGGCCAGGACCTAGAACATTGCCTGGTGCAGAGTAGGCTCAGAACGAAATGTCAAGGCACAGAGGTCAGGATGTGGTCCTCTTTCAGGACAGTGACTGCCTCTGGGGACCAAGAGTATGATGAGTTTGTGGGTAGAATATGAGGATGTCTCTAAATGTATTTTGGATTGTTTTATATTTTAATTGACAAAAAAAAAATGAAGCAAATACGGCAAATGTCAGCATTAAATAAATCTAAGTAATGTACATTGTCTATTATTTTTCACACTCTTACTTTAAATTGATGAATAATGTTTATATAATAAAGTACATTAATCTTAAGTGTGCAACTCGATGACTTTTATATATGTATACACCATGTGACCATTAGCTAAAGTCATAGTCAGATGTTCAGCACCCTGTAAGCTTCGCTTGTGCTTCATCCTGGTTTATACGACTTCTGCCCCAGATAATCACTATTCTGACTTCAATTATCAGTTAAAGCCTATTTTTGAAATTCGTATAAATGAATCCATACAATATACCGTCGTATGTGTCTGGCTTGTTTTACACCGCATAACATCACAGATTCATCCCTGTCGTTGCATGTACCGATAGATGACTTTCTTTTTAATGCTATGTAGGACTGTGGGCCCTTCATGTCCATGGGTTTTGAATCACTGATTCAACCAACCACAGATCAAAAATGTTCTCAAAAAAAAAAAAAAATCCCAGAAGTTTTCAAAAGGTAAAACTTTAATCTGCTATGCACTGAGAACCACTCCGAATCCATGGAAATGAAGCGATGTGTAGGCAGATACAGAGTATATGCAAATACTATGCCATTTTCTATAAAGAACTTGTGCATCCGTGGATTTAGGTATCTGTGGGGGTCCTGAAACCAATCCTGCCAGGATACGGAGCGAGGGCTATATTCCATTGTATGAATACACCACGGTTATTTATCTAACCTCTCATTGAGGGCACCTGATTCCCCCCATCCCACCCCAGCCCCAGTTTTTGACCATCATACATAAAGCATTACACATTTCTTGAATATATTTGTTTGTGAACATATGTCCTCGTTTTTCTTGCATAAATCCTAGAACTAGAGTTTCTGAATCTCAGGTTAAGGAAATGCTTAGGTTTAATAAAAACCGCCGGTTTTCTAAAGTGGCCACACCATTGATGCCAGCACCAGCGATTTCTGAGTTTCAGTTGCTCTCAGCTTCGTTAACACTTGTTACCGTCAGTCTTTCAAAATTTAGTCATTCTGGTGGGTCGTGTTTGTACCTCATTTAAGGTGTCGGTTTGCATTTTCTTATGAATACTAATATCGAGTACCTTCGTTTCCTTGTTGGCCATTTGGATCCTCTTTGTAAAGCACCTGATTTAAAAGTCAGGTTGTTTCCATTTGTAAGATTTCTTCATCCATTCTGGAGAAGTTTTCTTTAGGGGTAAAGCCTCTCCAAGTCTATGGCTTCCTTAATGATGTTTTTTGGTGACTAGAAAGTTAAAATCTTGATAAGGTATGCCTGCATGCTTTGGAATATTTAAAATATATTGTAATTAAAATTTTTTAATTGAAAAAAAAGAGAGAAAGGAGGGTTTTTCCTTTTCCTCTCAGCTAGACAAAACGTATGGTTAGAAAAATCCTTTCTTTCTTTTTCTTTTCTTCTTTCTATCCTTCTTGCATCCCTCCCTCTTTCTTTGCATCTTTCCCTCCTTCCTTCCTTCCTTATTTCCTTCCCTCCTTCCTCCCTCCCTCCCTCCCTCCCTCCCTTCCTTCTTTCCTTTTTTCTTTCTTTTTTGCCGTGTATTATAATAACTTGTATCTAACTCCAAGATCAGCATGGAAGGTAATTTTTAAATTGGCAGGGTCAGCTCCCCTAAGCCTGTTCTTCAGGGCTCTTTGCTACTTCACTTCTGCCCTCTCCTGCACAAGCCTTCTGACCCTCCTCACTTCCCGCACCCCACTCCCCACCCCGCACATCCACCTCGACCCGGCTTGGGCAGACGCGGTGGGACAGGTGACAGGCATGAAGGGACAAAGGGCCTGGACCGCAAGTTTCTGAGGCTCGTGCTTCACGCAGTTCCTGACAGGTCCACCTGGATAACGCAGCGAGCAGGTGTGCTGGGCGGGCCCAGCCACACTCACCTTCTAATAGCTCAGAAGCTGCTCGCGCCTAGTTCAAGTGTACGCGGCTCCATCAGCTTCGGGAAGAGCGATGGGAGGATAAAGAACTCTCGTTTGATCAGTGTGCTGAGAAGCCTACCGCTCCCGAAGACAGAAAAGGCAGGAAATGAGCGTTATGGTGGATGCACTTAACGGCCTCACATTCAGCCAGATTTACAATCCAGATTATTGCCTGGGCAACAGAAAGAGGAGCTCGAGATTAAAGTCGTACTTCCTGAATACAATGGAAAGGTCTTCTAAGATGAAAGTGATACCCGCGTCTTCCTCTGTTCTCCACCGCACGGGTAGACCGCGGAACTGCAGCATTTCTGGATGGACTCTGACGCCTAACGGATTCTGCACTGAGCCTTCGCCCGCATGCTTTCTACCAGCGCTACGTTCTCATCACCTAGGTGCACATCTGTCCCTGTCGCCAGATGGAAGCTTCTTTAAGGTCAGGGCTATGTTTTATGCCCTCTGTATCTACCACAGTATTTTGCTCATATTAAAAAACATTTTTTAAAAATTTCAGGTCACCTAGGAAGCCGAGACAAAAGTCTTTTCCTAAACATTGTACATGCAAAGGAAAATTCTTACTTGTTTAGGGATGAGGACCAATTCCCATTGGAAAAGGTTCCTGTTTCTGGGTACAACATACAACATTGCGGAATCAAACAGGCTAGGGGAGAAAAAAAGATCTCAGACTTAAAAGCTCTGAAGTGCCTTTTAAAATCCTCTGACAGTAGATGCCACCACAGCAGTCTGCCTCTCTGTGGTTTCTGTAGGAACATTCCTTTGAGAATTTCTCTGCATCTCACCGGCAACTTCAACAACTGCCTTAAGTAGCAATGTCTGCTTTGGAAAGTTAGCCATGAAGGAAATCTAGATTCTCTGGCCTCTAAAAGAAGGTTTCTATTTTACTTCTTAAGGTAACTCACAGTGGCTGGTTTTAATCTACAAACATCTATTGTCCAGGTAAAAATTCCTTAGAGAGCCCCGCTTTCTCCCGTGTACGTTTCAAGGTAATTAAGACGCTGAGCTCTGTTACTGCTTGTGATGCAAAGATCTGAACTTCAGGGAGTAGAAATTTGGTCTTGAAGAGATAGCATTTCTCTTAATAATCCTCATGTGAATTCACATTAGGTTAAGCAGGCACAATTCTGAATAATACCCAATCTGTCTTTTTTGGATCATGGAGAATGGGACTAGGCTGGTAAAATTTTCACATGAAACTGAGAAACATTATAGAAAACAGATTTGGAGAATAATGCTAAAGAATTTATGGAACAAACAAACAAAAACAGAGATAACATATTACAAAATAACGCGTAGCTTAGAAAAGAGAACACATGCTAATCCACCCATTGAAAGAGTAACAGAATCAAGGGGATCGTATTTGAGAAACAGAAATTAGTCATTTATTTAACCAATTTTTATTGGCCATCTGCTGTGCAACACCCCATTTGAGATGCTAAGAACGGCTACCAACTTATTTGTATATGGCATTGATCCGGTCCCCAAAGGAGCCTTATGGGAAGATTGACCTCAAGCCAATTTAAGAAACACACAACATGACATTTATGTTACATTTTTCTACTCCTCTTTTGGCAATCTTCTCCCAGCCCTTTCCCCCTCTCTATGGTTAATTCTCTAATTCTATGCACCAAAATTAAAAATGTATTCTAAGAAATATATATGGTTAGTATAGTTATGTCTCAGTGGCAATTCATGTATCCAATACCACTCATATTTTAAAGCTGATCTACTTCTACTGAAATGCTTGACTGGCTGCAGACAGACAAATCGGAAGAAGGTAAAGATGAATCCATCAGCAGAAGATGACAATAAAGAGCCCTTTCTGTCAGCCCACAGCTAATGTGATCCCCCATTTTACTATCGTTAAGAATTTGAAAGGTCAGCTTATTGAACTATAAGCTTGAAATAACTTTAGTTATGGTCAAAAAGAAAGTCTTGATAGGGGTCATATATTCCAGGAATACACACTATGGAACAATAAAGAAGTATGCTCTCTGCAATCTGCTTCCCCAAAGACTACAGTTGGCCTGTGCAGAGCAGTATTTGTTAACAGCGGTAAGCTGATATAGTCGAGAAGGTCCAGAGCAAGGCACCCAAATGATCAAAGGAATGACTTGTGCATTAAGATCAAAAGACGTGGCAGTGCGTCGATTGGCCAAGTAACAATGGAGAGGAGATACCTGGGCACTCGATAAGAGTCTACAAATATTTAAAAGGTGTTAACACTGAAGAAGGCAAGTCATTTGGATTACTTGGAGGTGACATAATGTGAAATGGTAAAGGTAAAACTAAAGAAAGAATAATGTACTCAGAATATCAGGACATATTTCCAACAAATAACGCTTGAGGTTTTTGCAAAATTAGACAATGTGAGGCATGAAATCCACTATGCCCGCAGCAGAAACTCACCATGAATAACCTCCCTCATTTGCCGGCCTCTGTATCTTATTGGCTACCTTGCCTCTTTTACCCATCATGAAATATTTAACTAACCCACCTTCTTCGACCTGTTATCTGAATCCTTCCATATCTTTAAGTGTCCCAACAACGACATTGTACCTACTTGTGGGCGGAATGTGATTTATGTAGCAAAGTCATATAGACATATACAAATAAAAAAGCATCTGCATAGCCGTCTGTGTTCCACGTGTAGCGTCGTTGTTAATCAAGGAATGCAGAGTTTAGAATCATGAAATTTCAATGACCAGAAGCAAACTTGAGGTAACCACCGTCATCGAAGGGGCTGGGTGATGCCTCTAAAATGCAGACACCTGGTGACCGAGTAGAGACTAAAATCCAGGTCTTTTCCCAGGGGGTCCTGATTCCCATAACATGGAAATGCCTTTTTCCTTCCGAAAATGCAATGCTCTCTGACTCTGTGCGAGAGTCTTTCTCTCTCTATATGTACATAGATTTTCATATTAAGAGTGCTCTGTGTAAGTATATCATAATATTGTTATGCAACTGGCTTTTTTAAAAAATCAAGAAGTATCATAGGTATCCTTCCATACATATCTACCTCCCTTTTTCAAATAGCTAGAAAGTAGGTATTTCCACCATTTATTTGACCGTTGTTCCATTTTAGGACAATCGGGTCGTTTCTGATTTTTACTGATTACTAGCATAATCCGAGTCACAACTTCCCCCTTATTTTGGTCCCATGGGAGGTGTTTGTCTGTCCATTGGACGTGAGGATGGGTCAGAAGGTCATCTTTACAGCTGCTGGAGTTGGGGTCCTTTGCTGGCCTTCCCTCAGCTCCCAACCTTCCCGAGGTCTGACATTACGTGGCCCCATCCACTGCCCGCCCCTCTCTCAGGAAAGTAGGCCCCGCCCTGGAAGGCCAAGGCTGACTCCTCAGCCGGACCTCAGTGGAGGCCCGCTCTGCCCTGTGTCATGCTCTCATCTCTGGAAAGATGGTCTAGCCCTCGTCCCAGGGAAGGAGGGGTTACAGAAATGGACATCTCTTGGTGTCTCTCCACCAGCAAAACTGAGGCCGATTAATCTCCTGAAGTTCCTGAGGAAACGTAATTTACCACTAATCTACATGAGGGGCTTCCAGTCAAGCCTGTTTCTCCTATCGCCCTGACTTAGACCCTATTCCTTACAAAATAATGGCCTCAGCCAAACTATGTCAAAGGTGCAACCTCTCCCCCGGCCTGATTACTGTTTATTACCAATGTCTTCACATTAGCTGGGCATTATCTGGGCATACTTCTGCGTGAGCCATCATGGCAAACGACACCACGAGCAATCCTGTTTTCTCTGATCTCTAAGTTTCTCCACTGAGAACAGCGGCAAAGCTATCACTTCATCTGCCACACAGATAACGTTGAGATGGATGTCTTTGTTGATGACCCTTGTGTACACAGAGGGCACATTCCCCAACCTGGAATGGATAAGTACAGTCACACTGCTCTGTACAAATTTATAATTCCACTATCCGCGTATGACAAGTACCCTTCTTCCTATGCCTCCCCAGTAGTTTATCAGTGAAGGAGGAATTGGAAGGCAGGGATGGAACAGGGTAGGAAGGAGAGCGAGGGTACAAGGAGCCCAGGAGGCGCTATTAGATGAAGCAGCACAGATGAGAACGAAATTCGTTCACGCACACGCTCGCTCCCCGATGGATTCGACCAGTGTTCGTCGAGTGCCTGTTAGTGCCTCGGTACGCGCTGCCAAACAAACACAGAGTTTGTGCACTCGCTCCCCGATGGATTCGACCAGTGTTCGGTACGCGCTGCCAAACAAACACAGAGTTTGTGCTGCTGGGACACAAAGTCAGAGTTGCAAAGAAGTCAGGTTTACATTCGTGCCGATGTAAATGTTATTGTGCACTGTCACTCATAAAGAAATCATTTAGACCCTAAGATCAGAGTTTAGATGACACGTACTCACAAGAAAGCTTAGTCTCCATCCTATAGGTAAGGGGGGGGGGATGACACAAAGCTGTGGACTGAGTGTTTGTGTCACCCCAAATTCATATGTTGAGACCCTAATCTCCGGTGCGATGGCATTTGGAGGCGGGCCTTGGGGAGGTGAGTAGGTCGTGAGAGCAGAGCCTTCATAACGGGATTAGTGTCCTTAGAAGGAGAGACAGGAGAGAGTGTGATTCTGCTCTCCGATTCTCCGCCCCTTCCCCAACCTCCATCTGCCCCCATGTGAGGACACAGCAAGAAGGCGACCAGCTAGCAGCACCCCGATCTCAGGCTTCCAGCCTCCAGAACTGCAAGAAATGAATGTTTGCTGTGAAGCCATCCAGTCTACCCTTAATTGTGATAGCAGCCTGGGCTGAGTTGGACACATGACCGTATGGGAGGTTTTAGATGAGACAGACTGACCACAATAGGGATGTAGGTTGGAGAGGGTTGAGACTTAGAGGCGAGGTGAAGGAAAACGCCTTCACCTCTTGGGAAAATGATGAGCTCGTATACTTCTGAATCAAAATTAGAGAATCCATCCCAATGTAAAAACTTACCCTGCACTGTCATATGTAAAGAAATTATTTATACTTTGAAAAACAGCGACTTTAAAAATTTCTAAGAAGGCACACAAACTCTGAAAACCCTCTGGCACCGCAAGCACAGTTCTCTGAAGGTGACTCGATAGCTTGAGATCGCTGTTAAAAACAAGAACACTCTAGTTTGGAGAACTTAGGCTCCCCCATCATGACACAAAATCCAAAAATGGAAAGAAAAGGTCAAACTTTTTCCTTTTGCATTAAGACGCAATGGTAGATAAGCAGAGGAAGAGAAGGGAAAGTAAAATTAGAAATGAGGACAGAAGAGAAAACACGTAAAATAAAATGAAGTAAAATACAATAGAATAAAACAAAATAGAATAATATAATAAATTAGAAGTCTGAACACAGATAATAAATAGTATGCCACGAACTAAGAATAATCCATTTGATTGATTGTTTTCTATGCATATACGCACACAGACAAGTTTAAAATGCAAGTAGACAATTTGGAGACAATATTGGCAACGTATATAATAGAAATGCTATTATAATATAAAAGTCACTGTTTCGGATAAATTGAAACAGGTAAAGAAATAGAAAAAGTTAGGAAATCACAGTAGTGAAAATACAAATGGCTAATAAATGTGAAATACTGCCTAACTTCTCATATAACCTAATAAAGAATGCAAATTTTAAAAAGGAGGTAATATTTTTCACCTACCTAGTTGTCAAAAAACATTGGAAATACTGATAAAATTTAATGTGAGCCAAAGGTAAAGGCTGAAGAAAACAGTTCATTTTCATATATCCTGCCAATAACATCAATCGTTACAACCTTTTTGAGAGTAATGTGGCATTACCATAACATTTTAAATGCATGTGTTTTGACCCAGCAATCTTCTAGTAATCTTTGCTAAAGAAATATTAGCACAACCTGACAAAGATACTAACTATACTAAGAATCATCTACAATAACAAAATAATTGGAAACAATTTAATATCCACTAATAAGGGTATATCACTGCTAGCATTCTGAAATATTTGTGTACAAAAGTACAAAAGTAAGTATTAAAACAATACAGCAGAGTATAGCATAGCCACCTTTTTGTTTAAAAAAATTAATGGCGTGTGTACGTGCGTGTGCGTGGTGTGTATTTGTGTGAGGGGTGTGTGTGTGGTGTGCACATGTGGTATATGTGTGTGTGTGCATGGTGAGTTTGTGTGTGTGTGTGTGTGGTATGGATGCAGAGGGGTGGAGGGTGCGGATACTTTGTGTGAGTGCGAGGGGTATGTGTGGTGTGTATTCATGTGAGGGGTGTGTGTGCATGGTGAGTGTGTGTGTGTGCGTGTGTCTGGTATGTGTGCATGAGGGGTGGAGGGTGCGGATACTGTGTGTGAGTGTGAGGTGTGTGTGTGTTTTGCGTCTGTGGTATGTGTGTGTGTGTGTGCATGGTGAGTGTGTGTGTGTGTGTCTGGTATGTGTGCATGGAGGGGTGGAGAGTGCGGATACTGTGTGTGTGAGGTGTGTGCGTGTGTACCCGCACAGACGCAATGGGGTGTGTTGGAGTGAGGTGGGGGTGAGTTAGGGGTGGTGTGAGGAGAAAGAAACTGTAAAAATGAAGGGATGGTTGTGGTTCACCAACTTCACAGTGGTAGAAACCCTCCTTCTGTCCGGATATCCTTCTCCCTCTCACGTTTGCAACTACTTCCTCATCCCACTCTTAGCCTCCATTTTTGCTTCGAGAGAAACGTGGTCTGCTCAGGAATAAACAGCTTCCTGTCTCGTCTGTCGGGATGAAAGAACCAGAGTTGATGCCACTGCTCTTGGCCTGGATGAGAGGCCAGGCCACAGACAGGGACCGTCCCCGCCCACC
>NW_006438867.1:6324613-6328367 GCF_000325575.1 Pteropus alecto
GGAGAGGACAAGGCTTCTTCTTCTTGCTTTAATTATCTAACTCTATATTCTTTTCAAAAGGAGAGTAAGTTAGAATTATGGGTGATCTGTTTTTTTTTTACTTCATTCTTCTGTACTTATCTTGTTTTCTATAATAAATGCATGTTCTTCGGTGATTAAAAAGAAACCGTACTTGAAATTTAACATTTTTTAAAAGGAGGACCCATCAGCCTCCTGTGGCCCAAGAAGCCTGCTTAATTTACAGAGGCTATTAACACTTAAGCTGGCAGGCCTTTCTACTTATGAAAACTAAAACGGCGTTCTAGAAACATTTAATTCACAGAAAACAATAATGAAATAGTGTGAGCTTGTAAAAGAACACGGCTTTAGAGTCATATACTCCTGAGATAGATTTTAGCCGTGTGACTTTGGAAAGTGATGTAGCTTTTCTGACCCTTGGTCTCCTGGCCTGTGAACTGGCAAAGTTGATTACAAAGCTAGCTGGGTGCCAGGTTGAAGGGAGAGAGTTGACCAGGAGCTATTGTTAATAGCTCCGCAGAATGCGTATGAAAATTGAGTTCTGCTGTGTTCCCAGTCTCTTGGAGATCCCAAATGAGCTGTCAGATCATCAAGGCATCCTAGGGAAGACTGGACCCTTTCTGCGCCTCTGCTCATAGAACCTCTCCTGCCAGTGTCCCATGTGCCCTTGGCCCCAAGGTCTTTCACTTCCGATCACTCTCCTGAGTTTTTACCAGTCAGACACCCTCTTTTACCAGCCGAGGTCTTTGCTCTTCGCCCATGCCATGGGCAGCCCTTCGAAATCATACCCTTAGCAGAAACAGGGATTTCCGTTTCTTCCCAGCACCTCCACATTTCTGTCCTCTCTCTAGGAAACTTACCAAGCCAAAACAGCACAATCGCCAAGTGCCGCCCCCGCCCTGACTTCCAGTTATTCCTCCCTGTCTCCATGGAGACTCCTGCTCTCCCCCACACTCTGAGCCTGTGCACTTGTGAAGAACCAAGCATCCTTCTCTGTCCTGGGGAGCTCTGCCCCACCGATGGTGGAAAACTCGCTCACTGTCTAGTTGTATCTGTATATGAAAATCCCTATCCATCATTGAAGTTCACACACACACACACACACACACATACACACACACACACACACACGCACACACTGAGTTCACTTCTTATTTTGAAAGAATCTTATTTATTATCTCATACATTTATCTAAAGAATGATACATCCTTAACCTTGAATTCTAACAGGAACATCAAGTATCCCCTGAAGACCATCATGATACCCCTAGGACCTTTTAGCTGTACAGTACTGAAACATCACAGTAGTAATTCTTAAAAATCAAAGCTGTCCATTTTCAAATGCTATAAAACATGTTACTTGCCGAAATGCAGCATATCGTTTGGTTTCAACATGCGAAAGGCTTAGAAAAAGCAGAATAGAAAGTGCCTTTCTTTTCCAAAGAGAAACGAATTTTTCTTGCCTGTTAAAGTAAATCAGGAATGACATTTTCTAAGCAATACTGGAGCTGAGAGTTAACATGTGTTTTATTCTTACGACATGCCAGCACTATTCTAATGTTTACAAAAACCCTAGGGAGTAGGTACTCTTATCGTCCTCATTTTAGAAATAAGGAATCTGAAGTTTCAAATGACTTATTCACATTCAGAAGTTCATGTGGAAGTGCCGGAATTCGAGCCAACACAGCCTGATGCAAGAGACCATCCACCCGAGCAGTATGACCCTCTAACTAGGGCATTAGAAAATACAAAGTTGAACAGGCCAGCTTTCTTTTGCAAAATTCCTTATATCCAACAATGTAAGCATCACTTACTTGCTTTTAATGATCTGTAAAGCCGAAGAATAAGTAGAAACTAAACTCTCGGGCTCATGTAATTGGTAGGATATGACCTTGAATAAAATTAGGAAAATTCCATAATGTAGTCATTTTCTACAAATTAGCAATAGCAACTGTGCCATGGTACAATCTTTATTAAAAGTTAATTTACTATCAGGGGAAGAAATAATAGCAATTCTACACAAACTCTCCTCAAAAATAAAAGAGGAGGTAATACTTCCCAATTCAACATTACCTTATACCAAAACCAATCAAAGACATAACAGAAAAAGAAAGCTAGAAATCACTATCTTTTAAACATAAACGCAAAAAAAAAAAAAAAAAATCAGCACACTGGATTGAGCAATATATAAAAAGATTTATACATCACAACTGAGTCTCAAGAATGCAAGACCGACCCAACATTCAAACATCAATCAGTGTAATTTACCACATAAACAAACTGAAGAAAAAATGCGTGATCATCTCAATAGATGCAATAAAGCATTTCACAAAAGTTGCTATCTATTCTACAATCCAAACTCTCAAAATTAAGGCTAGAGGATGCCTCCCTCAAGTTGATGAAGAGCATCTACAGAATAAAACAAAACAAAAATAAAAACAAAAACAAAAACAAAACCCTACAGCTACCATTATACTTAATGGTATAACACTTTCTTCTTGAGATTAAGACACAGGCAGGGGTGTCTTCTTTCACCGCTCCAATTCGGCATCCTAATGGAAGTCCTAGCTAATGCAATCAGGCAAGAAAAACAAATAAAAGACACAGAGATTGGAGAAAGAATAAAACAATCTCCAATTGCAGACAGTATCTTTGTCATTATAGGAAACCCAAAGAACATTTTTTTAAAATCCTAGAATTAGTAAATGAATCTAGCAAGGTGATAAGATAAAAAATCAGTATACAAAAATTAATTGTATTTCTATTGACTAGTGATAAACAATTGGAATTCAAAATGAAGAACACAGTGTAATTTACGATAGCACCAAAATATTAAATACTTAGGTATAAATTTAGCACAATATGTGAATAATACTTACTCTTATGAAACACTAGTCAAAGAGAATCAAAAGAGAGAGAGAGATACTACTATGTTCATGGATTGGAAAACTTAATATTGCTAGAATGTCAAATCTCTCAAATAAGACCTGTATAGTCAATATAGTATCAATTAAAATCCCAGGAAGTTTTTTTTATAGATTTCAACAAGCTTATTAAACTTGTATAAAATTTTATAGATTTCAACAAGCTTATCCAAAAGAACTAGAATAGCCAAAGTAATTCTGGAAAGAAATGAAGTTGAAGGATTCACACTACCTGATTTAAAGACTTATTATAAAGCTACAGTAATACATATCATTTGGTATTGGCAAAATTATAGAGACATGGGTCAACGGAACGTAATAGAGAGCCCAGAAATAGACACACAGGAAATAAAGTCAACTGATTTTTTAAACAAAGCTGCAAAGAAAATTTAATGGAGAAAATGTAGCCCTTTCAACAAATGGTTGTGAAATAACTGAACGGTCATAGACCAAGAAATGAAACTTAATCTGCACTTCACATCATATTTTACCTAAAATGATAAATTTAAATGTAAAGTGTAAAACTATAAAACTACTAGAAGACAATACAGGAGAAAATCTGCATTACATAGGTTTGCCAACAAGTTTTAAAATAAGATATCAAAAACATGATCCATTTTAAAAATTACTGCCTTAGACTTTATTAAAATTTAAAATGTTTCCTCTGTGAAATATACTGATAAGAGAATAAAAAAGACAAGCCACAGACCAGATGAATTTCTTTCCAAATCGTATTTTTGACAAAGAATTCTGAAAACTCGACTATAAGAAAATGAAACACCAATTTGAAAATGGGCAAAAAATCTTAACAGA
>NW_006438867.1:6329346-6333272 GCF_000325575.1 Pteropus alecto
AGTATCTCAAAATAAAAAGTTTTTTCAAAGGTAATTTTATAATAAGCTGATTATGCTTTGCTGAATGGAATTTCTCATACAATTAAACTCTCTTCTGTTTTCTATCGAACATATTAGAAGACAAAAAAATAATCCAGCCTTAGAAATTTTGTTTTAAAAATGTACTACAGACTGTATTTGTAAACATTCTCTTAAGCTGTTTCTCACTGTCTAAAAATGAACGATTCTTGATCTACTCTAGTGCTTTAATTTGTAGTTCACTTTTATTTAGCAGGACTATCTATTATACTTTTTCCAAAAACAAATTTTCTCTCTTCCTGATTTTAGTCAGGAATTATAACTATTCTGCATGTTTTATGCCCCTAATTATATGTTAGATGCTTTTTCAATTTCATAAATGGTCGTACCCCTAAATATTAAATATTTTGACATTAGATCAGCATTTCTTAAAGTAATATTTTAAAGGGCAGGCCTGTCTTTATTAAACATTGTATTTCCTGATGAAGCCTACTCTCTCTCTCTCTCTCTCTCTCATGATATTATTCTAAAGACATTTCTTACTGTCTCTGTGTTTTCTCATCATTCTATTAGCAACATTGTTAACATCGTCAGACTCTACTGAGAACCAAGATTCATAATTAGTCTGGTGTATTAATCAGCACAAGTTTTAAATAGGCAGGAAAGGAAATGAAAAATATTTAATTAGTTTTGTAAAATATAAATTTGATGCTTATCTGAAAATCGGCCCGGGCTCGGAAAAGTTTTTGAGGATGAGGTGACAGATAAGAATGGTTTTGGAATCTCTTAAGGAAAGGTGAAGAACGCAAGCAAGGTAGCAGAGCTGCAGCCGGATGATTTGAGGCAACTGCATCGTAATAAAAGACACTTTCCGTCACTGATTGTGGGTGTGTATGTTTGCATCTGCTGAATTAATTTGCTGCTGCTGTTTTATCAGAATCAGAGCCACTGTACTGCAAAGAGTTTTATCAGATTCACTATTGATGGGGTCACTACTTTAGAGCTTCTTGAACTTGACAGATTGTTTAATCACTCATGGCTCTATTGTCCTGTAATTATGAATGAATACTTCTAATTTCCAACAATGGATGAGGAACATTTAAAAATTAAAGCTAACAGTGCACACAATGTAAAATAAATATAAGGCTTTCAAAACTCAGTACTATTATCAGTAAAATTAATTTTGTTGCTCTGAAAATAGAGAATACACAATATTTTCATTAGAACCATGGTACCACGATATATTTTTAAAGTCACCGAAAAATCATGATAATTAACAAAAATTGAAATAATAGTTGAACTTGCATTTTTAGTATAAAGAGAATCAAAGTAAATATTACCTACCTGGAAATGATGAAATCCTTTCTTAAACCATATGTGGTTCAAAGAAAAAATCAAAACCAAAATTGTTGAATATTTAGATAATAACGATAATTTCTAAAACACTGTGGGGTTCAAAGGACTTCTGGTTTTGGCTCCCGCAAGGAAAAAGCTTGGAAGATGACAAGGAAAAAAAGTTGAAAAACAAACTGAAAAACAATGACTTTTCTAGATCCATCAGAGAATTGAGGTCACAGGGCAAACTGCCACCCCCAAATCTGCAGAGACAGGCAAATATGGAGAATCAAAACAGAGATATGATTACTTGAAGCAGAAGCCACAAGGAGCCAGTAGCTGCTGATAGAAACACTGAAGTGATAATTTTGATGAATTCCTGGAGGCTGAGTGTAGATTTGTGTGAGAGTTAAAAACTCCTGGGGTCCTGGTCCTAATGGAACCACCACACTTCTTAGATTTTACCTCCAGGAACTCCACCAGCTTTTGGCAATGATGATCCGAGAGAAAAAACAAAAATGAAAACAAACAAAACAAAAAAACCTTGTGTTTTGGGCAGGGAGAGGAGAAAAGTAACTACTTTTACATATGCCCAGAACATTCTACATAACAAACACCTGTTCTCCAGAGGAAACAGACTTATCTGACCTGAAGGAAGAGCTGTAAATCAACCCAGCCCCCTCTAGCATTCCTGTCTCACATAAAATAATTGGCTTTAAAAGGCTAAAAAATGCTTCACAGCTCAAGGACTCAGGCCCACAAAACAAACAAACAAACAAACAAACAAACAAACAAAAAACTCCTGTTATTATTAACACTAATAAGTGATAACAGCAAGTTTGCAGGATATAAGGTTAATATGTAAAAGTCAATTGCTTTTCTACATAGACGGAGCATCGAACAATTGAAACTTGAAATTATAAACATAATATCATTTATATTAACACTCCCCCCCCCAAAAAAAACCCTAAAATACTTAGGTACACATTTTTTAATATACAAGATCTATATGAATAAAATTATAAAATGCTGATGAAAGAAATCAAAAATCTAAATAAATGGAGAGATATACCATCTCCATGGATAAGAAGACTCACTACTGCTAAGATGTCAGTTTTTCCCAACGTGCTCTATAAAGTCAATGCAATCACAGTCAAAATCTCATGTATGATACATGACATTATGCGTAGATAATCCATAGAACTGTACACGAAGTGTGAACTTTAGTAAAAACTAAGGACTTCAATAATATATCAATATCGGTTCATTAATTATTACAATTATACCCCACTAATGCAAGATACTAGTAATAGGTTAAACTGTGTATAAGGCACTCAAAAACTTGTACACAAGTGTTCATAGCTACTTTATTTCTAATAGCCAAAATTGGTGTTCTAATTCCTTTCTTTAATTACTTTCAGTAATACTCTGTTTCACTCAACGGTACCCCTGAACTGGCACTTTGATAAAAGGAAGTATGACCAGAGCAGGGTACACCCGCAGGAGCTGAGAGGGATTTTTAGGAAGCAGATTATAGGGGGCACTGAGGAGGAGAAGGTAAGCCTTCTGAAATGTTGCGTGGGGGCTCCGTAAGAGCTTGCGAGGGCTGCCATGACAAAGACCTACAGACTGGGTGGCTAAAACAACACCAAGTGATTGTCTCTCAGTTCTGGAGACTAGAAGTCTGCTATCAAGGAGTTGGTGGGGTTGGTCCCTGCTGAGAGCTGTGAGTGAGGCATCTGTTCCAGGCTTCCCTCCGCCATATAAGGATGGCCATCTTCTTCATGTGTCTCTTCACATCATCTCCCCTCTAGGTGCGTCTGTGTCCAAATGTCTCCTTTCTATAAGGACACCAGCCATATTGGATGTGGGCCCTAGTGACTTTTTTTTAACTCAGTTTCCTCTGAAAAGACCCTGTCTCCACATAAGGTCACATTCAGAAGTACTAAGGGTTAGGACTCCAGCATATGAATTTGGGGGAATACAGTTCAACCTATAAAAGGCTTACACCATTTTCTTTTCATGAGCATGCATAGAATGGTCCCAGATGGTTTAAGAACGGTCCCAGGACTCTGGAGGGCTTGAGGACATCTGGTTTACCCTGGCTTCGGATTAACCATACCTGGGAGCTATGTGACAGCCTGCTTTTTTATTTTAGAATATAAACCCAACTCAGATTTGTTTCTGATCCCCCAATTAGTATTGGTGTCCAACATTGTGCTTTAATTCTCACATAGAAAAAAAAAGGGAGGCACTTAGCTTTTCTATCTAGGGTTTATTCTGCTTGATGCTCTTCTTTTTTCCAATTTTTTTATTGTGATAAAATACATATAACATAAAATTTACTAGCTTAACCAGTTTTAAGGGTACAGTTCAGTGCGCCATTGAGCACATTCGCAATGTTGCAAAACTGTCCCCACCATCCATCTCCTGATCTCTCTTCCTCTTGCACCTGTTACACATCTCCCCGTGACCCCCTCTCCCAAGCCCCCGACAACCACCTTTCTTCTTCCTTCCTTCCTTCCTTCCTTCCTTCCTTCCTTCCTTCCTTTCTTCCTTCCTTCCTTCCTTCC
>NW_006438867.1:6333296-6345122 GCF_000325575.1 Pteropus alecto
CACCTAAGGCTCTATAATCTTTCCTTCTCTTTTGCTTCTTCCTCCTCCATCTTTTCTCTCTCCTTCTCTCCTTCGCTCTCTCTCTCTCTCTCTATTTCTTTCTTTCTTTCTTTCTCTTTCTTTCTTTCTTTCTTTCTTTCTTTCTTTCTCTCTTTCTTTCTTTCTTTCTTTCTTTCTTTATCTCTTCTTTTCCCCCCACACCACAGCCTCTGGTAACCACCATTCTATTCTCTCTTACTACGAGTTCAGTGGGCTTTTTTGTTTTGTGTTGTGTTTTTTGTTTATTTGTTTTAGATTCGCATATAAGTGAGGTTGTGTACTATCTGTCCCTCTGTGTCTGGCTTATTTCACTTAACATAAGTCCTTCATGTTCATCTGCGTTGTCGCAAATGTCGGGATGTCTTCTTTTTTTTTAAGGCTGAATGATATTCCGTTGTGGATATGTATATATCACATTTTCTTGCTCCATTCATCCATCCACAGACACTTAGGTTGTTTCCTCATCTTGGTGACTGTGAATAACGCTGCAGTGAACATCGGTACGATGTTCACTTCAAGATAGGGATTTCATTTCCCTTGAACAAACACCCAGCAGTGGGATTGCTTGATGCTCTCTACGTACATTTCTTGTCTCAGTCACGTGAAAAGATGGGTGTTCTTCCCTTCTCATAGGTCAGGAATGAAGCTCAGGGAGATTAAGTGGCTTGCCTGAAGTGTCCAAGCCGTTATCAAGTTGCAGGGAATGAGAGATGTAAACCAAGGCCTTTCTGACTCCAGCGGCCATGCTATTCCTTAACGTTGAGCCACTTCACGCACACGCACGCGAGTGTGTAAACGATGCAATTTCTAAAGTTATTCCTCCCGATTTATGTATAAAGCTGTGCTTATCTGATATAATCCAGGCCGTATCCTCTGAACAGAAAGTTTAGAAAAGATGGCATTAGAAAAGAGTTCTAAGTAATTCCAAGGACTTTGGAATTGAATGGGAAAAACACATGCATTTCCTGAATCTATATCTCACAATCGTAGTAATTTATACTACGTAGTAATTTATACCATCGAGGTGAAGAAACAAAGGAAATGTGTTTCAAGTGTTGGAAAGAAAAACAGCCCTCCGTGGTGACAGGGGCGAACGTGAGGACCCACCCCCTCCAAAGAACCTCAGTAAGCCCCTCCGTCCTGTGAAAGAGACAACTGAACTGCCATGAAATGTGGCCTTTAGCCGCCCGCATGGGTCAGATTGCGGCCTCAGCCCCATGACACGCCAGGTGGCTGAAATGTGACTTGATGGAGATTGTAAAATAAGCCACTTACACTGTGACATGGCCCTAGGAAGCATCAATAAAGTACTGTAACTTGGTGTTATTAAAACTAATAAAAATTATGTAGAGCGTAGTGATATGTTTCTTGTCATCGTAACGTTCGATTTAATTTCTAAACTTCTTGGAGAGAGAGAAAAGAGACAAGCTTTTCTTTGCGGTGCTGGTCCACAGTAGCCATAGTAACCATGGTCAAGGCCACAGCGGAGGGCGCTCCGGGGCGGGGCACAGCACCAGTGAGTTCACGAGGCAGGCCTTTAGGAACACTGTTCCTTAGGACAGGTGGGTCCCTAACCTCGGCCCCCTTTCATCACACACGTAGTGGGGAGGGGGTTCTTGACTGCAAGAGAATCAATTCAAAATAATTTTCAGTGACTTGGTGAATAAACTCATCCACTGGAGATAACAGATATAACATTAGGATTTACTTGCTGATCCAAAGAACCTAAGCAAAGAGCATCTAGCTGTTATGCTTTAATACGTCGTGTACTGGGAAACGTTATCGCTGAATGCAGTTTGATGGAATACGGATTTCATGTTCGTTGCAGAGTTAGACTACCTCAGATAAGAAAGACACAAACGCCCACTTGGAAATATTTTGTCCTTTTTGATATTTTCTTCGTATTCAAAGGAGCCCAGGAAACATTATGTACAGGCCAGGTATCACAGGGGTTTCCTACTCCACTTCGAAGAAGTCATGGAGAATCACACCTGAGCTCTGTGCATCTTTGAGAAATAGTGCCTGAGGTAGAAAAATTATTAAAGAAATGTCGAAAAATAAACATGACAATTTAAATGTTATGCTGAACTCATTAACTGTTCAAACCGTATAACTTGCTATTAACATTTGTTCAAGAATCATAGAAATCTGGAAATAAAGACATCGTAAACTACATTTTCAAATATCACATCAGGAATAATTAGATGAAACCAATTACAGAAGGAAGTTGTATAAAGATTAACTTTGACTTTTTCTAAGTTTTGCAAAGATATTTTTAACTGACCTTCTAAAAGTTGGCAAGTTTCCAATACAAAATAGAAATTTTCCTCCATTTCATAAAAGAGTAGTCTGGAATTCAGAAATGTACTGTATCCTGTATCATAATGAAATAAAATTTCTTATTATCTTCTATTTTGATAAATACTAAAAATAAAATCATCTTATTTTATCGACTGTCATTGTTAAGGAACAGTAGTAAGAAAATTCTAAATAATGTGTCATCGGTTTAATTTTAAATTACGGAAAATAAGATAATTGTGGTGATTTTTAGTGAGTTAGGAGTTCCGACTCTGGATTTAGAAGACACAGCAGTAAAAAGCAAAGAACAGCCCTGGGTTAAGCACAGGGCAGGTGCTTTTTTCCTCTACATAATTCTCCTCTTTTGTGAATTGTAAACTGCTCAACAGGTGTTAATGAATCACACTTATCTAAGAACTACCCGTTGTTTTAAAATCTAATTTTCAGAATCCCAAACTAAGACCAAGGCTAAGATTAAGTCTCTACTCTAGTGCTTAAGTGAGAGGGTGGCAGATATCAGTCACTGATTAACTGTTGGTTATCTGCCCATTCATTACTTTAATTAAAACACCCACTGTTTCATTGGCAGTCAATTTTAATAATGTAAGCTTCAAGGAAAAGACAGCTTACTTAAAATCCTTAAAGACTTGTCACATCTAAAACAAAAACACAATTTTGAAGTGTCATCCTCTCCAACTGCCAGTGGTCTTACAGTGATATGTAACTATTCTGATTATTTGACAGTCTTTGTGAAAACTTGCTGATTTTCATCAACGAGGAGTCCATTAAACGCTGTCATTTGGAAACTGGATGGATCAGGGATCCTATCACGCTCCAATCATCACGCAACAATTGCAGACCTTTCCAGCTGAGGAACAGATAACAGAAATTGTCCTGCCTGAGGCACTATAGTCTAATGTGATTAGAAATCAGGCAAAGTCTGGCTTCACTTGAGCTGTACTCCCCCACAGGCTGAATTATAGCTCTCCTACCAGTCCCACGGCGCTGAATGATGTCATGGGATCTGCAGTTGAGCGAGATGAAAGGGATAAAGCAGAACCCGCTGGCACTAGGCAGCTTCCAGCACACACACTCCACAACACAGCTTGGGAACCTAAAAGGCTACGGATCCAGCCACTCAGCCCAAGCTTGGGAGAACCACCGGTATTGCCTCCTTGAAAGAAAAAAAAAAAAGAAAAAAGAAAGAAAGAAAGAAAGGAAAACAACGCGATCCGTGTTAAACAAAAGAATTTGTGGACTAGGAGGCGGGAGGATGGCTACCTGCTGAAAGCGAACTTTCTTGATATCCATGCTTATATATAAACCTAGCCCTGCCTTTGATCCTCTGCGACCGATCACCGATCAGATTACTGGCATTTCATCTCCCTGCTCCTCTGCCTTTGATCTGCATGCTTAATTTCATTTTCCTGGATTTGAAGTTTCGTCTGGGCTTGTGCTGACATACAATTTTGGGAAGGTACAAGCATTTGGCACAGCAGAGCTGCCAAGGAGAAACTAAGTTGCCGAAAGGGTGAGTACTGGAAAGAGTTCAGCACGTTGCAGGTACAGCATTTTATATTTTGTTGTGGCTTTCGCTTCGCTTTTGCCTGTGTGTCCTCAGGGGGAAAAAAAAAAGTGGTTCTAATCCATTAGAAACAAGCGTTTCTATACTTGACTACTACATTGGGCTACATGTCTGTATCAGAGTAAATATGATACTGGATGCCATGTTAGGAGTTTGTACAAAAGGCTTTGCAATGTGTCATGCAAATCTTACTTGGAAATAAGTTGTTCAAACAGGACAAAAAGGAAGAGTGCTAACTTTAGCCCAGGACGATGCTGCAGCGCCTGTGGTCTGTAAGCTATAATTGCTCTTAAGTATTTACAGGTTGCTTCGTTTAGTAAACAGGCGGTGGGACTGGATGCCAATGCTTTCCTTGTTTTCTTATATAAAAGAGTATAGTCCATCTGTGGCAATATTGTTTCTTTAGTTTATTTATTCTCTCACCTCCAAGACATAAACCTATCAAATGCATTTCTTTATGCGGTCTGTATCCTCGAGGGAATCACTGAAAAGGCATTCAAGTATGATTAAAGCCTTTTATGTGTAAAACTGAAGAATTTTAAAACAGTGAGGGTAAAGTTGCCTTAAGTTTGCTTTAAAAATCCTCTAGTGCTATTCTGTGACCTTTGAAAATAGCACAAGCCTGATTTACACAAACATTTACAAGGTTAATATTCCTAAATTAACATTTACTTTAAATTTATAGTGACAGCTGTTGTAAGTTACAATTTGCCAACAGTTTATGAAAACTATCTGAGTAATCAACAGTTATTATGTGATAAAGTTTTTAGTCACATTTCACTTTAGTTTATGCTCAACATGGCAAAGCCAGAATACATTGCTGGGCCGAATTTGAAAGTTAATTATTATGAGGTGTTTTTTTGTTTGTTTGTTTTGTGTGTGTGTGTTGTTTTTTGTCAGTTTAGTGATCTAACACACACACACAGAGTAAAATCTTTACACTAAGATGCAAATACTTATTACAGCGGAAAAGTAAGAGTTTCATGTTCACATTAGTTTAATACAATGTTCTCGTCCAAAATTTATTTGGGTAAAATATTTAATCATCATCATAAGTATATTTTATGCTAGGCGAACCTCAAAGAAATTATGTGATAAGACCAGTTATTCTTTAGTTTGAAATTCTGATGAAACAGGAAAGGTCTAATGAGGCTCATTGCATATGTAATTAATTTTTCAGAGCCAATTAATTAAATTACTTTCTAAACTTGTCTCCTGATATTAGAAGGAGGGTAATTAGCACTGTTTGCTTAATTATAAAACTTTGATGGCTAAGTAGAGATTATTTAAAACTACTAAGCTGACTATATTTTTAAAATGTGTCAGTAAGAATTGAATCTAAAAGACTTAACTGTTGTTTATTAGTCATGCCGGGAGAGGCATTTAAGTTTTTGTTTTACTGACAGTGTAACAAAGCATGTTCACAATATTCTGGATTATCGGTTTAGGCTGATTTTTTTTTTTTTCATTTGTTTGCTTAAAATGTTCTCTTTAGATCACAAAAGTAGTATTAATGTTCACATTCAGATAAAGAAAATTAAGCTTTTAAAGTAAAGAATGGAGAAGATGCCTAAAGAAATAGTGTACTTAGGAACTCCATCATTTAGTTTAGATTTGGGATTTAAAATGTTTATTCTGTTACTAGGTTCATTTTAACAAAGTCAGGCTCTCCTCAGCACAAAACAAAAGAGAGAATTAGCAATTATCTGATTAATTTAGACTTCGTAGAAAACTAGCTTGGGCAAGTCAAGTCCTTGAAAATCCACTTCAGTGTCTGAATTAATTCAGATAATTGTTTACTTCTCGTGTCTTCGTTGAGAAATGAAAAAGATTCTATTTGATGTTAAAAGAAAGACGGCTATTGCTGAATGTACAGGTTCAGTCTCAAAAAGCATTTCAACGATCTCAACTGTGATTTTAGTAGATAAACTCCATCATACTTCTACCGAACGAAACCCTTATATTTTACGTTTCAAAGCCCTTTCCTATCCATTGCTTCAATGGCAGCTTTGTTACTGCAGAAAGTCTAACTCTTCAAAAGACTTTTATTTCTAGTCATGATTCTGTCACTGATTAGCTATGTGACCTTAAGAGAGTCACTTCACTCACTACTCAGTTTTCTCATGTGTGAAAGGAGGGAATTGATCGGATCATCTTCATGCAATAAGCAGGGTGGAATTTTTATAGCCACTTTACAGATGAGCAAACTGAGACTAGAGAAAAGTAATTTGACTCTCTTAACTAAGTTTACATGGCTAATTTTCTAAGTCCTAGTCAAAAGTTCTTTCTAGTTCACCATGTATAGTCCTGTTTTTGACAACTGCTAATGAAATGCACTGGGTAGTTGATCACAGATCAAAGTACGTTTGAATGACAAAGATAGCCATTTCCTACTGCGGTACATTTTTTTGTTTCCACGATAGATATGTCAGTCAACTGGATTAGTCTGGTTATTTCGCAACTGTTCTCTCTGCTTCTGTATTTCTAAGCAGTCTAAACACTCTCACTGCTACACACAATTTACCATCACATTTAGAATAATTTGCACCAAAAATGTAATATATCAACTCAATGTGGAATTATATATATATATTTGTGTGTGTCTGTGTGTGTGTGTATATATATATATATATAATTTTGGAATCATATAAGCACATCTTCGTGTGTTTCCAAGGAATTGCTATTTTCTTGGAAGATGTTAGAGAGGCTCCATGAAAAGTAATTGTTAATTAAAGGTTATTATTCCTCAGGGGAGAGTCCCAGTGAGATTTCCTGAGATTTCAGTTTACAAATTCGATATGGGTTTGTACATGATGTGTGTTGTGTTCTACATTTGATTACATTAAGAATCCTTGAGCATCTTTTCATGAACTCTTTCTTTTCTTTCCTTGGAAAAAATGAATATATTTCTTGTGAATAAATTTATGTATTGACCGTAAAACATACACCTATATACTGTTCTCTAAGCCAATTAACAATCTGTCTCTCGTATTTTATCACCCTCATAAAGGTCTAATATAAAGCTTTATGGATGATTACTTCGTAACATTAACTAATATTTATTAGTTTGCCAATTATTAATTAATCACTAATATTTATTGAATACTTGTGTGCAAGGCCCTCTAACAGTATTTTTAAAGCCACTATCTCATTTAAATGTATAATTAAATTTGTCATGGCTATTATTCAGATGAGGAAAATGAGTCTCAGAGAGGTTAAATAACGTATACAAAGTCACAGGACTAATTAAGTGACATCACTAGAGTATATCTGGGTCCTTTTTTTCTAGGGTTAGGGAGTTAATTCTTTCTGTTCTAAGAATTATATATAGCCGAACTCAATTAGCAAACACAGCCAAAATTTTGGCTAAAAAACGGGCTCTGTTTTGTTTTGTTTTTTTCTTTTTTTCGATTATATTTTGTGAGAGTTATTAGAAACTTTTGATAGAGTTTTCCATCATTCGGCCTAAGATCTTCAGCCATAAAGGACCTCAGGACATAATTTGTTCTTCTTCTGCTTCAGGACTGGACCAAATTCAAGCATCCACCGTTGATTTGGCCAGAGTCCCCTGTGATGGCAGAACCAGTTCAAAGCACCCCGAAAAACAAATAATTCGGCGCCCCTCTAAAGAGTGATTCTTTAAAAAATCATCGGCCCAATTTAGAGGAATAGGCTATGTACATGGGGGCAGAAGGAAGGTCCTTGATGTCTGTTAGAGAGGCTCCATGAAAAGTAGTTGTTAATTAAACAACTACTTAGTTTCTCTTCTCCTGTCACATGTCATTCAGCTTTGGCTCCAAATCCACCCACTCAGAAGTTACTGAGTCTCACATCTCTAGATTGAAAAGTACTTTAACACCATCCACTGTGATTTATCTTTGCTCTTTAGCGAGAAGGGTGAAGTGAGGCGTTGAGCAACTTTATCACACCAACTCTTCAGCATAAATCACACTCCCTCTGAGATGAGTTCTGATAAGTACAGCTATCTCTATCTTGTTAAATGTCTGCAATACTCTGGCAGCCCTATGGCCTCGTGTCATGGGCTGCTGCCAAGCGAGCCTGCTCCTTAATTCAGCCATATGCAGAGGAGTCTGCCATATATACCCAGAAGTTGAGGAAGAGAGTCAATACCCATTTCTTCTTTCACTGAACACATGACAGAGTCTGGCCAACAGGGGTGTCATGAACTCACACAGACCAGTGCAAGTGCTACAACTTATACCAGCTGCTCTACAAATGTCACGAGCTGGACATTATATAAACTAAATAAATAACCTCCTTGGCCTTTATATATATTGCTTCATGCACTGGTGGTATGGTGAAGGGAGCTTGGATTTTGATTCTAGCTTTATTGTTAACTTGGCGTGTGACCTTGAGCATGTCACTCACTGTCTGGCTCCAGCCCTACACCGATAGCCTATAATTGGCAGCAATGGGTATTGGGAATTACTTAAGTAGCTGGGTCTTGGTTATTTTTCCCCTTATTTTCTTAACTATATTTGGCAAACTTTGTTAATCTTTGAGATTCCTACCCTCATTTATTAATTCATTCAACAAATTTTTAATGAGTAACTACCATGTGCCAGGCACTGTGAACTAACGGACAGAATTCAGAATTTTCATGTAGCTTGCATTCTACTCCATTTTCTCAAGGAATAGTGATTCACAATAGAAATTACCAAGAAGTCAAATAATTTTCCTATAACTTTTCTTCCAGTGAGCTAGGTTATCACTGAAATTGTTTTTCAAGAAGTCTGTTGCTTCATTAGTTCAACTTTATTTTTGGAAAATGTTCTAAACAAATATACTTGGTATCAGCTTAGATATCGCTAAAATTAACTTCAGAAAACCAACCTTTAATGCAGGGGTCCCCTGGACCAAGGACAGGCAAGAACAGGGCTGCACAGCAGGAGGCGAGCATCTGGGGAGTGAGTGAAGCTTCATCTGTGTTTGCAGCTGCTCCCCAGCGCTAGCATCACCGCCTCAGCTCTGCCTCAGATCATCAGGCATCAGATTCTCATGGGAGCACCGGTCCCTGGTGCCAAAAAGTTTGGGGACCTCTGCTTTACTGAAATCTTAGAAACAACGCTTTTACCAAGATCCTCATAACAATTTAGCTTTTACAGTAAAAATTTCAACCCATTCATAATAGTCAGTGTTTTAAAGGGAGAAAAATGCTTGCAGCCCTAATTCCAAGCATCGATTTCATTCTGAATGAGCCCAGGGGTCATATGATTCTTTTTGTACCACCTCTGGTGCTTAATTGTGGGCCTGGGTTCTCCTTCAGATACTGTCTCCAAATCATATATAGACTCAAAGTGGAAAATATTTATTGATTTAACATGCCTCTTCTTTACAGTAAGGTACACTTAATAGCTAGAGCACAGAGGTCCAATGCTTTGTCCTCGCTGTCAAACATCATTTCTATAATCATTCATATACCGATGCTAGCTATTGTCTGCCCCTACAAAAGGTATATTGCTGCTAATAATTAATGGCTGTCATTGAGTGAACACTTACCATGTACCAGGCATTGGGCTAAGTGATCTCAATGCCTTATCTTATTTAACAACCACCAATGAAACGGCTCATTTTATAGCTGAAAAATTTTAGGGAGATTAAGTAACTTTTCCAAGAGCATGCAACTAGTGACTGGCCAAGTAGCATCCAAGACCAGATTATGGGGTCTCTCTCTCCAGTGAGTCAAGAGGCTCACTGGGAAGATCAATCACATGCGCATGAAATGTTTCATTCGGTGACTAATGAACATAATGTGTCACTGTCTCTAAGTACAAAAGCTGGCCCAAGAAAAAAGAACATTTGGCTAAAGTCGAAGAGCTAGTTCCTGAGCCAGCAGATTAAATTCCACTCAGAAAACATTTATTGAACATTTATGTGAATGTTTGATATTATCAGAGATAAGAACTACTTTGAAATCCTTGAGGAAGAAAGCTCGATCACAGATAACTCTGACACAAGCAAGTGTATCATTGTAGGGAGAAGACCACAGACCTTGGAGAGACTCACGACAGTTGTGGCTTTTGAGTTGGTCCTGAAATAGGAGTCAGGTTAAGTATGTAAGGAATAGAGAGGTAGGGGAAACAGGTGAGTATGAAGAAGGCGCTTAGAGACCGAGGGGAAGGGCAAGTTCAGGGCACTTTGAGGCAAGGCACACAGACCAGTTAGGCCAGAATATAAAGTGTATAGTCTAGATGAGAGAAAGATAAGACTGAAAATGTGGGCGGAGCCCAAACCTGGAGATCTCTGAATGTGAATTCAAGGAGTATAGAAGCCACTCTTTACCATAAGGAACCCCTTGTTAATCTTTTCATTGGGCAGTGACAGTGATGACTGGCAGAGGGAAGCAGGTCCGCTGGACGGAACAGCGGGGAGAAAGATTTGCCAGTGGGGGCAATATTCGGGTGAAAGATGGGCAGGGCCCGGACTATGGTGGGGGTGGTGTGATGAAGAGGAAAAGAGGAAGCAAGGGCAAACGTGGGAGACCTTACAAGGAAGCTGTAATAATTCAGCTTAAAAAAGATGTGCCGAGTGGCCTATGTGCTAGCCTGGCTCTGCGATATTAAGACAATAACAAGTGCCCTCAGGAGATGGATATCTATCTAGTTGAGGAAAGAAACCCAGCAAACAGATAACTTCCGTATAATAACGGGCATGTTGAGCAGCACAACGAATCTGCAGTAGCGCTAGGTAACAGCCGCCAGGTAGAGAAACGTACACTCACGTTGAGGTTCAAATAAGCTAGTGTATGTCACCTGTAGGTCGTTTACAAATAAGCCATTATTGTGACTTACATTCTCTCCGTGTTAGATTTGAAGTAGACAACGCCACGATGTGACACTTGGGTCGATGATATTTTTAATGTATTTTTCACAAGTGCCGAGTACCGACAACGCCGCGATGTGACACTTGGGTCGATATTTTTAATGTATTTTTCACAAGTGCCGAGTACAGCAAGCACTGTGGCGTTCTCAGTATGGGATCAGGAGATGTGCTTATCAATAGTTAAGTCTAATAACTTATCCATTCACTGAACAAATATTTATGAAGAGGCTGCTGTGGTCCTTGGGGTATAGAAAACGTAGGATTTGGCTCGATCAGAAGAGACACAGCAGTCGTGTGGAGAAAACAAAACCAACACAGAGAACATGGTGGGTGCCTCTTTGTACCAAAGTCATGCGCGGTATCTTGGGTTTGAAGAGATTTTGTCCATTTATTATCCACTCACTGGACAGATGAAACAATAATTACATTTCTATGGCGCTCTACTGCTGCAAAAGTACTTTTTTACATACTCTTTCACTGCTTCCAGTAAAAGTGCAAAGTGGGCACCGTTAGCTCCCCTTCATAAATTTGCCAACTAAAGTTTAGAAGTTTCAGTGCCTTACACAAAGTACTGACGAAGGCAGGAAGCCCAGGCCCTGTGCTCTGCCGCATCGCCAGCGGCTTTGAGTTTGTTGAGTGACCCTGAGAGTGGCACGGGGCTGGTCTGGGCGTGGGGGAGGTGGCCACGGTTGACTAGGAAGCACCCGTGACCTCTAGAGGTTTGTGTCAGTGAACGAGCCTTGGGTGAGTATCTGCTGGACAAATCCAGCAATGAATGAATGAGGCGGCTCTTGGTGAGCTAGGCCATCATGATGTCGATCGCCCAGAGGAAATGTGCCACACCGTTGTCGCGAGGGCTTTTTGCTCACATGCAGCAGCGGGCGCTGGGTAGACTGTGACCTCGCAAGGGAAAGGCACAAAGGTCCTGAGAAGATACGTGCCGCGTAGAAACGAAGGCTCCCTCCCTTCACTGGGGCAATTCCCCCAACACGACCCAGCTCTCGGTGGTGTCGGTGTCCCTCCCCCAGGTCTGCCTGGGGGACGCATTCACTGGCTCCCGC
>NW_006438867.1:6345731-6359915 GCF_000325575.1 Pteropus alecto
GGCGACCCCCGGCGAGGAGTGACAGCCGGGGGCTGCGGGGGCCGGAGGCGCGGGAGATGCTGCGGCTTCGGTAGCCGCGGCGGGAGGGATGGGAGGGCGAGGACGCCTCCGGATCTCCGTTGGCGATAGGAGTGACCGGACTCAGTGTTTCTCTCCAGGGATCTTAGTGTTTCTCTCCAGGGACCTTGTCGGGCAAACGGGTGTGAGTGTGTAAGTGAGTCTGCGTGAGGCTTCGCCCGGGCCTTTCCCGGTTGCGCTCACCCCGGGCCCAGGCGCCGCCATCCCCGTCCGGAGCGCGCTTCTCCCAAGGAAGCTGCCTGCAGCCCGGGACGACCCACTTGTAACTGGGCAGGCGGAAGAACATTTACACGATTTATAAGTAGTCCATAAACATATTTATTCTGCAGGGGAAAAAAAAAGTTTCACACGTGTCAGCAGTACTTCTTAGTATAGTGATGGGTAGAGCATGTAGTAGGTTAGAATGGTCAGCTCTCACAGCCCCTGTCAAGTTTCTGATGCCATCTCACAGAATAGAAATTAAGCTAATACTCTCTTGAAGATGAAGTTTGGAAGGATCGAAATTCAAGGATCTGTTTTGATGGTAGGGAACTATGCATCAAATCTACATTTTCCATTGTAAGAAATCCATGACACTTTTATGCATTTTAATAAAGGGACTTAATTTGCAAACAAAACCATAAACATTGTTGGCTATTTCTTTAATTGAAACAATTTAACTCATAATGTTTATGAAGGTGTGGTTTTCCAGTCCAGCCAGTGACAGTTTTCCTTTACTAAAAGATGATTTCTTTATGTAAACAGGAAACAGTTGTTGTTAAAGGTGGCTTATGCAAACAGGAGAATTTATTTTAATATGTTGTGGGTTTTTTTTTTCATGTTCAAATACTTTATGCAAAAGGAAGGATTATATTGCATTAGTTCAGGATTTACTCAATGTTTTCTGTTATGCAGTTTCACCTGAGGCATTTTTGCCAATGCTACTTTCATGTAGTTTAGAAATATTTTTTATTGCAAGCACTGCTTATTATCTAATTTGAAGATATGTAACTAGAGGGGTTGAGATTCGAGTCCTACTGTGGAAGGCAGTTTTTGACTGTCTTCACAGAGGTATGGTACTTATTAAAAATAATTTTTCTTTGCAAATTTAAACAGCTGTGTTTTAGAAATGGTTTAGCACAAGTCTCTTAGAATAGACTGTGATGTTTGAGCCCTCCCTCCCACCCCCCATTCCCTGATGCTACAATCGTTCTGTTTGTATTTTAGGATAAACATTTTTGAATTGGGGAAAAAATATCTTTGTTACAATATGCTTGTTGATTGAACGTTTCGAGAACACTGTATGACAGTGATTTTCCTAAAGCAAAGATGATAGAGTCTACAACTCAGAGAAATGAAAGGAATTAGTCTCACAAAACCCTATCCTAGGTTAAGTTCTGTTAAAAGTTGTTCTGAAAATAACCCAAAACGTAGAGATGCAACTTCACTTTTAAAATATTGCCTTCACCTCAATGCATGGTACGTTATCATGAGCTCTGTAAGTTCTTTTTTTTTAACCCATGAAAATGTCTTGTGACATCTACTCTATTCCCCAGGCCACGTGGCTTTACTGACTTTAGAACTTTTTTCCATAGTAAGCGCTAACTCCAGGGTGGTGTGTTAGTATTTTCTGGGACATTCATGGAAGTTATTTGTTTCTTTGACAGGAATGTCTTTTGACTCTGAGTACAGGCTGGATCTTGAATATGAAGTTAAGGACATATGGAGGCTTTTTATGCATTTGAAATTGCAATGTAAAGTGCCTTTCCTATCCAGAAGACTAGGCGGGAAATTAATTGAGACATGTAATAGTCATATGCCGTGTTTAATGTATTAATTTAATTTACTAGTTATGGCTCTAATAAATGAATCTAGGGTATGACTTTTAAAACCTAAGTGAGGAATTCTGCTAGCACTCATTCGATTCTCCTTTTTCACCTATTTCGGCCTCTGAATCCAAGCTTAACCCAGTCCCCTACAATTGGTCCCACCATTCAAAAATTAACACGACACGAATGAAAAACTGCAGGCATTTTAATATGTGATAAAGCCAAGTCCTTTTAAATCCGATGAACCAGTATTTAAAGTTATGCATTTAAAATTCTGGAAAAGGCCAGCATGCTCTGTGTTGACCACAGGTTGAATAAGAATACCCACCTTGAATAAATGTACACCTAATAAATAGACAGCTGCTTATGTGATAAGAGAGCCAGGAACAGTTAAACAGTTAAATACATTTTTCTCATTGGCAGCTGATTATTAAATGTTCATAGCCTTCTTAAAGTAAACTTCTAGCTGAAGGAAAAGAACAGTAAAGCAGTATGAACACAATTTCTTTTCATGATTTACTGGTTGAGCAGTGAGTTCATTCATCGCGTTTTATCTGTCTAAAATGTTTACATTTAAAAGTAAGATGTTTAAACAGTACTGGGTTATCTTCTAGTCCACACATCACAAAAAATGTACCTCTTAAACTGAAGTTTTAAAACCCATGTTTTAAAAAGAGAACAACCACCTATCAGCAATTAGAGAAGACAAAAGAACTTGCATATCTGAAGATGAAATGTTATATTAGTCGGCTTGGCTGGGTCTAATATGAGGAAATTCTAAAGGAATAGGGGCTAGTTATACTGGAGAAGAACACTACAGACGTTGCAGAGAGTGATTTTGGAATCGATCCAGACTCGCTTCTAAGATAAAAATTTGAACAGCTGTGTTTTAGAAATGGTTTAGCACAAGTCTCTTAGAATAGACTGTGATGTTTGAGCCCTCCCTCCCACCCCCCATTCACTGATGCTACAATTGTTCTGTTTGTATTTTAGGATAAACATTTTTGAATTGGGGAAAAAATATCTTTGTTACAATATGCTTGTTGATTGAACGTTTCGAGAACACTGTATGACAGTGATTTTCCTAAGGCAAAGATGGTAGAGTCTACAACTCAGAGAAATAAAAGGAATTAGTCTCACAAAACCCTATCTTAGGTTAAGTTCTGTTAAAAAAAAAAAAAAAAAAAAATCGAAGCCTGACAGCGAATGGCCCCTAATGTTTTTGAACTTTGAGGGAATTGAAGATATTGTATTTGGCAACAGAACGTTTTAGAGCCTGTAGAGTTTTAGTAGAAAATATTTCATGACTTGAAAAAAGGAAAATCATTCTCATTTTCTAGCCAACAACAACATATATATATTTTTTTATTACAGTATACCTTTGTGAGCGTCTTAGGCTACAGAAAGGGCGGCCAACTCTATGATGTAGGAAGAACAATTTTCAGAATAAAGTGAAATTGAAGGCTAAGATAACTAGAGGCTAGGGTTGTTCTGTTGGGAAATAGAAGTACACTAAATTTCTAATTATTTTTTTTCTCTTAGCATATGGGACTGACATTATTTTTAAGCCATTTATTATTATGTTCCACCATTAAAACGTAAAAGGCTATATGTATATAGTGCTGATTTTATAAATTGTAAGCTTGCCAGTTTACTTTAATGTTGATTTCTTTAAAAAGTCTTTCAGTTTATTGCATATTGGAAAAATGTATGAGTTGAATATAGCTTCATTACATAATGTTAATATAGTTTTACTAGAAAAACTCTTACCTGTTGCGTGCCCTGCATGTCGGATAATAAATCGAATAGCTTTTAAAGGATGGAAAAGTAAAGAAATTAAATAATTTATTGTGAAAAAAATTATCCAGATTATCGAAATTAGTTTAAGAGTCATATATTTGGGCCATTTATAAGATCAAAAATAAAGATCCTTCTCAGAAAGGTTACCGATTTGTTAAAATTAGAAAGGTGAATATCAGCTCTTCCTCCTTAGTGACAGTTGTCGATATTATAGCTCTTTATTCAAGAACTGGGGTCCTGTCCTAAGCTGTATTCTTCCACAGTGACTTATATTTCAATCTCAAGTTATAGGTGCACATATTTTTCACATATATTGTTTTAGTCCTTACGACAACCCGAAGAGGTAAAACATTATCCCTAATTGGCGAATTTCTTCATTCATTCAGCATGTATTGGGCATGTTGGATAAGTTACAGTTCCAGAGCAAAATCCCAGTTCTTGTCATTAAGTCCTCAAACTCTAACTTCCAATGGCTTGGTTGGTGATAAAATGAAGGAAAGGAGCCCTGTGTGACAATAGGGAGTGGTAGACACTGGAAAGTATATGCTCTTCTGTGTAAGGGACAGCCAATGCCCAGCCTTGGCTCACTCATGCAGGACTCGTGGGGGCCAGATTCTCTAATTTTTCAAGAAAAGTCTTCATTTTTAATATTGAAATCTTACTTTAAAAATTAAGTGTTTTGATGACCGAACTAAATAATGCTGCTGGCCAGATGTGTAACACAGGGGCCGCACAGAGAGAGAAGTCGCTGGATAATTATGCCGCGAGGTAGAGATAAGTCCAGGATGCTGCAGGAGCATAAAGGAGAGATGCCCATGCTACATTTAGGGAGATCCCAGAGGAACTTTGACAAATTGGGGGGCAGGCATGCTGATGGAGTTAGGGTACATAGGAAGGACCCAAGTCGAAAGCGGGAATGGCGGTTGAGGGAAGTGCAGGCTGAAGTAAGCCCTGTGATTTGGGACCCAGCATCTGCCAGGCCAGTGAGAGGTGCAGCCTGCACTCTCCCTCCTGGTCACTGCTGTTGCTGAGGCCCTGTGCCTTTGTCCCTTTGAGAGGGGACACATCCATGTAGTTCCCATTCATTTAAATGAGCAGGCTATGCAGCTTGATTTGATAGGCTGACGCTGTGCAGCTCAGCAGAATGTTTGCCAGCTCTGGGCTTAGGGCTCCTGTCTCTTCCTTTCTGCTTGCCCGGTTCTCCTGATACCACCACCCTGTAGGACGTTATCGATAGTGAGGCAGAAATCCCACACTCCTAAAATACAGTAAACCAGGCATCATTAGGCTTTCTGTATGTTTTGCAAAAAATGAATGCTGGATCATTAATAGATGTTGTTTATTCTGTATTTGGCAAAGGATGACAAGCCCAGTGGACCCATTTTACATAACGATAATTTGTATGTCTTTGATAAGTCATTTCCAAATAAATAGAACACTGGAGGATGTAAAAGCATTTTTCTATCTGGGCCAGACCCAGAATGCCCAGAAATTAAAACCAATTTCAATAAATACCTTTTTATCGCCTTATTTTTATTTTAAATATTATTACTTAAACACTTGTCATTTCATTAAATTTTCCTTCTTTTTATGAATGCCAAAGCATTTCTTAAGGTATTTCGGCTTAGTGCAAGAAATCCAAGGTCACCCTTGTAACACTCCACCAACTAAACTGTTCATGTCTAACTAAACCAGGCCGTGTGGATCGATCAGGAAATGTAGTATTTGGTTACATAGTCTCATTTTTGTTGACCGGTTTTGTTGATGCAGCCCTATTATGCCAAAGGGAAGGGGCGCCGGGTGCAGCGGCATAGTAGGATACAACCCCAGGTCACCCTGGCCGAACAGCCGACAGTTGGGGTCAGCAGGCGTGAATTTGATTCGATTTCCACTGTTACTAGTACGTCCGTCCTTCGACCCACAGTTTTCTCTCCCACCATATGGGGGTAAATGTCTACTTTAGAGGGTAGTAGTAAGGGGGGAAGGGCCTTATTCTGAGGCCTTAACACAGCATTTGATATTAGTTCAAACTTTGGATCGCTTCTTAGTCTTCGTGTGCTTTCCCCAGACCTGTGCGTCTCAAAGTCTGAAACCATCTGAATAATGTCTCACATTTGCCTAACAAAATCAAAGGACTGTCACACGCACTGGATCCTTTGATCCTCAATAATATCATTAACGATGACAGCCGTCCTTGCTGACACTTATATAGCACTTCTGATGAGCCAGAAATAGTTTATATGAATTAACTCTCCTGTAAGTGCTTGACAGCTGTTAAAATCAATTGCTCCTCATAGCCATCCCAGGAGGTAGGTACTGTCACTGTGCCCGATTTAGAGACGAGGAGACTGAAATCTGGGTTAAGTTTCTCATCCAAGTTCACACAGTAGAGAAGTGGTCTCAAGAACAACAGCAACAATAACAGTGTCAACAACCATCATTCCGCGTTCATTCTGTTCTAGGTACTAGGCTCAGTGCTTCATACGCATTATCTCAGCTAATCCTCACCACACCCCTAGGAGATAGTAGGTTCTATTTTTAGCTTTATAGATAGGTAGTTTCAAAGTGACATTGCTAAGAAATGGAACCGAAATTCTGGGTGCTCTGGTTGCCATTTTTCCCCTGACAGTTCCTGATGAAACCCAGGCTGTTATTACCCATATTGGGTAACCCCGGACTTAGATCACCCTGACTGCTGTCAGGACAATCTACCCCACCTAAATTGTTTCCCAGCCTCTTGGTATAAAAAGCGAGGATAAAAGGGAAGTCACAGAGAAGAGAAGTGACATATTTCACTGGCACATTTCAGTTCCCCATGTAAGAAATCTCCTGTAAAGAACCGCTTGCATTCTTTTAAATGGATTAAGATTTTTAAAAATACATCATTGTATTATTTAATGCTTCGAAGATGTAATAAGATAGTGTGTGCATATATCTGTATGAAATAGAATGTTTATTCTGTTCGCCACAGAAGAATTAGGTCTGTCACGTACAATCAAATCTCGCTTGTTTTCTACGCTATATTCTTTATTGTCTTGTGCTGCTTCGTTCACTTAATTAATTTGCAAACATTCATTGAGCACCATTATCCGGTGTGGTCTCTATTTTAAAGGAGCATACAATCTGATGAGTAAAACTGACACCGAAATAAGCATGATTGCTGTGCAATATGACACATACTGCACGTGGATGTCGAAGGGGCTGCAGGGGACACAGGAAGCGACTCCCTCCCCGGTGCTTAGCTGTGGACAACAGCCAGCAGGTGACAGTGGAGCTGGCTCTTGGAGAGATTCAGTAGGAGAAACGCTCTGCAGACCACAGCGACAGGCTGTGCCTGTGGGCAAGGTCCTGGGCGGTCGGGAAATGTGATCGTGGCCGTGTGGCTGAGCTGGATGAGCAGTGAGAGCAGTGACCAGTGGTGGGACTGGCAGGCCATTGGGTGAGACTGCAGAGGGCACAGGGGCTAAGCTAATGAGTCTAGAGGATCATTTGTGGGGGCAAACCTACCTCTTCCACTGGAGATTTAGGCAGGCCAATGCTGTTTTTATATTTCTCATTCAAACTATTCAATTTTAGTACGTGTGTTGAGGGAATAATACAAGTTAGCACATAGGATATAGTTCCCTTAATTTTTCTACCTTATCATCTTAAAAACTCTTCGTGATGCAAAAATCATAGTTAGTTTATTTAATTTTCTCCTTTTTTTGATCATGTTTATGTGATTTTTATCTTATCATCTCTTTTAATTTCTAAATTTTCAGGGGAAAAGACCATGTCAGTTACCTTTGGCCCCAAGAGCATTATACATATATTTTTTCATTTTAATGAAGTATTTTTACTGTAAAGAAATTTTAGGAAAAGGAGGGGAAAACTTCATCCAGAATGCCACAATCTGAACCTAACCATTGATAACATTTTAACATAAAATAAGTGTATCTTACGAAGTCAAAATCCTATCGCCATGACTTCTAACTAGATGTGCATTTCAATGATCGCCTTTATAAGAAGATGCTAAAGTATTTGTCTGTTCCTCAGTCAGGATCCCACTAGAGTATTCTGTCCAAACTAGTTGCTCAATTATGGTGCGCACTGACTCTGTCAAGCTTGTTTTTCTCATATTTTGTGTGAATGCTTTGGTATTTATATCCTCTTTTCCATATCAGTTTAATTCCATGTAGATGTCTTTTTACTTTTAAAAATTAGCACCTCTAAAAAATTGTAGGACCACGTCAAGAAATAACATGAAGCATACCTTTCACAGAGCTGTGATTTTTATCTTCTGACCCCGATCCTGTGTCTACACAAGCAGTGAGTTGCACGGTTGGGTCACTGCCGGATGATTTTGAGATCAAGGGAGAAAAAAAAAAGTTACTACCAAGAAGCTGGAAAAACAATAAAAGCTGTTTGAAGTCACTAAAATTGGATCATTCATTCAACAAACATAAAAATTATTTTTTATTGCCCTTATAACTGGACCCGCTCAGGCAGCTCCAATGACCGTCTGGGTCGACCAGCTCCAGGCTGTGTTCGGGCGCTCTCCTGGCTGGCGGCTCGGCTAACAGTTGCCACAGCGGCCTGCCCAGCTCTGCTTCCTCTGTTGTTATGGTTATTGTTTTTCTTGAGCTCTCTGGCCCACAGTTCTGGTTCTCTGGTCTGGTTTCTTTCTAAGTAGTCAGATTATCTGCTCTGGGTCTGTTAGTTTTGGAAGATTCAACTCTAAAGGGAAATTGAACCCATGTTTCTCTACCTGATAGGTAAAGCCACCAGATAAGTCTTCATTAAAAAGAAAAAAAAGAAAGAAAGAAAAGAAAAACTCTTGTCATTACGGAAGCCACCAGATAAGTCTTCATTTAAAAAAAAAAGAAAGAAAGAAAGAAAAGAAAAACTCTTGTCATTACGCGGATCCGTACAAAACAACCAGATTTGTTTCTATATTTTAGATCATTTCCGGTGAAGATAAAGAGGCTTGGATGATCTTTTATTGAAATGTCAGATTAGTGTCTCCAATTTTATCACCTGTAAATGATTTTCAGATGTTTTTAAATGAGTACTTATTTTTCTGCTCATGTATAGTTTGCACTGAACTGGTTTGGGGAAGAACTCACAAATGCCAGATGTTAGCTGCATCCGCTTCTTGGTGGAGCTGAAGGTCCATGATGCAAGCAGATCGTCCTGTAGGGTGTATGTGACACAGGGACACTGGAGCCACCCCACCTGTCTCTGAGTAGCAGTGTAACCTTGGGCAAGTGACCCAGCTCTCTTTGAGCTTCATTTTCCCCATCTCTAAAATGGGGATAGCCCTAGTATCGACCTTCTAGAGAAGCTGTGAGAATGAAATGCATCAACATGCTGAGAATAGTATCTGGCACGTAGTACTTAGCAGGTGTTAATTGTTATTTTATCACTTTTATTATCCTGTTGGCACGGAACCATATGAATGGAAGGTTTAGTAGTCACTGTTTGAATGTAATTCTCCACTGGGTGCAGTACATTGAACACCTTAGAGCCTTGGGCAGAAAATAAAGGCCTGGAAATTCAAAGCCAGTGGGAGTTTTACCTGTAGTATTCAGGTAGACAAAGCATTACCTCTCATAACCTAAATTATAAAGATTACATATTATATGCCTATTGTGTGTTTTTTAAAGGTCATTCCTTTTAAAACCTAAGTACTGTTACCCAGTATATGTATGCAAATAGTAAACATTATATAGTAAATACCGAGCACAGTCACTAATTGTTATTAATGTTAACTGTATCTTTTTACCTTTTAGGAATCTTCAACAACAAATACATTTAATAAGAGCAATGGCTTTAAAAGTGCAATTAGAACAAGAGAAAACATTTTTCACCGTTGTAGTTTTACTAGCCTATTTGGTAAGTCAACTCTACTTTCATAAATGTAGTGAAAGAATTCATCTAAGTAGTACCAAAACTATTTTCTATGTCTAATTCCATATTTCAAATTTCTTCTTTCAAATTTCATTTTATAATTGTTACATTTAATTAATAAGTCAAAGATTGCTGCCGATTCTGGATGTTTGTAATAATCGTTGGAATTATTTTATTTAAATTTAGATGTAGTCATAAAATCACAGCATTATTCACAGCCCCGGGACTGTTATCATTACATTGGGTTCACAGGCAAACACACAGCCCATCCTAGATCCTAACGAGACCGTCAGGTCTGATTTGGAGCCCACGACGGACACAGTTTGTGAAGTATTTAGAACTGATTTTTAAAAGTGCTGTTATTTTTTATATAGTTACTTATATCCTCGGTTCCAAAAAGCATTAAGGATGGATAGAAAATTCTCATGTTTGAAAGCTTGACACAAAAGATCTATGAAAGCGTTCAAAAGAATTGAAACTTGCTTAGTTTGAAGATATAATCATGATCTACATCCATGAAAAGAATTACTTGCACTGAATTATTTACCCAGCCTTCTTGGAAGACAAAGCGAGAGGAAATGGGGTCCAGTTGGAGTCTGAGATTCAGGCAGATGTAAGGAAAACTTCCTTTCTTTCCACTGAGGTTGTTAGGCATCGGAATGAATGTCTAGGAGGGAGGTCAGGGAATGGTTTCCTCAAAGCCATTGAGTCTCTGGGGTGGGAGGGGATCTGCCTCCCCTCAGACTGTTAGTCAGGGGAGTTAGAGAGGCTGGAAAAGATCCTCCGACCTTTAGCCCCACGTCCTGTTCTAGTCCTGAACCCCACCTTGAACTCTCCCTCCTGCTTGCTCTAGAAGTTCAGGCTTTGATTTCAGGTGAGGACGCTGGCAGACGTCATTACAGATACTCTCGCTTCAAGGCTGGGGTAGTTTGTACTGAATAATTGCTTATTATTATAACCATCAAAAACAATCTCCGCTGCACTTGTGTGTGACAGGCATTATCCGTAACGACAGTCTCTGTCCCCATAGTGCTTCCGGCCTTCAGCTTTCATTTAGGAAAACAAAATTATAGGCAGGAATGTCGTCGAGGGCTTTCCTGCCAACGATAAAAGGTTGCGCGGGATTTTGTCACCAGTCTGAGATTCCATTAATTCTAACATCTTTTACAAAATCCTGTGAAGAAGCAGGTAAAGACCCTTTTGTAGGATGATAGTTTGTCAGGTGAACTTACCGTTTTTAGATAAAATAAGAAAAAAAAAAAGGCTATATTTTGGGAAATGACTTACAACCTTTGTTTTTGCCAAAATAGATCATCTTCCCATTGAAGTCCTATGCTGTGAACCAAAGCATATTGTTAGGTCCCACTTAAGTGGTTAAATAATAATCCGTAAGAATTAAGTTTATATTTACGTAGCACGTACACTTTGGAGAGTTCAGAGAGTTTGGCCGCTTTTGTCATCTTCATCATCATCAAGAATTTTACCGATCTCACAATTGTCAGAATTTTTTTGAAAGACGATCTCTAAATAAATGCAGTTCCACTGAAAAAGGTTAGAACTTCTATATCAAAAGTGGGTGGGAGATATGTCTGAAGGGTAGTAGCAAAGTTCCTGTAGCTGTGATTTATTTCATATACTTATTTATTCAATTCATTTTCCTTGAATGTGCTTATATTTCTCAACGATCAAAAGTAGAGTTTTGAAATCAGAATTTTTCAGCTTGCAAAAAGACCTTGGGTCTCCGCATGACTGTTCTTTTCTACGTTCTCTTACTTAGAAAAGAGTGTCTCCTAAGTCGTTTTCCACCTTAGGTCTTCAGAAATGCATCAGAGGAAGACAGAGATGATTCCAAGACCCCAGGAGACCTCATTCAGGGAATACAGAGAAGAATCAGGCTTACCGATTTATTTGTTCCACTGACTGATTCAAAACGTGCTTTTTCTTCCTCAGATGAAAATTAAACTGGTCTCACTCCAAATTAATGTTTACATTCAGTGATTGGTGTGAATAATACTGATGATATTACTTCTTTCTTGCAAAAAACGTAATCAACTTACGTTGAGATAACGTTTCGTGAAACTTTTTTTGCAGGCATGTGAAGTGCTTTGTGAAACCGGGGACTGTAGACAGCAAGAATTCAGGGATCGGTCTGGAAATTGCGTCCTCTGCAAGCAATGTGGGCCAGGCATGGAGTTGTCCAAGGTATGGTAAGCATGGTAAAGCCGTAGATCTGTGCGTTTTAAATTCATTCTTTTAAGTTAAATTCTTCTAGTTAATTACTGGTAAAGATTTGGTCACCATGACAGAGTTCTTGGTTCATACATCCCTTTAGCTAAATATGGCACAATTCTCTTTTCAGTACTTTTGATTCATGTGTCTTACAGAGATCAAGGAAATAGATTCTAATAACCAGAACTCAACAAATGTCATCGTTTTATGTAATTTAGTCTTTCTCGTATTTCATTGAAAGAATAGAATTATTAAGATTTATTTGCATTCATTGGAAAGAATCGGTATTCTCCTGAAGATTTAAAAACAAAGCATTGGTGTCAGAAAACGGTAATGCTACCATTTACTGGGCCGTCTTTTTCTCAGAATGAGTGTTGCCTTCACTCGTCAAGTAGAGGGTGACAGAGCCTTTGGTGATGCTGGCCCGAGGTGGCACTTCTTCTCCAAACTAGGGTTTCGAACGTTCCTTTGACGACACAAGTGTTATCAACCTCCCCATGTCGAGCATGTGGTACTCCCAGGAAGCATTTTTAAATGTGTTCATTTTAGCCACTGTCTGTTCAGAAAAAGTGTGCCCCAGCATATTTCCGAGTCTCACATATTCTTGGGGCCCTTCTTTTCCACGAGTGTGTTCAGAGCTATATATCCATTTGCTTTATTTTCTGATCTATTGAAGATGTTACTAGTTGTGGAGAATTGATGTATCATTTTTTTTTGTTCTCAGTAAAGCATCAAAGTCTTCCTGTTAGAAAAGGAACAGAAGCGTTTTCTCTTTATTTAAAGTGACTCGTGAATGAGAAGTCCTCTTCCCCTACAGACTGCCATTATTTAAAGTTGAGTCTTGGCATTCATAGATTTTTTGATCTATGATCAACAAACAGCAGGAAACAGGGATTTCTGCACCCCACGAGTAATTCCCAATGATGGCCTCTCCGGTTGTTGTGTTGGATAAGTGGTGGCTTTCAGTATCCTGGGCTTTCCGTCTGGATTGACACTGTCTGACCTTCGAACTCTGAGTGATGTCTAGTTAACTGTAGCCTCCCAGGTATTTTTAAATCTGGATTGTAGTTACATGCCTTTTGAGACGTAGGCTTTGCTCCAGTGGGTGTGTAAAGATTCTTTATAGAAGACGTGCATATCTAGGATCAGTGAACAAAGCAGCTAGAAGTGTGATGCTGCCCAAGAGGAAAACAGGTGATGATGTCCGTACCCCTCGAAAGTTTTTCTTTTCCCAAATCTCTGTCAAAATATGAATGAAGCTGTACAGATGCCGAGATGAGCAAATCATTTCTAAGAAACAGTTCCCTAACCTTGATCCTTTGAATCCAGAGAATATAACCTCCAAATAATTTCTAGAGAATCAGAGGATGAAAGTCCTGTCAGCTTTAGTATTTTTTTATTTAAAAAAAGCTAACTGCTGAGATCAACAGATAACAATTTCCATATTTCATAATGTCCCATGGATATCCGGAAGAAATATTTTTCTCTAGATAGCAATTTTCCCTCAGCGTTGAAATAGCTGTCACATTGTAAATGGCCAAAGAGAAGCAATTCAAATAAGTCTCCTTTGTGTACTTATTTTATTTACTTTTCATGTAAAAAAAGGACCCGGACAAATTGAATGAGAAAGAATAAAAGTAAAGGTAATGATGTCACTGAAATATTAGATTCCTAGGACCCACTCAGATGCGCGAATGTGACAAATGTATACAATGTCCTCATACGCCCTGCAGTGGCCACCTTGATGGCAGGTGACCTGCTCATTTGGCTTTCATCCTTACTGTGTCTAACCCTTTCCCCTCTTAGGAAAAAAAAAATGCAGCCGGCTCCCAGTGTTAATTTGATTTTACATAAACACGCTCTTTGAGGCCAAAGCGAATCTGACTGGTTTTCAGTGTGAAAATAAAATGTAGAAACTGTTCTTGGAGTTATTTCTAAACAGAACTTGTCTCTAATCCTGATGATCATGTACACATAAATCAGATTCATCAAATGAATCTTCGGCTGACAACTGTTCAAGGACGATGTTCACATCCCGCGTAGGAATGCTGTGTTTTCTAGGATTTGACATTTTCGGCCATTGAGAATGACTGTATTTTGTAAATGGAGACACCACTACTAAAAACAGGATGCTGTAAATAGAATGATGTCATTTGTTTCCAAAGACTCTCGATCTACTAGAGTGATGCGGAAATACTAATAAAAGCTAGGTGTTTCGCGGCAAACTTTGGGGGTGAGGTGAGGACCGTAATCCATGAGTTATCTCAGGGCAAACACAGCCGCCAGCGCCACCGGTGAGCTTCCTCAGGACAGACGGGAAATCTAAACAGAGGACCCAGCTCCTAGCAGACACAGGGTGTAACCTGGCGAAAGGCGTGAA
>NW_006438867.1:6359957-6365538 GCF_000325575.1 Pteropus alecto
TTAAATCTAGTAACATAAAAGTTAATGGATTTGTTTCTGTGTGTGTTATAAATAATATATTTCACCAAGTCTGTTATCTTGGTTGTAGGTCTTAGTAAATAAAATTAACAACTGAGCCTTGTGCATGCACTAAGATGCACAGCCTAACAGAGAGTCAAAGGAACCATACGTGCCGATGGAAATATAAATGCATTTTTATTTCCCAGTTAACTAATTAAGGCAAAGAGCTTGAGTTTTTCATTAGCAATTACTTTGGGGCTAGAAATTTCTAAACCGTCCTCTCATAAATTTGCAGTTTCTTCTTTTCAGACTGCCTTTATTAAATTTTTAGCGATAACATGTATCTTTCACAGGAAAGAAAAGTAAGTTTTGAATATATTAAAATCAGACAAATCACTTAAATTAACAAGTATCTTTAACTGGTCAATCGTCATTTCCATGCTTTACAAATCAAGGGAAAATTTACCCTTTTGCCTAAGACTAAACTTGTTTCAATTATAAGATAACTACATTTATAAATAATTTACTTTGACTTGGAATACTAAATGTATTCTAATAACATATATCATTCCTCTACTCCCTATTTAAGACATACTGAAACGTGGTTTGTGTTACTGAGGAACTGGATCGCTTCTTTCATTTCATTTTAACTAATTAAATTTAAGTTTCACCACGTGAGGTATGGCTGGCTGTTGTATTGGACAGTGCAGCTCAAACATGATGAACTCTCCTCCCGAAGTTCGGGCTTAGGAGCAGCTCCTAGGACAGGTGGCTTTCCCATCGTGGTAGCCTCACGCACGTGTGCGGTGCAGGAGCTGGTCAGCCTTCTCCCTCTCTGGTCCTAGCCACCTCCATCCTGGCCACCTGGTTTTCATACACCACCTGTCCCTGTTCCTCCACGGCTCCCGCTCCATCTTGCCAAGTGGGAGCCAACCCTGTGGTTCCCAGGGGGGCCCTCCGTGTCCTCCCTTGTGCCATCCCGAGCAGTCTCATCTCATTAGCTCTTTTAGTGTTCCGTTCCCTCTCTGAAAGCCCCAGGCGTGTTATCGTCTCTCCTCATTTAGGTTCTTGTTAGTAATCCAGCTTGGTAAGTCATTTTCTTGTCTCTTTGGGAAAAAAATCTCCGACCAGTCACTGAGCCATTTCGAGTCTGTTTTGAGGATTTTTATCCATTGGAGCCATATTTAGTTATTTTCCTCTTCCGCTACAGGGTTTAGTTTTTGAAAGTTTATGAGAGAGATAATTGATGATGTCTTTTCCCTATTTCTGAGGCAAAATATACAAAATATTGTCGCCACTGCCCCGTAACTGGGACAAGCCGGGCATTTGGAGCGGTGAGTGTGGGCGGGAGTGTTAGGCGACCGTCCTTTTGGCTCATGAGAATAAACATCGTCGGGATGTGAGAGGATGACTTTTCATTTTCCCGAAGTGACCACATTAGGCTTTTAATTCTTACTGTCCACACTGCGCCGGGCCACCGGCCTCCTCCCGACCCACAGTGTGCTTTGAATGGGATGGCCCCGCAGTGCCTCAGGAAACCCGTTTCTGCGTGAACCACTTGAAACAGACTGCAGGTCTCTGGCACGATTTTCAGAGTAAGCTTTTCTAACCGATGATTGGGGTGGCTTTCGTTAGTTAGTGTGAAAAAATTAACTCTTGTAAACAACAACACAATTTCTCTCCACACGGCTTCATATCTTTAAAGACACCTACTTTTTGGAAAACTGTTTTTGTCCATACGAAGAAAATAACACACACACACACACACACACACACAATTAATGTAATTTGCAAGCATAAAAAAGATTCATTTTTGCCATTTAATTACAGCGTCACTCACTTTATTTATGTTTAATTATGCCCAATCGAGCCCAGTGATGTTTGGCAGATATTAACAAGCTCTAGCTCGTACTTTTTCTTTAAAAAGCTCAAACTACAGAATTTTATAAACTGAAAGTCGGGGGTGGAATATGTCTTCGGTGTTGTTTTATGAAAGGAAATTAAAAAGCCGATAGCTAAACGCCAGCCGCATAAATCTAATTTGTCATTTCCATGTGTGTGCCCTCGATTTTCTCCACAAATAACTTCTTCTCTGTCCAAATTGAACTTTTAAAGTTCAAAGAACCAGAGTTAATAACTTATGGGCTGTACAAATAAATAGCGCTGGAGACCTGAGGCCCCGGAATGTGTTTCCTGGACAGCCGGTGGCCGGCGAGAATCCCCTGTGGTCTGAGGGACAGCTCCTCCTCTGAGATGCCGACGGGCCCCGCTTGTGTTTTTGCGAAGTGCTGGATTTGCACAGGGAGAAGAGGGAGAAGGGGATTTGAGGACTGTTTACTTTGAGTCATTCTGCTACTGCAAAGCCACCAAATGTGGCTTAAGAATATTGGGCAGAGTGACAAGGCTACTGCTGCCGCCAGCTCGGGTGGAAGCAGCCCAGCTGGATCCTGCCCTCTCTTGCCTTGGAGCCACAGTAAGGAAGGCTGCTCACAGCCCCCATCCCCCCACGGCCCCCCACCTTCTGTCCCAACCCCACACACACACCAGCCCAGGAGGCTTTTGGCTTTACCAAGTGGGAGGCATTGCTGTGGCCTTTACAGGGCTTCGCTCCCTGGAATGAAATAATAACAGCACTCTGGAATAGAATAGTACTAATAATAACAGCCACCATCACAACTTTAGGAAATACGGCCTCAAACGGCAGTTATTCTCCATTTGTTTATTCAGCAAGAACTTATTACTTGCCAACCAGTTCTGCACTAGTAAAGAAAAAAATATTCAGTGACACTTGGTGAAGATGGTCAGACAGACTTTATCAGGCAGATTTTGACCTTTGTCACAATAAGTATCGGGACCGCTGGGGTGGGATGTCATATGGGGGAAGAGATTGGGCTCCACTGCGAATACAGCCTGGGCGAGCCAGAGTTCATAGCCAAGGAGCGGGGTGGGGTCAGCGGATGGAAATTCCCCGAGAGGAAACGTCGGAGTAAGGGGGTTCCCGCTGAAGCCCACCTAACAGGCTGCTTTGCGGAATGCAGGCCAGGGCGATCGGACATCACCCAGGGGTGGGCACGGAACCCCACCATACGTTCAGGGCAGGGGGACGGGGTGTTCTGGCTGAACTGACTTAGCAGGGTCCTTGCCAAAGCTGAGTTTGGCAAGGGGGTGCACAGACGGGTCCGGGAGAAGGTTCAAACTTGGCTGAAGTTTGGTCAGGCAGAGTCCTTGTCAGTCCCCAGCGCCGTGACAGGCTCTTGGGCAGGAGTGGCGGAGGGAGACCGCAGATCCCATGGGTCCCTGCCTGGCTTACTGTGCGGGTCCAGAGGTAGGTGGCAGCCCGATGGCAATGCCTTTTCTTTGCGTTCTTTAAAAACGTATGTGCGTGTTTTCCCACCTCAAAGTTTATTAGTAGAAAGATCTCAGGGATTCGGGGAAGATATTTCCTTCAAGCGGTTAACGTACCGGGTTATAATTTCAAAAATAAAGACTACAGGATTATTTTCAAGTTTAAGTGTATCCCTACCATGGATACCGATGGCAGACCGTGATCCAAAAGGATAGAACACACGTATCTTATTCTAACGCCCAGACCAGTGACAGATTTCCTCTTCCCACCCTCCTTTTCCATCCCACGTATCCTCCCTCACCACACACACACAAACACACACACACACACACACACACACACACGCGCGCACACACACACACACGAGAGGGTGTTTCTGGCAGCTTAACCCAAAACCTGATAACAGTATTTGCCTGTGTGGAGGGAATAGAAAGTCAGAGACTAGAGATGGGCAGGAAGGTGTATTTTTTTATTTTATTTTTTTAAATCTTGCGTCGTAGTAGTTTTTCAGTATAAAAGGTGATAAAGAGAAAAAAGGAAAAGAATGGTCTCTAAACTCCTTTTTCTCTTCATAGTTATTTACTGAACTGAATGGGGAAGAGTTCAAGGCACTTTAACCACTTAGTTTTACTGAATGAAATAAAAACATCAAAGTAGACATTTATATTGGCGGTAATTTAATATTTACACTTGACCCCTGAATAACGCAGGGGTTAGGGCGCCGACCCCACACAGTCAGAAATCCGCATGTAACTAGTTGACCCTCTAAATCCACAGATTCCTAACCTCGGGTCGGAAATACTATTTACTTTATAGCCTGGATTTCAAATAATTACAGCGTCTCTATGTTTCTAGTGTTTAGAAATAGGACAGTCCTGAAAGAGGTGCCTGCCATGGACGCTCTACTGTGATTTAATTTCTTGGAAATAACTTCTCTGAATTTCTAGTTAATTTAAGGTTTCTCATTAATTTAAACATGTAGAATAGTCATCTCATAAATTTCCTAGACTATCGTGGATACAGGAGACTGTGTGGTTCATATATTTTGGCGTTATTTCGTGGTAGTAATAGATACAAAGCTTTATTCAACCCTTCACCTAAATCTACCACACAAATTACCAATACACAAATTGTCACCAATACACAAATTCTAAGCAGAAAGAGTAAGTTAATATTCAGATAATGTAGGCAAACTTTGATGGCATTTGGAGCCTTTTTTGAGCCAGTGTAAAATAGACCAAAAAAAAATTTCGTGTGTGTGAAATCCTCATTGTACAGAATATGATGACATGGAAATGACACAAAATGACCCATGGCAAAAACGCATTGGTCAAAATGGTCCTTATGTACAATGTAAACTCTACGATAGTCAGGAATTGAAACATGAGCACAAAGGTCTCTCAGCATTAAAGTTTGTGCTTTTTCTCAAAAGAGATGAGACCATCAAAACGCCCACTTATATTTCTTCCAATTTCACTTCCGTTTGGATCATTTAATCTAGTTTCTCAGGAATGGAGAGAGGAAGTGAATGGTTGGAGGCAGCGATGACTCAGCAGGAGCAAGGCATGATGGTTGACTGCCTGGCTGGGTGTTAAAACAGCCGGTGAAACCACCCACATACACACAGGGGTCCCTAGTTTTTAGTGTTACGGCAAAATGCAGCTGTTGGCTCAACCAGGTAAGGTTAAATTATTTTTATTTTATGTACCAGTCTTTGAAAGGCAGGTAATTACGATTCTGTTTTGAAAAATTTTTGTTCAGTGAAAATGTTAAAACATGGAAAAGTGATGTTTCAAGTAACCTAGAAAAAATAGGAGTGTGAAGATTCCCTGTTCCTTAGTGGTTCTACTTGAATCACGTAAGTTGGTTTATTGGGTTGTAGAAAGTCTAAAATAACGATAGTCATGGGTATCATTTATTTGATGAATGCCCACTCTGCTTGATTTACAGTTTAGAGACTTTATATTTAGGGACGTTATGCGTTTTTCTGAACATCCTTCAAAACGATGCTGTAGGGCAGGCGTTATTATCTCCATCTCACAGATGAAGAGACGGGGAACCAGAGAGTTCCCAAAATAACACAGCTGACAAGTAGCAGAGTTGGCGTTCAGACAGGTGTGTTTTGGGCTCTATTGTACGAACATACACACTTCTCCTCTGTCAACCTGGCTTGAAAAGCAAAACTTCGGACATTTACTCCCAGTTAACGCACTGGGAGTAAATGTCTCTTTCTCC
>NW_006438867.1:6365555-6370744 GCF_000325575.1 Pteropus alecto
TTCCCTTTTTTCCTTTCCTCTTCTCTCTTCCTATTTTTTTTTCTTTGCTGTTTTAACTTGTCTATAAGACCCTTACGGTCCAAGCTGCCTGGATCAAAGCACGCGTCTGAAACATTGCCTCTGCCTTTGACATTGAAACGCTGAGCCTGTGAACAGCGAGGTTCACCGCCGAGCATCCCTCATATGCCTCGATCCTGGGAGACGGGGCGGGAGGCCCGCGGCCATGCTTAAGGAAGCCCGTGGATGCACGGGGCTCTCTCAACAATGAATGCTCAGTATAGACACACTTCTGTCCCCGCGTGGAACCACATTGCCCAAGGATAAAGCACCAAAAATCAATCAGTCAATCAATCAATCAATAACAAACGATGGCCTTCTCGCAGAGAGCTAGTACATGTCCCAGGAAATTCTTTGTGGATATGTATATTTATTTTTTTCCTGATTACTAGAGAAACAGATGCTTTTTGCAACAACAACAACAAAAAATTATTACAAAATTACAAAAATCGAGACTACCTCATAATTCTACCAAATCTCCCTCCCTGTCATCCCTGTTAACAATTTTAAAGAAACTCTAATTTGTGAATTAGATCTCCAGATCAGATATTGTTTTTTTTCCTCCCTCCTGTCTCTGCCTTTGGTTTGGACCACTGTCTAAACCGGCCAGAGTGCCGGGGTTAAGAAGGATGGCAGTCCTCTGCTGTCTTCTGTCCCCTACTCTGGGTCGTGCACGTTCAAGGTGAAAGACATGCAGAGTAACGGAAAAGAGGAGGCAAGGTACCACTCCCCTGAAATGCAGATGAGCTCATCAGTAAAGGAAATCTGGATTAAAGTCTTATTACTAATATTCTTTATCGAGTAGAATCCTGAGTCCAGGGAATACTATCCTTTGTGTTGGTTTCGGTTTAATTTGGGGCCACTAAGTATCGCTTAGTTGACTATGTAAATATGGATGAAGAAATTAACATATGTACGTTTTCTAGGAACAGGGGAATATTGAACTAGCTGGGATCTGCATTCTGGCATCTGTAGTTTGCAGATGAAGGGGCTGAGGCTTGGGGATTTTGTCGGAGCCCTTCCCTGCTCTGTGCATCCCGCCTTGTTTGGGGGTCTGCTCAGCCTGCTCTCGGCACGCATGCTCTTCCCCCAGTTTTTAAGCTGCTGTCTGATTTTTTTTTTTTTTTTAATGACCAAGGTTCTATAGAAACCGTCACAAAGTATAGGTAACTGGTGATAACATTTGATATGTTATCTTTCAGACATCTTCCTAGGTACACATCAGATAAAGTTCCCGACAGACCCCACCTACAGTGTCGTGGTGTGAAATCTGACTCTAGAATTAAACTTTGGGTAGGTTTGAATCCTCGTTCTAACATTAGCTTTATCCCCTTGGCTAAGGTACGTACCTTCTGGAAAGCTCCATACTTCTGTCTGTGAAATGGGAATAACGATAGTGCTTTTCTCATTGGGAAAGCGTATGAATTAAAGAGATAATGCATATGAAGTTCCTGGCATAGAGTAAGCACCCAGTACATGTTAGTACTCATTATTAGTATCTTCGTGAGAAAGGGACTCATGCTTCTAATTCTGTGTTATAACTTATTTTTTAAACTATCATGGGCACACATCCACATCATTCCTTTTGTGGTTGCGTTATCATTACATGATATGATCCGCTGTAGTTTATTTAGTTCTCGAACTTGTGGAAAGGATGCTAACATGGGTCACACAGCCGTTCCTTTTCCCGCCCTTGGAAAACAGTGCTGTGTTCTGACATTCGAATCCAGAGAAGCTTAAGCCCTTCAGCAAACGAAAGTGGTATTCTCTTAAGAAACAGGTGAAGATCTTCCTGCTGTGGACAGTGTCCGAGTGCTGAGCATTTCAAGGTGCTCCCTCCTGGAGGGACTTCCAGGCTTGTAAGCTTCTGATATTTCTTGCGAATTTATCGTCGTTTTCTTTGATATCAAAGAACTTATTTTCTGCCCTTATAAGTGAAGAAGTGTCAGAATACTTCCCTGACTTTTAGTTTCTAAACATTCACAAGAGCAGCTCAATTAGAAAAGCGGGAAGTGCCATAATTCTGCCATAAACTGCAATGATGCAGCAGCGAGGGCCCCCCCCCCACCCCGAGAAGCTTTATTATTCAAATACTCGTGGCTTCTTGAATAAAGGGGATGACTAAGGAGACTTCTCATAGTAAGAGAGATTATTAGCAGTGGGAGACACATTCGAACTTGCTGAGAGAGCTGCCTTTGAAGGCCGGCACTCGGTAATTACCAGACCAGGTCTTCGTTTCATCCCGGGCGTCTTTCCTTTTTTTCACGCTCGCGGTGTCTGAATAGCTTTCTCTTGCCTGTTAATCCCCGCAGGAATGTGGCTTTGGCTACGGGGAGGACGCCCAGTGCGTGCCGTGCAGGCCGCATCGGTTCAAGGAGGACTGGGGCTTTCAGAAATGCAAGCCGTGCCTGGACTGCGCCGTGGCGAACCGCTTCCAGAAGGCGAACTGCTCTGCCACCAGCGATGCCACGTGTGGGGACTGCTTGCCAGGGTACGTTGGGCGATTTTTTTTTTTTTTCCTCCTCGTAACTATTCAATGATCTTTAAACAGGCCTTTCTCTTCTTGTTCCTTTGCGAACGCGAAGGCGCACGGACGCTCCCCCGACACGGACGCTCCCCCGACAATTTCGTTTAATTTGCGCGACTTTGCGTCTCCGCCGTCCCCACCGATTCTCTGTGCCTGTGTCTTGCAGTGTGACAGGCGCCGGTTATAAACAAAATGAATAAACATACTAACAAAGGATTAGCGTCGCGAGCATCTAAAGCGGTTCTACAAATCGATAAAAGAGGGGGAAAAAAAAAACATGGACAAGTGGACAAAAGAACGAACAGGCAATTCACAGAAGAGGAAACACGTAGGGCCCGTGATCACGTGAGGATGTCCATCCTCCTCGCGGATCAGAGACATGCAGGTCACGGCCGTTCAGTCATTTCGACAGATATTTGTCCAGCAGCCATGAGGCTTTTTTAGGTCGAGGCGAAGATCACTACCCATGTGGAGCTTATATCCTAATTAGGTTTTTTAAAAATATCTAAACACTATATATTAAAGAAGTAAATCGTGGAGAAAGGCAGAGGATGATGATTTCTATGGAAAAAAAGGAAACCTGTAGCAGTTACGAGGGGCGAGGTAGGGGGGTGGTTAGACATACCTGGGGAAATGGATACGCAAGTCGCAGCTTTAAAGCGTAGGCATTATTGAAAGGAGGCCAGCCGAGCAAAGACCTGAATTGAGGAGACCAGTTAGCCAGGGGAGTATGTGGGGGAGGAGCACTGTAGACAGAGAACCACAGGAGACAGGCCCCAAAGTGGGCATGACTCCGGTATTTTTAAGAAGCTGCAAAGAGGCCAGTTATCTTCAGGAGAAGGCAGGAGCAGAGTAGAAAGAGATGGTGGAAGGGAGTGGACAGGTGTGAAGGGTGAAAATCTTAAATGTGCACATTGAAAATGAACCTAGACCTTGGAAAGAAAGGGGACTACACCTGGGCCAGGTGGAGAGACAATGCTCAGGAGTTGGAATTTTAAAGTTTTAAATCCTCCTAGGTAACCGCTGGGCAGATACGCCAGATAAAACAGGCGGCTGGGGGACAAGCTATATGAAGACTGGGGACTCTGGGAGGCGCGGGTGATGATCTGTTAGGAGTGAGAGGCATTACTGCCCAAAGCAAGAAGGGAGAGGCAGAGCAGAACATCAGGATGCTTTCAAGGGTGTGGAGTGCAGCCTGTTTTACCAACCAAAGACAGGAGAGAGAGAAAAACCAGAATCCTGGAGCCGTGGAAAGCAGGCTTCACTGCAGAGATAAAACGACCAGAAACAACAGCATTTCAGGAGCAGCGAACGTTTATCCTTTATCACGTGCCAGGCGCTTGGCTAAGCCCCGCACGTGAGTCATGATCCGTGATGCCCACAGTGTTTTAAGAATGAAGAAGGTGAGCCTTCTCAAGGTCGAAGGTTGTTCAGGCGAGATCACTTAGCCAGTGTGCGGTGGGGCTTCGAGCCACAGCCCGGAGTCCACTGCCAGAATCCGTGCTGTAGGTCACCACAGAGGAAGGACGCCAAGTGGACTCGGCCAGAACATGCCCACAAGATCAGGGAGCTTGTGACCAAAGCGCGCAGGGCGAGTCCTGGGGCTCTTGCTGCGGCGAGAGGGAGAGAACGCGCCGGACCCGGAGGGTGGAAGCTGGGCGGGAAAGAGCCTGGCGCCTCGAGCGTGGGGTTACGCAACCACGCGACGCAGAAACGGGAACGAAACGTGGTGACCGCACACCGAACGCACAGGCGACCAAAGGAAAAATCGTCGGAATTTAATTAAATTTAATTAAGTTTAAATCTTCTGTGTTTCAAGGGGTACCATCCAGCAAGCGACAACCCACAGAATGAGAGAAACTACTTGTAAATCATATACGTGATAAGGGACTCTCTTCTTTAGAACGTATAAAGAACTCTTACAACTCAATAATAAAAAGGCAAATAACACGATTAAAATACGGGCAAAGGATGTGAAAAGATATTTCTCCTAAGAAGATACACGAGTGGTTAATAGCACATGAAACAATTCTCAGCGTCATTAGCCATCGGGAAAGTGTAAATTAAAACCACAAAATTCTTGCCCACTAGGATGGCTATAACCAAAAGACAGACAATAACGTTGGTGAGGAGGATGTGGAGAAATTCGAACACTCAGACTGTTGGAAGGGATGTAAAATGGTGTAGCCACTTAGAAAATCAGTCTGGCAGTTCCTCGAGTTAAACACAGAGTTGCCATGTGACCCAGCATTTCTGCCCTTCGGTTTATAACCAAGAGGATTGAAAACACATCCACACAAAAACTGGCATACAAATGTTCATAGCAGCGTTATCCACAATAGTCAAAAGTGGAAACGACCCAAATGCCCATCAGCTGATGAACAGATAAACAAAATGAAGTGTATTCAAACACTGGAATTTTACTTAGCAATAAAAAGGGATGAATTACTGATAAAAGTGGATGAAGCTAGAAAACATTATTCTCGGTGAAAGGAGCCGGTCACAAAAGAGCTCGTATTGTATGATCCCATTGCTTGAAATGTTCAGAACAGGCAAATTTATAGGGACAGAAAGTGAATGTAGTGGTCATCCAGGGCTCCTGGCT
>NW_006438867.1:6370774-6390897 GCF_000325575.1 Pteropus alecto
ACGCCAGAGTGTGCAGGGTTTCTTTTTTGGCATGAAAATGTTCTAAAATTGATCATGCTGACGGTTACACAAACCTGTAGATCTATTAAAGACCATTTAACTGTATACTTTAAATGGATGGATTCTATGGCTTGTGAATTATATCTCAATAAATCTGTTATTTAATTGAAAAAAAGGGATGGTCCATACTCTCAGAAGACAGGGATAGCGATGAGCATCATTACCCAGAGTTTTGACCTTGAGCAGATCTATTTGAGGAGCACATCCTGAACCTGGGACATGTCCTTTTTGTTCCTGTTCTGCGGTTTTGACGAACGCATGTCTGTGCATGTCAGCTCTCTTCATCTGGGGGCGGGACGAAGAAGAGGCCCACAGGAGGCAGGGCCCACCTTAGGCCTGGCTTAAGGGGTGGGGCTGAGGTGGCGGTGCCCAGAGAGTGTGGGGGAAAGCTCAGGACACGGGGACTTTCGTGGGAAACCAGGATGTGTGCTGCTGGAGTCTGGATGGGTACCTCTTTGGGGAGCTCCCAGCAAACGTCCGTTCCCCTGCTTAACCTCATTTGTTGTCATCTGAGCCCACTGCTTTAGTTTCTACAGTGTTTGCTCATTCTCTAAATAAACGCTTAGATGTGGGAAAGTTAGAAATGAGTAGACATTTGAATGATGTTTCATAGTTTATTTATATGATTAGTTTAAAATTACATCCTTTCTAAGCCAGCATGAATGTATGAGGCAGGCAATAATTATATAGTGACTTTTACTCAGGTGTTCCAGAGTGTTTTGAAAGTGCTTATCCAGCTTAGAATATGATTTGCAAATATTTTCTCCCATATTGTAAGTTGCCCTTCACTGTCGATGGTGTCTTTTATTTTTAATCCCAGAAGGAATTATTATTATTTTATTATAATTTAAAGCTCTTTTTAGTGTGACTTACTTTTTAAAAATCACTCTGTTGAGGTATGATTGACGTATGAAAAGCTGTACATATTTAATGTACCTCAGTGAGTTTGGGTGTAAGTATACATTGATTATATCCTTGGATGCACAAGTTTTAAGTTTGATGGAGTCCAACTTGTATATTTTTTCTTTTGTTGCCCGTGTCATATATGCCTTTTGATTGCCTTCTGGTGTCATATCCAAGGAATTATTGTGAAATTCAATGTCATGAAGCTTTCCTCCTATGTTTTTCTCTAGGAAATTTACAGTTTGGGGTCTTTGATTTAGGTCTTTAATTTGTTTCGAATTAATTTTTTGTATATGTGTAGGATAAGGATTCAACTTCATACTTTTGCACGTGGATATCCAGTTTTCCCAGCACTATTTGTTGAAGATTCAGTCGTGTCTCCATTAAGTGGTTTCTGTTTCCTTGTCAAAGACCATTTAACCACAGACATGAGGGTTTATCCCTAGCTCTCTATTCTGTTGCATGGGTCTATATGTCTCTCTTTATGCCAGCACCATATTGCATTAGTATATAGCTTTCTAATATATTTTGATATCAGGAAGAGTGGATCTTACAACTTTGTCCTTTGATTTTAACGTTATAAATTCCAAAATAAATATCTTTAATTAAAAGTTGATGGGAAGTCACCATTTTATAATCATTCGGACAGATTTCATAGTCAGATGAAAATAGAACACTGTGCAAATGCTGAAGGTATTGGGCATTTGAGATAACTTACCTCGTTTCAAATGCAAATTTTGCTTCAGTCATAAATTATACAGATTTGTTATTATGTTATCCAGTTATACAAAATAATTGCATCTACCTGTCCTCTACATCTATAGACTTGATCTATAAATTTATTCTCCTTATCCTTATTTTTGTCATAGAAAGTCGAAAGTTGTCTGTATAAAAGAAAATTGCTTGAATTCTCACCATCTAGAAATAATCACTGTTAATATTTGATATATAATGTCCTTTCCATTTTTTAGGGCAAATATATTAACATAAATGTTTTTGGCTGCATTGGTAAATAATCTGAAAGACTCTATACTGAAGTCTTTTTCTACAAAATAGAATTATATTATTAACACTTCTTTTTTTTCACTTACTGATATTTCATGACTTAAAAATTATGTGTGATAGATCTGCATCATTGTTTCTAACGGCCGCCTATAGTCCTTTGTTTTGGGTCTGCTGTGGTCGGTCACGTTTACTGTTGGATATTAATATTGTGCCTAATTGGCTTTTTTCATTTATATACAGTACTATGATTGCATCTTTACACATACAGCTTCACCCATCTGATCATTTCTTTAGGATGTGTTTCAAAAAATGAAATTATTAGGCAAAAGATGTAAACTATTTTATGAGTTCTGATGGCATATTGCTAAATGGCCCTGCTACAAGTGGCAGCTTATATTCCCACTGGCGACAGATACACGTGCCTGTTTGCCTATGCTCATACCAATATTTTCTCAATTTTCTAAGTAACAATGGTGTATTTTCATTGCAGTTTATATTTATTTGATTAATGATGAGGTTAGACATCTTAATGCGAATTTTTTAAAAATTAATTACATCATTCTTTTTAGTTTTAATTATGAAAATTAAAAAATTATGAAATGTTGTGCTTTTGGGAATTCATGTTCTTTGCCTGTTTTTTGCTTTCACCATAATGATTTTTTAGGTTTAATGTTCTAGACTTAAGTTATAGACAACACTATGATTAGAACCATTTTTCCATTTTCTTTTGCCCATTGACTATATTAATGATGCTTTATTTGGTTTTGCTCTTGAGGCATCATTAATAGTGTGTGTGTGTGTGTGTGTGTGTGTGTGTGTGTTCATTCAAAGCTGTTAATCTCTTCCATTCTGGCTCCGGGGTCTCTTGTCAACACTACAAAGATGTCCCCATATCGAGATTGCCTAAGTATCTCCCTATATTTTTCCATTGCTTTCACAGTTTGCTTGACTATCTTTGTCTCTTAATTTCAAATGTTAAAAACTAGTACTTTATTTATAAGGCATTTTATCACTCACCTTGGTGTCATATTCCCTCACCAGCACCCCCCACCTCAACACAGAAAAAGCGAGACTGAGTAAAAGCCACAGTTACGTTTAGTGGAATCGGTATTTCCTAAGTGTTCACTGCGTGCTCAGAAGGCTTTCTAAGGATGTCTGTCTAAGATATTATTATATTTAAGCCTTTGAAAACCTTTTTCTTTTTTTTTAAAAATAGAACTGGTAATGGAGACTGCCAGTGATTTATGATGCAGACCTGTTTACTGCCATTGCGAGCTTAGATGAAAGAGCTAATGAGGATTATTTTCCTTTCTCTTCTAGATTTTACAGGAAGACAAAACTTGTTGGTTTTCAAGACATGGAGTGTGTCCCTTGTGGAGACCCGCCCCCTCCTTACGAGCCACACTGTGAGTGATCTTCACACAAACACGGGCTCTCGGCCTCTTTTCTTTTTTTTTTTTAAGATCTTTGTTCAGTTGGCAAATGGAGCAAAATCTCTCTCTCCCGTGGGGCTTATAGTGTGCACTCTTTTCTCAAGCGTCCAGCAGGACAGAAAGCCCTTTTGTCGTGTGTCTCAGTCAGCAAACTGTGTCCATTGATTGGAATCTCAGAGTGAAATGCAGACGTTTTGCCGCTGCTGTGTTCCATTCAGACTCTTATCTTTCATTCTAGATATTTGACCCAGGTGCATCTCCAGTTAACCAGGTGGTCCAGACCCTAATGCGTGCTGTCTTTGTGCCACAGCCCCGTGAATTCCTGTGTTTTCCCATCTCATTCCCCAGACACTGCCATGTAGTGTCTTCTCTGCCATTCCAGAGACATTCCCCTCCACGAATCACCCGCGCTAACTAATGTATTGTTAAACGGACTCTTAGTTCATTTCGTTCACTCTTTTATTTTTCTCATCTAACAAATAAATAAGAGAAAACCCATTACGTGCTGGGAATATAACTATAAATGACAAAATCAAGCCTGTACTCTTCATACTGATTATCACTTCATCTTTCTGGCCATACGTTTTTTTCTTAGCTATCAAAGGTATGAGGTTCAAGTTTGAAGAGGAGGAAGAGTGGCTTGTCTCTCTTCTCAATGTCAAGTGCAAATCTGGCCAAGGAAAACCCATAGGCGTCAGGCCAGGAGAGAAGTGGGCAGGGGCCCCCGCCGGGGTGCTCAGGGCACGCTGGCCTTTGCCAGGAGGGCTGCAGCGAGCTGCGCTTCTCTGTACGCAAGAATCAGGGGGAGGCAGGAGGGCGCTCCATCCCATGGCAGGGGTCACCATGCCTTTCCAGGACTATTGGTAATATTGGTGTTCGTATCTAGGGGTTGTTTTGATAGAATTTTCAATGCATGGGATAGGTCCTCCTGCTTCTTTCTGTGACAGAAGCCCCCTCTGAACTAATGGCAAGTTGTCGCATTATTTGATAAGGCCACATACTACTTCCATCTCCAAAAACATCATGGAATTTTGCAGTCTTTACCGAAATGCGTTACTTTCTATTTTTCATAGGAAGTGATAGAAAAACAATAATAATAACAATAATAATTATAGACTTGTAACTTTTATGGAAATGTCTTTTGACAGTCATTTTCATAATATGCAAACATTCACCAAATAAGTCGTTGCAATTAACAAATGCGATGTCGAATGGCTGTCACCGTAGAGAAACGATGTGCTTTACTTAATTTTCTCAGTATCGCATCATCATCCCACATTTGTCAATGAGGACACCAGGTCCAGAGAGGTCAATAACTTTCCATTGTTGGCCAGTAATTAGCAGAGACAGGATTCAAACCCAAGTCGGTCTAACTCCAGATCGTGTGATCTTTCCACACTGCTTACTCCCTAAGGAAAAACAAACTATCTACTCTGTCCTCTGTTGGCCGATGTAATCTACTGCATGTTGACTTTTTCTCGTATTGTTTGCTTTGATGTTCATCATTTAATGAAAGCTCTGAAAATCTAACATAGAGAAGATCCCAAAAAAGCGTTGTTACACTATGCAATCCATAAGCCAATTAAAATGGGGGCAGCAACCCGGTCTGGCCCATGAGTCAGCTCAGCCATCATTTTACCCAAAAGGCAAAGATTATGCTCCTCACCCCAAACTACCATAAAAGATTTAGTCAATTCGTATTGCTCAGTTTAGAATTGGAAAGTACTAAGGTGGTTGTTGTTGTTATTTCGTTTAATTTGTTGGGTTTAAATCAAATATAATCTACTCATAAGTCTGAGACACTGGAATTTTTTGCCTTTGGAGATCTGACTAAGTTTGGACATCATAAATGAGCCTTTAAAAGTGGATTTCACATTTAACTTTTAATGCTTCGTAAAGCCCCAATTAAGTTATAATTTGAAAAGAAAAGTAACTAGTTTAACTCATATGTATAGATATATTTCTACATATATGAAACATTTTAGAAAGCAAAGAAAAATAAGATATTTTTCGAAGTCAGAGATGTGTGTGCACAGCTACAACTAGCCTTCTGAATCACAAAACAACAGCCTGGTGGTCTTTAGTGAGTGTTAATCCTTATCTCTGTCAAGGAAAGTTTGCTGCCTTTGGCACAGTCCTTGGGAGTACTTCTAGAACGTAACCCATCTCCTCAAAAGTGATCTTGACATCTTTGGGGGGAATTATGTTAGGCGTTTTACGTTTTCATTTCTTCTACTTTGTGCTTTTCAACTTATCCACAAAAAAACCCTGCTTCCTTGGTGATTTTTTTTCCCCATGGGGAGCTCCCGTATTATTTAGATTTTTAGTTTAGCTATAAGGAGGTGACGCCACTCAAGCTGCCTCGAGTACTGGGGTTTGTTTAAAGGACACAGGTAGTAGTGAGAGAGGCTGGAACTTCTCAGAACTCAGGTGTTACTCACGTAACTCCCCTTTCATCCCTGTAAAATGGAGCAATGCTTACCTACTGAGGTTGTCGTAAGTGCTAAACTGTCAGTATACGTGAGTCTCCTGGCGCCGGGCCTGGCAGCGGGCAGCGTCTCCAGTCTCTTGGCTCCAGTGCTTCTTGGATGCCGCGATCCTATCTCCTAGCACTCAGAGGGAGCTGCTGTCCTGTGAAAGGACCGCGTGTCAGCCCAGGGGTTTGGCATTCGGCCAAGGCGGTGGCTCGAGGAACAGCCGCGAGCTAGCCCTGAGCGTGCAAGTGCCCGCGCCACAGGAAATGGCCTAGCGGGTGAGCGAGGGAACTTCCGATGGCTTCTCCGCAGCTCAGATTTGTGTCTCGGCAGCTTAAATATAAGTTTCTCTCTTGGAGGGTAAACCTGTATTGCTTGTAAAGTGATTTTAAAAACAAGAAAGAGTTTCTATCCCTTTGACTCTTAAGAAGCTCTGAAGAGTCGGGTGTCTGTCAGAGGCAGCAGAGCAGAACAAGGCGTGGCCAGAAGTGTTGGATTCACATCTAGGCTCTGCCTCGTGCCCGATGGTGTGACTTTGAGCAAATCATCTCCCCACTTCGAACCTCTATTTATTCCTTGGAAGATGGGGATGATCACACCCCACGTTGGCAGACCTCAGATGGAACTAACTGAAGTCATGTCCAGAAGCACGCCTGCCACAGAGCGAGCTCAGTGACAACTACCTGCCCGTCGCCTGCCCTCTTCCCCGTGATGGCGGCATCCGCCTGCGCCCTCGGCGCTCTGTGGAGGGTGTGGGGACTGGTCCCTTGCAGGGAGGACCTCACGATGCAGCTGGCTTTGACGTTTGTCTTGCTGGACCTTTACCTCCACAGGTGGGTGAACAGCAGATTTTTTGTGTTTGTTCCTTGACTGGCTAGACGACCAGGATGAAGAGAACCCACTTAAGGTGGCCTCTCTCCCCTCTGTCCCATTGCCTAAGGCCTCATGCTTTAAACAACCCTCCCCCACCCCCCAAAAATAATGATGGAGGTGTGAATATAATTGATCAGTCCACCCATCAGTCACTAATAGCATCAGGTGGTGAGAATGACTGCTTGGGCACCACAGCCCAAGGCTGAATGGCGACATCGCTGTAAATTGCAGGTGACTAAAAGGGACCCTTTCCGTAGAAATCCCTGCTTCAGGCTTGGCTCCTCCTCATAGCTTCACTTCCTGACAGCGTGGGCCGTGGGCCCACTTAGAGCCTGAAGGAGAAGTAGGGAGAAACACACGAGAAATTTTAGGAGAACTGTATTCTACCCTGGGCCTGATAAGAAGTGCAGATTTTGTGTGATGTCTTTGAGCAATGTTTACTTAATGTGGAACAAATGGCTTTGAAAAAATTCAAAGGGGTTTTCACCAGAGTCCAGCTTTATTCAAGTGTGTTTAACCTAGATGTTTGCTTTGTTCTTGGGGGCTTTGTAGAACAAGCCACGTGATTCCAAAGAGATAAGCGATCAGATAAGTCGCCCTGTGGGGGAGAGCGAAAAGCAGAGCAGTTGGCTTGAAACAGTTTAGGAATTTTTCATGGCTTAAAACGCTCAGAAAAGAGCAGGTCTCTGTGCCAGTAAGTAACAAGTCACATTATTAAAAAAGGGATTACTTTTTTTCCAAAGGAAACTCAAAATGTCTTCTAAATAACAAATCAAAGCAATTTCGAATTAAGCTTTTGAAAGAAATATTTGCCCATTCAAGATACTTTTCAAAGTTTGGTAGAAAAAAGAAATGGAGAACACTGTAAACAAAACATTTCCAACATCGGAGCATACAAAACAAAACACAGCGTTCTGATGGTTTTCTTTTGTCTTTTTTTCTATCTATACCACTGATTTAAGAAAAAAAAAAAAACTATGTAATTATGCTGCACATATTATTTCGTATCCTTTTCACGTCAGTTAAAATTTTTTTCACATACTGTTCTCGGCATTATTTTCATGATATTGTTGAGTAAAGTACCAACCATATAGGCATTGGGACAACAGTGTGGTTTTAAGGCCACATGCTCCCCACAATGCTGCTTTTCACATCTCTGTGTAGACCCTTTTCCATATTTACACACGAATGAATCGATACCCACAAGTGTGTTTATGGGTCTACAAATATTAATATTTTTGTCTCGATGTGCAATGCTAAATTATTTTAAAGTAAGGGGGCCTGCTAAATGCCTCTTTTAGAGAAAAGAAAAACAAATTAAAAAGGAAGTAAATTGGAAGCGTTTTGAAATCAGTACCAATAGGACTTCTCAGGCTTCCTCTAAAGGAGGAGGAGGTGAATTACACCTGCTGTTTAGGCAGCTCAGCTCCCCAGGTAGGACACCAGCTCCTGGCTCTCTCCAGCAGCCCGTCCTCTGCATCCTGCTGCTTCCTGAATCTGATCACGGTCAATGCCCATCAAACTGGATGCAGAAGCGAAGCATGGAGTCCAAAAGTACTTCACCTCTGCTTTGGAAAAATTACGTGATTTTTGTTGTGCCTGTATGTGTTTTGTTTCTGCAGCAGAGTTCTGAGGAGTTTGCTAATATTTAGTGGCCTGGCCGCCCCAGGACTTACTGGATCTTCTGCAAAATGGGTCCACAAAACCAGTATATACAATTAAGGGTTCGGTCGACTGAAGGGTTTCAAGTGGCCTGTGGTCCTCAGGCCAAGATTTGGCAGTGTCCGGCCGGGTCATTGCTGCCCTGTCTTGTTTTGATGGAGTCTTGCTTGGGGACAGTTTCGGGGACAAGATGGGTGTGACCATGCGTCCTGAACGAATGGCTAAGGCAGCAGAGAAGGGGAGTTTCATAAAGAGAAGTCTCAGCAACATGGCAGCTCTTACCTGTTAAACTTTCGGGGTGGGGACAGGAGGACAATGCGATCGAAGAGAACTCCATGGCTTGTGGCAGACGGATTATTGCAAAGCCAGCCTTCAAACCAGAGATCCCCTCCGTGTACACTGCTTTATTTATCGGGTTAAGGTACTTTAGCTTCCTCTTCCTTCCACTCTTAGAGAGCTCCTCTCTTGCCCTTTATATCACCCCCCATCTTTTTGTCCGTATTATGTGATTTCATTATTTTATTGAAAAACAAATCTAGGGTGAGTAGCAGTCAAAGGCGGCTTCCGTGGAAACCAAAGAGATGGTTTCCCTGCAGCGTCCAGATGCTGAGCCCGAGAGGGATGCCTTTTAAGCCCTCCCGCGGAACCCGTTTATTTTTTATGGGAAACCTTGCTCTGCCAAACTCAACAGCCCTGGCGGGGGGACAGAGAAGAGAGGGATGAGGCTGATAGAGGCAGAGAAGCGGATGCAGCAAGGAGGGACGGGGAGGAGTCAGGAACACTTCAAAAATCAGCCACAAGACCTGCAGGCACACTGTGATTCCTGCCATTAAGTGTAGGGCTGACCCTTGAAGTTTTCCTCTCTGGTTCCAGTCAGGACGATAATTATACTTCTCGTTATTATTCTGGACACGAAAAAGGGGTGGAGATGTTCAGCTTACGTTCGTCGCAGTCTTTGTAAGAAAGCAGAAAACCGTTGTGATTTATTTCAGAATGATTCCCATCGAACGTCATCCTCTTTTAAGCTCGTTTGCTGATCGAGGTAAACAACCGTTATCTGAAAATATGTTGAACGTTTGTTAAAGCAAAGCCCTCATTTTCCGAGGATGTTAGAAAAATAGCTGGGCGATTTAAACGTCTCGGCCTCTTTAGAGAAAACGTGCTCTATAAATGCAACGGCTTTGGGTGGTTATTCAGCTATGTCAGATATTTATCTTTACTTAGCCCTAGTTTCATGGAAGTTACAGAAATCACAAAATTCTTAAAAGAGTTTCTTCAATTCATGCGCTCTACATTCATTCTTTTCCCCTGATATAAAATGGCTAAATATTTGTAAACTAGTAACTTTGTTCCACGCGAAGAAAAGAAAAGAGAAGCATAAACGCCCGACTGGGCGGAGATGCTCTGGCACATTCTCCTTGGCCTGTGACTGTCTGGAGGCGGGAGCATCCTGAGCTGCAAGCCAGGCGACCAGAAGCTTTGATCGCCCTCCGAGCACGGTAGCAGTTGATTATTACCTAGTCAGCTATAAATCTAACTTCTCTCTGCCTTTATCTCCAGGCTCTTTTAGACATTTAAACTCAATGAGCTGGTTTAAATATTTACTCACGAAGAAACAGGTTGTGGTTTGTTAAAGGCCTTTACTAAATTAAGTGAACGTTAGATTAAGTACAGTTTATTTTAAAAATATGTAATCCAGCAGGCCTGTTCCATGAAGTTGTGGTCTTTTACAAATGCAACGGTGATTTGCGTGTGTACCCATTAAATGCTTAAAATAAATAACGTGGAAGAAAGCAATTTAACAGTTTATGCCAAACCTATAGTGGAAATACCTAGTTTAAGCTTGGAGATCACTGTCTTTCATACACAGATCGTTTATCCCCACGAGTTAACGTGAAAGGGCTCACGCTGTGCCAGGACACCTTGTCCTCTGTGGGCTGACATCCCGAAGGAGACTGGAACACATAGGCTTGGCGGGGAGTGGGACCCTTTAGTCTTTAAACATGAGTGAGTGGCTGGCCACTTCCTGTGTCAACTACTTAAGGAAGGGGTTTGTTTGAATTTGAGAAACATCATTTTGAGGATGGAAAAGAGAACCACCAAGAGAATTTTAAATAGCAAACATTTCTCTTTGGTAGGCATATCTAATGCCTTCACTTCATGGCCAGGAAGCATTTATGTGGAAGAGGAAACGGGATTCGAACCCAAGTCAGCCTAACTGACAAGCCACGCTCGGTACTGCCGCCCCGCCGGGTGAACTTGGAAGGACCAGAATTAAGGACATTTAAAAATAACTTTAAAATTAAGAAAAAAACTGAAATTAGAAATGAAATGTAATTGACTCCTCCTTCTAGGAAAATATAGTGTAAAATAAAAGTTAAAAAAGATATTAGTAAAAAGTGAAAGCTCAAAGTCAAATACCAAACAGAAATTAATTTTTTAAAGATAATATCCCACTTCCGATGTTGAAAACATTTTAACTTCTTCATTGATTGTTTTCACCATCTCAGAGGAATTATTTTAAGTATTTGTAAGTTCTGTCTGTGTCACGAACCATATAGCCATTTTCTTAACTAAATAGTCAAGAAACATCTTTGCTCGATACTTATACAGTTATAATTAAAGGGAAGCAGTACATTTTTAGAGCTGTTGCAAAATAATTTTTTGCCTTTATTGAAATATAGTTGGCATACAAGAAGAGGTACCCATTTTAAGTGTACGATTCAGTTAGCTTTGATGGACACGAGGGTCTGTGTAATCATCATCTCCCCAGTGAAGGCGAAAAACATTCCTGTCATCCCCCCCAGCCCCCCCAAAGCTAGATCGTGTTAAGTGGTGACTCGAGAGTGAACTCAGAAGGATCTCTCTGTCTTATTTACCAACTGTCTTGAAAATGTGGTTTGGACATCATTTCATTCTGTTTAAAAAATTTTAAATTTTTTAAATTTTACGTAGGTGTATATTAGTGTTTTCTGTCCATGTTTCATTTTCTATCAAGAGACCGAAGGGTTAATGGTATAAAATATTGAATTTTGTCTTTAAATGATTTTCTACAAAATCTCCAATATCGACATTAAAAAAAAGTCTTTGAAAGTCAGTCATTCCTGGAAAGTTTCTCGTAGGAGGCATGCTTTTCTTTAAAATGAGAAAAATTACTTTTTACAGTTGTTAGTACTGAGCTGTCTAACCTGGGAAACAGTAGTACATTTTGAGGGCCTGATGCTAGTTTAGAGCATGGCGAAACGTGGCGTAAAAACATCTCTGCCGTGTTGCAAATTACCTGCACATGAGATTGACCCCTCGTTCATTGACAAATGAACATATCCAGTGCCAGCTCTGAGCACTGATGGGGTCACTGGAGACCCCACAGTGACAGACACAGACTAAATTCCCAGCCCTCCAGGAGTTGACATTCTAATGCTCCAGAGTGGGGGTATTATTTAAAATCAGGTGGTCATGGAAAGCCTATATAAGGTGACCCTGGGACAGGGCCCTGAAGGAGGAGAGGAGAGAGCAAGCCGAGGGCAGACTGAGCAACACACTTCGCAGAGGCTGGTGAGTGGGGAGGCCGGACTTGGGGGGACGGTGTAGACCAAAGAAGGCTTATAGGCCATTGGAAAGACCCAGTCACGACTCTGAGGGAGGTGGAAAATGTGAACTACAGGAAGGACACGATCTGACTGAAGTTTTAAAAAGATCCTTCTGCCTGCCACTAAGGCTAGCCTTCGGGGAGCAAGGGACGAAGCTCCCCCAAAGGCTAGCCTTAGTGGCAGGCAGAAGGATCTTTTTAGCTGATATGATAAGTGTACACACTTTGAAGAATGGGCTTCTCACCCTTTCTCAAGAGTTAATTATTAGTTTAATTTAAGAAATTTCATTGAAACACATTTCATTTAATTATTAGTCATATTAATAATATATTTTGCTCTGCGTGATGTTACAGAAAATTACAGATAAGCATTTGGTTGATTTTATTTCTAAATTCGGCCAAAACACAAATTTGGAAGAGGTTAACTTAAGATTTTGCATCGTACCATAGATTTTCCCCTCCTCATAAATGCTTTCTATTATTTTTAGGCACCGGGCACACAGATAAAGATCTGAAAAATAAAATCGGGGAGTTTCTAACTTCTAAAGCAAATTAGCACTGAAGGGACATTTTCACATAACTACCTCATTCGATGGTCTCAGGACTAATGCAAACCAATATCTATTTGATGTTTTTCCTGGATTCGCTCATTTAAACTTCACTATGAAGAAGGCTAGATGTTGAGTCCTGGTACTAACACCTGACTTTCAGACAAATTACTTAACTTTTCTCTGCCTCAGTTTTTTCCTGAACCAAATGAAGATTCTAATAATTTTAAAAGAGGAATAAAACTTTGGTTCAATTTCTGAATCTGCTTCATGTTCCAAGACTCCCAAAAAGTGTGTCCTTTCTGACCCAACCCAGAGTTTTGTCCTTTACCATTAAGTTCTGTCAACTGTAAAATTATAAGTAAATTAATAGCATTATCAAGTCTGCTGGAATAGGTGACAGCAGTCCAAATCCAGACTTTTTTTCCAATTTAGACCCAGCCACATTAAACCGTGCATCAGCATACACACAATTTTTTTTTTTTAGATGGAAGTGAACGGGTAGACATCATTTGAGTTTCAGCATCTTAGAATAATTTCACAGACAATTACTTCTCTAAATACTGCAGTGACGTAAATAGGAATTCTCCACTTTACTAAGAGCAGGGAACCTGAGAGTTACAGGATGCAGAGTCCTTGAGTGAAAGCGTACCTATCTCTTCGCCCTCTCCAGAGACGAGATAAAAATTAACAAGGTCATGCCTTCCTGGGGACATGGAGTCCAGGGCCCTAAGTGGAGGCCGGCACCGCAAGGGTTAAGCAGAGTCCAGGCACAGGAAGGGGCTGGGAGGGGCCCAAGTTTCATATCTCTGTCACAGTGCCCAGATGGCAGCCCTGTCTGTTAGTCCCGATCGAAGCAAAACATTTTTGAGCTTGCGTATCCTTGGGCACAGATGTTCAAGGCCATAATCGTGTGTTTCTTTTATGGTGTCTTTTCTGCTTCTTGGTGTAGAAGTTTAAAAGCTTCATTGTTTCATCAGTCAAATAAACACAGCAAGACCTTCTAGGACTGCGGGAAAAGAAAAGGAAGGAAAACTTCCTCGAAAGCAGGAAGAAATTCTTTTATTGTATCATATTTGCAGAGAGATACTGTAGACGGTCTGCTGCCATTTTGTGGCTTGTGATTTTTTCAGTGTTAATTATGGTATTTAGCGTAATCGATGTGCCAAACAGTTATACTTTACAGTCCACCAAGTGCCAAAGAGGAATCTAAAGAAGTGAGCTCGCCGTTGGCATAGCAGACTTTCTCTGAGCAGCACGTGGCAGTGAACGTCTTTAGTCAATCCCATGATCCCTCGGTGGGCAGCGATGGCCTGTCACTCGCCTCCCCGCCCCCACCAGCCGCTCGCCTATGATCATCGTCTTCTCTGTCTTCTCTTCTTTCAAAGACACGCACCACAGTGTTTGACCTGCACAATCCCGCTGGAAGACACCCCAGGCCGTGATCTGGGCTGCCGAATGCCCTTACAGCCCGTTTCCCTTTAGTTTTATCATCACATCTCTGATAGGACATTTAATTACGTACACATCTCGAAGACTGGAAAACTCTTCGCCTTGTCCATCTGTCATTCTTCTGTCCTGTTGAGAAGAAATACGACTGTTCAGGTCAATGCCTGCTATATATAGTCAATTTTCATTTTCTGGATAGAAACATTCATGTTTTGTACTAATAAATAGAACCCAAAGGCAAATTTAAAAGAAAATTTTTAAAATATCTTAGCCATTCACTGTCTACAACGGCATCAGCGATCACTGAGTCAGTTCTCTGTGATCAGTGCTCTTGGGTGATGACAGGCCTGGACGGGACATTGGCTCAGCCTGTGCCCAGCCACAGCCACGACCTGGGTAGATCTGTCCCCCCACACCCCTGCCCCTGGTCTCCCTGCCAGTGTTAAGGGGGACACCATGGAAGATCATAGTTCTCAGAGTCCACTTGGTCTATTTCTTAAGCAGCTCCCCAGCCAGTACTGTGTGGTCCAAGCATGACAGGCTCCCGTGGCCGACCTGGGCAGAGGGGCAGCGATCTGCGTGGCTGCAGGCCGGTCATGGGTTGATGATGGGCCAGAACCACGGAAGCGGCTGGTGGGGAGGAGGAGAGAGACCCAGGTATTCAGAAAGGTGGTTTTCAGAGCAGTGTACACTGCTGCATGTTAAAGGAGATGCAGTTGAAATACACAGTACTTACTATTGCAGTCAGAATGGATGATGGTAACTGCGGTGTTTCAACCTAGAAACAGAACAATACTATATCGGCATGGCAACAGTGCTTTGTACTTAAGTACCGTCAGCTTACTCTATAGTCTCCATTGGTGTTTACACTCATCTCACACACCAGCCTAGTGATGAATGGAGAAGCGGGCAGAGTGCTGGGTGGAGAAAGGAGCTGTCTGCCCAAAGCCTCTGTTAAAACACGCTGCGGGGAGGGAGCTGTCTATTTAGTCGGAGGAGATTGGCAATGAAAAGTAATGGTCTCCGTTGGACAGGGAACCAAGCCCATGTCTACACACACCAAGTAGAGACTTGGTGACTTCTGCCTTATTTTTGAAAATCAGTTTTCGTAACCACGCGCGTCAGTAATTCAAGTGAGGAAGTGTTGCTAGCTGTGTTGACGAAAATTGAAACTGCCAGATTTCTACCTCATTCACAGTCAGCTTATTGCCAAATAAAGACGATCACAGACTTCCTTGACTATAAAATATACCCAGCTCTGCGTGGGACTTTGACTCTCTCCAGGTGAAAACAAAAAGATAAAGTCAAAGGAGAGAAGAGGTGGAGGATAACATATCACCAACATCAGATTGATTTTCCGTTGCTCAGCGCATCTTTTTGGTTATAAACACTGCGCTGGGCCGGATGGTTTTCCAGCCTCCGTTCTCCTTCCTCTCCTTACTTCTCCTTCCTCTTCTTTACTTCTCTTGAAATATTCTTCAGATAGGAGTATTTCTCTTCCCGTGTTAACAATCCAGACATTGAAGATGTTAATCTGAGCATCACCCATCCACCCTCGTGAATGAATTAAGTCAAGTTAACTTGTCCACGAAGAAAATCATCATGTCCAGATAACTGGTCTTTTCCGCCATAATTTTGCAATAGGGCCAGACCATTTAAGCGTTGGCAGTTAACTCAGACGAATATCTGTGTAGATATAGGTTTCTTCTCTGTCTTCCTTTCATACTATCATTTCTTCTTTTTCTTCTATGCCCCTTTTGCGTGTAATCAAAACAAGCAATTATTTTTGCTTAATGTTTGTCTCTGTTTCTGTTTATGTGCCACTATGTGGTAAACAAGTCCAAATCGTGGTTTTAATGCCCAAGGAGCAAGGGAGGAAACAATCGTATTATTTTCATTTATTCTCTCCAAGAACCTATACCAACGATTCTTAAGAAAAGCCTTTGTAAAGGATTTGGAAATCTCGTACAAAAATTATCCTCAGTCGTGGTTCTGTCCGCTCGCGTCTCATCCAGCGCAGAATTCTCCACAAACGTATTTAAGGAAAAGGAAGTGCAAGTCCTTTAAATTGTCGTCATTTGCTTCGGGTGAGAATATGAAACTCTGGGGTTACTACGAAGCCTCGTGAGTGCGTTTCAGCTCTATATTCTGTAACTGACAAGTAATGAACACTTTTCTCATTTGCCTGTCAAAGCGTTTTTTTCTGAAGGGTTTTCTTAGGAATGGTTTTACCCCTTTCATTTACAATAGTCTTCAAGATTTAGTTATTATGCTAATCATTGCTTATCGTTACGAAACTTTACCATAACGTTACCAATTAGGACATCGTATTGCGAAGACACTTTGCGATCCTTAGATAAAAGTGGTGGTAGCTATGTCTTTTATAAGAAACACATCTAAACTTCTGGGGAGATCAATTTGTGCTTGTTTTTATTAATTTTCCTCCTGAACTACCCAGTGCATTAGGAATGTGTTATGAGGATAGATGCACCAAGGATCGGTGGCAAATAGCCCGTTCCGTTAATTTAATCCATAACCGACCTACTATGTAGGTGGTTTCAACTGAGTTAAAAGACAATCCAGATTCTAACGTAGTAATAATTATAATGTCTCATTCCAAATAATAGTGGGAAAAGCACAGCTAACATTTACAGAAATTTTACCGTGCGCGAGGTACCATGCTGACTTTTTACGTGTTGACTTTTCATTCCATTCTCGCAAAAACCCTGTGAGGTAGGTTTCGTTGGTCCTGATCTTACCGACACAGAAGCTGAGCCGAGGGGTTTGTCTTTTGCCGGTGGTAGCACAGCTAGGAAGTGGCAAACCTGGGGTTTTAAGTCACACTGTCTACTATAAAGCTCTTAATCGTTAGAATCTTACGGAAAGTTTCAGCATTTTACAGGAAGTTTTGAAGCCAGGAGAAGAAGGAAGGGGAAAGAAAGATGAAGGCCTGACACGTGCCAGTGGGAGGCTTCTGTCCTAATCCTTGAAATTTCATCTACAATCCTTCAGAAACAAAGGGCTTAAGCTGATGGACAAGCATTGCTTCTGGTTCCAGCATCTGCCTTCTCCAGAGCCCCAGCGAAGAAGCAGGTCAGGCCTTTGGAGAATGCGTTTCGCTGTTTAAATTCTCACTTAGTGAAATCAGGTTCGTGTAAACACAGCTCAAATGGGCTCTATTTATTTGAGCTGTTCATCACAAGAATTTGCTCATTGTTGTTCTGTATATTAATTAATCTGAACAACCATCACAACCATTTTTTACTTCATCATTAGTAGGTCTAGTTAAAAACAACTGTTCTTCTATATAAATAAAATATTGATATTGCGTTCTTATCTTTAACCCTTTGATTCGTAAGAGTTCTTTCAGTACCACGCTACTAACAATCGATTACCTTATTTCTTTTATTACCTTGTTCCACTGACTAGGATTTTCTAAGAGCAGAGATAAAGTTGCAGATAAGAACTAACAGAGCAAGGAACCGGTAGACCGTTAAAGAAGCTTCTACTTTTCTAATTACACACCTCTTCTGTTACAAGAAATTCAGAAAAACGATTTGATGAAAACTTTACGGAATGTACCAAAGGGCTTTCGTTCGCATCACTGATGTTTTAGTTGCAAGATTTGGACCTTTCCTTCTGTCATTCAAAAGATAATAATGGAATAATTGGAACCATTTTAGAATACTGCTTATAATCATGTCTTTTTAAATGTCTTAGAGAGTAATGTTTATTAATAACCTAAAGGAAACTATTATTTAAGTGACTCTTCTAATAAGAATATGAGAATAAACCTAAATGTTAAGACACTTCTACATGCTTTAAAATTTAAGACTACAGTTGACCCTCGGGCAATGCAGGGAGGGGCGGCAGCCTCCTGCACGGTTGCAAATCCACATATAACTGTTTTTTAATTTAACTTTAATTTTTAAATATATTGGGGTCATTGGTTAATAACATTATTATGAATCTCAGACGTACAACTTAATAATACACCTGTGTACCCCGTTGCATGCTCACCACCTGAAGTCTAGTCTCCGTCCGTCACCATGTATTTGACCCCCTTGAACCTTTTCATCCACCCCACCCTTACCCTCCCCATGCCCGCAACCACCATTCTGTTGTCTGTATCTATGAGTTTGTTCTGAAGTCTAGTCTCTGTCTGTCACCATGTATTTGACCCCCTTGAACCTTTTCATCCACCCCACCCTTCCCTCCCCACGCCCGCAACCACCATTCTGTTGTCTGTAGCTATGAGTTTGTTTTTTAGTTGTTTGTATTTATATTTTGCTTGTTCGTTTGCTGCTTTACGTTTTATATCCCACATATGAGCGAAATCATACTGTTCTTGTCTTTTTCCATCTGACTTATTTCACTTAGCATGAAAATCTCAGTCTCCATCCATGTTGTTGCAAATGGCAGTATTTCATCTTTTTTATGGCTGCGTAGTAGTCCACTGTATATGTGTACCGCATCTTCTTTATTCAGTCATCTGTTGGAGGACGCTTAGGTTGTTTCCATGTCTTGGCTATTTTGAATAATGCTGCAATGAATATATAAGCATGTGTGTACCTTTACAGATAACTGTTTTCAAATTTGGGGGGTAAATGCCTGGAAGAGAGATTGCTGGGTCATATGGTAGCTCTATTCTAAATTCGTTCAACTCAACAACAACAACAAAACAAAACAATAAAAAAAAAATGGGCAGAAGCTGAATTCAGAAAATTCAGAACCTGAATAGACACTTTTCCAAGGAAGATGAGTATAATTTTTGACTCCCCCAAAACTTACTTGTATCTGTGCAGGATTAGTTCCAGGACCCCCACTTCCACCTCCTGGGGTCACTCAAATCTGCAGATGCTCAGGTTCCCTCTCTAAAATGACAGTAGATCATTGCAGACAGTTAGCCCTCCACATCCTCAGGCTCCCAACCATGGATTGAAGATGCCGTAGGTGTTTATTGAAAAAAATCCATGTATAAGTGAGAATTGCTGGATGGGGAGAGGGCTCAAAGATCCTCCGTGGGTGGCTGAGGGTCTCTAAATCACCTGATAACCTCCATCCCATAATGCCACAGTCGGAGAGCCTGCCATCGCCATGGCAGCTTACTGTGGATCTCCGGTTCTGGGGCCATGCTGTCACCTTTTACATTTCATTTCATTTACACTCACTGTCCAGCCCTTAACCACATGGGGAATAAAGATATAAAGTTTACTTCTTAGGTGTGGGATCTGCTTATAAGCAAACCATCTTTGTGAATCATCTGTATTAGTATTAAAAGAAAGCTTAGGGCAAGCTTAGGGCTGCCTTGGGGTTCTGCTTTGGTTCACTCGCATTTAAATCATGAAAGGACTGCTAATTAGGGCAGTGCCCAGAAGGGAACTCAAAAGGAGGAATCAAGCTCAGAAGTTCTGTATTTGTAAACAAAGGTTACAACGTGGCTCAACAAAGGAAAAATGCTTGCAGAGCTGCACTGTTTTTGATGTGATCTCTATTCAAAAAGGAAAGTACAAACAGTTAGGAGCACTAATTTAAACTCAGCACTCCCAGCGTGTCTGAAGACTGGTCTGACAAGGTGAATTTATGGTTCTGTGTGCGCGCAACTGGCTGTCCTAGGTACAGATGTTACAAGCGAGTCTGGCCACCGTTTATTAGTCTCAGATGCTGGTAAACAGCTGTCGAGCCAAAAATATATATACTTATTTGGGTGAAGCTTCAAAAGTAAGGTCAGAATGATTCTTTAGGAAAAGGCGCGAATCCTGGTATAATCCTTCTGTCGTTGATTTGAAAAATGGTACTTTCTTAATTTACATAATCTCGCGTAAGTCGCCTTTACTCTTCATGATAAACTCCCACTGAGCTTTGTTCGTCTTATTTTTGTGATGTCACAATTCAGAATCACATTTTGATTTCATTTTAATCCAAACATTTATTCGACAATAAATCTGTATGTAGGCAGCTACAATCGGCAAGGTCATTAATTTTTTTTTTTTTTAAAAACACATATGTTTAACTTTCCTCCAGAATTTCGAAATTACGTTCTATAACTAATCCCCAAAATAGGATATTCTTGTGTAGCCTAGCTATTTAAGCATCAGAAGAATTCGATCCCTTGCACTTTATTTTT